>NC_073695.1:43824155-44151556 GCF_029784165.1 Wyeomyia smithii | reverse complement strand
TGCGCGACGTTGCTATCGGTGAGAATAAGGTCTGCGCCAATGCGAGAAAGACAGAAAAAAAACCGAAAGAATATGCCCGGCGCCAAAAGAGAAAGACGAAAAAACAGAAATAGAGCGTCCAGCGCACACACCAATGCGAGAGATCGTGTATTTCGAGCGAATTTCGTTCAACCCGCATGAATTTTGAGAGAAGCGGGTCGGATGGTCCGAATCGCGTTCCATGAAATTCTGACTGGGGAACAGCGACGACAGCAGTCCTCCCTTAGCAGCAGTGGGTACCATCGATAGCGGAAGCGGCCACAACTGTGGCTTGGCTGTGGATAGGCCAGCGTATAGCGGCCACAACTGTGGCATAGCGTAGCATCAGACAGCGACAACAGCAGTCGTCCTTCCTCAGCAGCAGCACTAGCCCTGTGGTTGGTCACCACGTCTCAGGAGCAGCGCGGTTTTTCTCAGCGTGTGTCGCCAGACAGCCATTATTCCCCCCGTGTTGGGGCAGCATGATGATTGCCATCAGGAAATCCAGTTTCGGAAATCAAAATGCCTTTTTGAAGGCAAATAAACAAGTCATTGAAAGTTAATAATTTTTGTCAACGCAAGCAAGCATTCTGTGTTGCATCCTAGCAATTTAAATTTGTCGCACCCGTTTAATTTACTGAATGTGAAATAGCTTCCACAGTGCATGTTGTCCGTGTATCTTAATTCCCCCAATGTTAGGGCAGCTCAAAGGTTGTAATTAGCAACCGATTTTGAACCACACCATGCTTTTTGAAGTAGAATACTTCTCTCAGGAAGTTCGGCTACATAGGGATGTGAAATGAAAATCTAAAACTGAAAAAAGTGAGAAATATGTCCAATTTCAAATGCTAATAAATCGGTTAGTTTTCGATGGATTTCCTTCGTTTTTGCAGCAATCGATTAGAAAATCTTCTAAGATTCCTACCAAATGCATGAAATTGCAATTTTATCATTCGAACTATTGTACTATTGAAAATTCTTAAGCCTTGTCAAAACACAAAAAAATATATATATATATATATATATTTTTTTTTTTTAATTTTTTTTTTATAAATATAAATATATATATATATATATATATATATATATATATATATATATATATATATATATATATATATATATATATATATATATATATATATATATATATATTTATATATATATATATATATATATATATATATATATATATATATATATATATATATATATATATATATATACTCACACACTAGTTGATCGAGTTGATTAGTTGATCGAATCTGCTATTTTTTAGTTTCACGTAGTTGACGGGGACTACTGACTCTCAAAAGGGATGATTTCTCAATCCTTAAAGCTTTAAGAAACTTAGACTTGATCGACTGAACTGGAAACTTTTTTGTCCAGTTTTTTTTGTCAAATAAATTTATTTTATGTAAAATAATGTAATGTAAAATACAATATGTTAATATTAGTTTAACACAATACTGCCCATAATTCAGAAAACGGCTGATATGCCATTTTCACCAAAATCGGGAAAACAGTTTCTCAAGACGGTTAACACCCTAAACAAGGTCCGTACGTAAGCCGATTGTCAAAAAATGCATTTGGGAAGGCAGCAGAGGTGAAACAATTTTGGCTTATATCCAAAATAATTCAGAAGTTGGCTAATATCCAATATGTTTCTACCAGTGGCATGTTCACGAACCAGTGTATTATTACTGTACTTTGTTTCATCTAACTTTCGAAAGTGTGTTGTAGCCTGGTGGTTACTGGCGACAGGTAAGCGATCGTAAGGCCCTTGCATCAAATTTGACTATTTACGAACAACATATTTGATGCAACAAGAATTTATTTGCGGTGCTGCGAAACCCAATTATCAAAACGCGTGACTGTTTCCTTCTGTCATAAATCTTTACATTCTTAAAAATGCTATTTAGCTCTTTGATTAGAAGTAATATTGAAGAGAAAATTCAGATTTCATTTTATATTTGATGTGAAAAAATAGGAAAGTGGATTGTGAAATTATCATGAATAATAATATTTTCGTTATATGTATTGTTATATTATTGCACGAAACAATTGTCTTGTCGTCCTTTTCGCCCTCACTTGTGCTTCCGTGTTGTTCTACTAAATTACAAACAATTTTCATCACCAACGAGCACGATATAATTCACATCGTACGGATATCAGCCAAATTGCACACCGGTTTGTCGACTGTCCTCTCGTTTATAATTGAAAAAACGGCTACTGCGTTAAAAATACGTAGCGGATGGAATTTTCCTGCAGATTTCTCTGTTTCAACTCAAGGGCAAAGTTCCAGCATATATGAAGGGTGATATACTCAATAAAATGTTGTCATCGACAGTCAAAATATGTTGTACCGACGAAAAACTTTAAAATGCGTTTTTCTCGATTTGATGCCTATGACGTATTAGCCAATTTTTGAATTATGGGCAGAATAGCACTTGTAGAAAACTGCAATTGTCAACAGGCCCAGGGCATGCTAAGTTTAAATGATGTTTAAAATTGGCTACAGGTAATATCATGCCAGTATGAGCTTGATGTTTTTTTTTTAATTGTCGGCGTTTTATAAAGTTTCTTAACTTTTCGACTGTCGTGGTTCATCGTTACAGGCCGGACTCGATTATCAGGAACATAGAAAAAAATCATTCTGGATTATCGATTTTTCCGGATAATCGAATCATAGAAAATATATTCAAATTTGTGTTTAACGGATATAAAATAAATATTTCTTTTTTTTTTATTTTACTTCACTTGGAATGCCCGATGCACTGGCGTTTAAATCGCTTTTCACGCGGGTAATACCAGACACGTGGAACAAACATGGTGAGTCCGGAATCATCATTAATTCCAAAACTTTTCTAAATACTTCAAAAGTGGGTAAACAACGAATTTTGGAATTAACGCGTATTTTACTCGAATTTCCCAAAAAAGTCGTTATTTTACGAGATATGTTTCTAAGGGTTTTTTCATATTTATTCCTATATGAAATAGCACTTCTTATTAATTTTTTCGAAAGAATTAAGCAGATATGATTAAAATTTTTTACGAAATAACATTTTTCTACGCGAATTTCAGAATTTACTCGCGGATTTTGAAATTAACGCGTTTTTTGGAAACTCTCGCGACTCTTTAAAAAAATCTTTAAATCTTTAAATGCGGTCTACTTAAAAAACGTTTTAACAATCGACGGGAATCAATTTCAATAGACGTTTCTATGGGCAAAAGACGTCATTTTGTGCTTGGTTTAATTTTTTGAAACAACTAATTTTTGAAAAGCTAGTGAATATTGGGAGTGTATTAACAATATATAAGTTATCGTCGGAATCGTCACTGCACCGAAGCGCACCGAGCAGCGACACATTTTTTGTTAATTAATCATTTTTAGTGTTCATGTTTAGTGTAAAATATGGACTGACCCACCATTGTGCACCGCAAAACGTAACATCACTACAATTATGGGTTACTTCACTTATTGCACCGAGCAGAATAAATGTTTTTAGTAACATTTTCAACATTAAATCATTTCAATCGTATGAATAGGGTTACAATTGAGTTATAAAAAACATCACTGCCAATAAAAATTGCTCAGTTTCGTGATCGTAGTGTCGTCTTCGGCAAAGTTGTAGATAATATTTTTTTTCCGAAGAAAATACCCTGAAAAAAAAATTTTTCTTTCAAAAAATAGTTAGCAGAAAAATTAGAAACTAATCAGACTGCTCTATTGGTGATTCGAACAATTTTTAAAGCTAAAACGTTTTCTTTGATTGGCATAGTGTCTTCTGCACAGTTGCAGATAACAATTTGGTCCTTCCAAATATAATAATTAAAAAAAAACCCAAAACATCTTAATTTGTTTTTTATTTCTCCACGATTGAACCAATTTCAGTGTTTAGGTATTTTATTGTATTTTTATAAAAAAAATCGGTATTAAAAAAATGAGTTTTTAAAATATTTTTTTTTGTTTTTCTCTTCCTTTTTTTTCAAACAAAAAATATTATAGTTATATTTTCGGAAAGACAATATTTGCCAAAGACATCATACCTATCAAAAAACCTTTTAAGCGGCTCTAAAAATATTTGTAATTACCAATACCTTTCCAAAATTGCATTTTTAAATAGCTCCCCAAAAATGAGACGTGCTTCAGGAAGTTAAACCAATAGCACAAAATTACATCTTTTGCCCATAGAAACAACTATGCAAATTTTCAGCCAAATTAAAAAGGGTCGAATCAATTGGGGACCCGTTCTTGTGGAATTGCTCTTTACAAAAAAATACAGTCACCTATCAGGGAAAGTTAAGTATGCGTTCATCATTTTTACAATAATAAATTAATCTATACTAAAAGGGGTTACTCTCATGTTAAGGAGAAAAAATCGAAATATATTTTTTATTTCTCTTATTTAAAAGAATACGGAATTTCAAAAAATTGCAATTAAAAAAATTTGATGTTTTAGACTAGATTATTTTTCCTTTAAAAATCAGAATGGTCTGAGCAGTAAAAAAAGCAAAGCCTTGGTGCTACATTCCGATTCGGAACTCGACCTTCTGTTTATTATACACAGACTTCGCAGCCAACTGTTTCGTGTACGGGACAATTGCGGGGCTAGCGCTACGATCCTACTGACACTAACAGTCTCACCCGAGTCGAGACTCGAACCTACGACGACTGGTTTGTTAGGCCAGCATCGTTCCTCGAGACCATCTGGGAGGTGTCTGGAGCAGTAGAACCGATTTAAAGGATGTCTGAGCAGTAGAACCGATTTAAAGTTAATGATGCAAAATCCTTCGTTCAGGTATAGCGTACAGGATTTTTCGTGTTTCCGACAAGTAGTTCTTTCTGTATCATGGTCATTGCGAGGAATGTCGAAAAAATTATATTTTGGTACATGAACTCCAGTGAGTCCAGTTATTAATATTTTCTTTTGAAAAAGAAAGGTAAGATCTCATTATTTAAAAGAAAACTCATTAACTTTTCAACTCTCAAGAAAGATAAAATACTTTTGATCGCGAGCACACAAGTATATATAAACTCTTAAGAACTTTAAATTCAAATCCTTGTTTAGGCGTTTCTATTGAAAACAACAAAAAATGCATCAGTTCTAGAACATAGCCGAGGCGCAAAGCAGATGAATAAATGCAGGGTTTTTAAACCTGATTCGAACCAGTTTCAGTTTTTTTCATGATACACTTTGATTGATCTCATTGATGACAGAGAAAGAATGATCCTGGTTCGAATCACGCTGAAGTTGGTTCACTGATCAAATCGAGCAAACCATTTTTTTACTCTTGTAAAAATGCAATATTCTATCAATGACTCAACAAAATACTGCATAGCATACTAATTGAATAATAAGTTTGATAAAAATAAATTCTTTATCGAAAATATTTAGGCTATTTGACTAAAATATAAAAAATGCGTACCACGAGCATCGGTAGTTCGAAGTGAGGAGCTGCATAGCCGCAAGACTACAAAGTCCGCTTTGTTAAGCGGATGCTTTATATTAATTACGAGCAGGATCTGTATGTGGCCGCAGTCAACAGGAAGCTGAGACCTATATCTGGTGTGCTTCAAGCTTCCCAATGCCGAACTTAAGTGAAACGAACCAGCACAAGGGCACCCGAAAAAAAAAATAACATAAAAAAAACTTAAAAGTTGCTATAATTGTACATGGTTTATGTTTTTCATTGTGAATACATCAATTTTACATTAAATATCATTGTTCAGAACAATAAAAACACTGTGTTTGTCATTTTCATTCATTGTTATGCATCTTAACAGCAATTTTTCAGGCATTTTTTATAAATTTAGAAGTCACTGACAATGTCTTCCATAGTAAAATTATTGTCGATGGTAGACAAAAGACGTTGAGACTACTGCAGCTGCTAGGACTATTGCGACTGTTGCTGGAACTGGTACCGACGATAAATTGTTGCCTCTAAGCAGCTCCGTGGAAACTCTTGGAACAACATTACAGCATGGTTCAACAATCAACTGGAAAGTTCAGGAAGCTCCAAAGGGATTGGTAGATTTGCCTCTGCGGGAATGCCAAGGTAAAAATTTAATGTTCCCGTTATGAGAACAGTTGCTTATGTTTTTACTTTATTTTACTTCTTAGATACGAACGATTCAGCGATTGCGACATCGATCGGGCAAACAAGCCAACACAATTGAAAAGCTGCGTACATACACATGTCTTGTGGTTAACAGGAAATGATTCCAATAAATGAACAAAAAGAAGAAATCTTAATTTAATTCAATTTAATCTGTTTACGGTATGTTAGATGTGAAAATGATCAAAATAAACAAAAAGAGTAAAAACTCAATTTATTGTGAACTTTTGTTTAATGATTACAATACCCTTTCCGACAAGTCTAGCGTAGTAGTAAAGTTTATTTATTTTGCTCGTTTGGTTCAGCGTTTACCGGTTCGTTTGGTTGTTCTTGCTTCAGACTCTGCGCCACTCTTGTCATACCTGTCCACTTCTGGGTTGTATATATAAAGTTATATGCGAATTAAGCGCTATTCCCACTGCTTCCGGGCAGTGTCCAAGCCGTGGTGCAAATGCAATAAAAGAACGAAAATATTTCACTGCCACATAGGGTAATCGTTCCATTATTCATCTCAGCACCTAGGTGCACCTATATTAATCTTATTTCTCTCATTTGTTAAATTTCCCGTCAAATTTCTGCAAATTTTGAAAGTAAATCTATTTGCTTCTCGATTTTGTCAAGTGGTTGAAAGTTTTACGTTGAAAATATGGTAAAATTTGACGATAAATTGATCAGAAAGGCGTGATGAGATTAATATAAGAGCGATTACCCTAGTAAAAACTTCGCAAGTTGCTGCCGTGCACTCTCCGGGAAGCAAAAAATATCGTCGGCAACGATATTTTTCATTCGCACGGCGACAACATAACACTGTCCCGGACATTACACGGCGGTTTGGTGTGAACAAGATCGAAATAGCGCTGTATTAAAAATTAGAGGCACGTCATCACTTCGGCTGTCGCACCTGGAAATGCGAATGACCTACACAAGTCTAATTATTCATGAACTCAAACACCTGCGACGTTGTAATATTGATACACACTTTTTATTAAATATAATAATTGATTCGATATTATTTACTAGTTGAACCCTTCCGGCGATGCTCGGGATAGATTTGAAATTAACCGTTATGTGCTCGACAAAAAACACCCTTAAATGCCCGGCGGGTACCCGGGTATCCATAAATTGAAACTCTTGTAACTTTCACAATTTTCATCTGATTTCAATAGTTTTAGTACTCAAAGATTCAGCAACTCTACCATCTCCATTGGAATCAGTGTCAGCGGTGCTCCGAAAAGAAATTCCCATTCTCGGAAATCCGTTTTTTTTCGGTAATATGTTTTGAAACTGAGGATTTTTATGAATATTTGATAATATTATTGGAATAATTACAATTGGTGTCTCACGTTCCGGATATACCCATCTTGGCTGGCATTCGGCCATTTTTTAATCTTTTACAGAAACCGGAGGTCGCCATTTTGATACTCTAAATGGCCGCTGAGGTCGTTTTCAGGTCTCCGGACATCATTTAGATTCCGAAAGTACTCATATAGGGTGCTATTTAGTCAATTATGGCTGTTTTCCAGAAACCGGAAGTCACCATCTCGGTTTTCTAAATTGCGTCTGGAGTTGATTTCCGGTCTATAGGCACCATCCCGATTTCGGAATTATCTATATTCGATCGTATTCGGTCAATTTGTTTCTCTTCCAGATAGCGGAAGTGGTCATTTTGGAATGCAAAATGTCGTCGGGGTTCGTTTGACAGTCTCTAGATATAATACCGGTTTTGAAAATATTCATAATGGATAGTATGTGACATTGTGTTATCCAATTGTTTTGTATGTCCACTAGAAGCCCCGGTGGAATCTGTTCCGTAAGGGCCATTTCGAAGGAATATCACTATAACACCATAAAAATGGCCTATGGAAGTAGTTTTATAAGATTCTGCTCGAAAATTCATGAAATTCTTCAGTTTTGCAACATATCTCCGAAAACCCAGATTTTCGGCAATGAGAAAATTCTTTCGAGGCACCGCTGAATCTGATTTCAATGCAGAGAAGTAACTGAATCTTTTGATGCTAAAAGTGTCGAAATCGGAAGATAATTGTCAATGTTACAAGAATTACAATCTTTGGGTACGCGGGTACCCCGTTAGGCATATTGTTATTACATAAAAATTAATGTTATCAAGAGTTCCCTTTCAATGAGCTTTGATTGCAGTGAACTATGAAATTCCGTTTTATGAAACTTTAAAAGGTACCCGGGTACTCCGTCAAGCACATAACGGTTATACGAATCATTTTTTTTTATATTTCTCTGCCGCACTTCACTTCAGAAATATTACGTTTCACCTCTGATACTCCAATCGTCATTTTAAATACAAAATCTATTGGGCTGTTGTGAATAATTTCTGGCCTCTGGGCATCATCCTGTTTCTGAAAACACTAAAATTAGATGGTATTTGACTACCTTGGGCTGTTCGCCAAAAACCGGAAATTACCATCACAAAATTAAATATGGCAGCTGGAGCTGATATAAGATGACCATTTAGGGTTGTTTTTTTTTTATTTTTAAGTTTAGGTCTAACAATCTGCAAGATAAATCACGATTGTTACAATGTTTGTAGTTACGTATTTGATGAAAATAGCTTCGTGTCTGAGATTGGCGGCACACATATATTTGTCATATATTATACCGTTCCAGCAGAAAATTAAAAAAAAATGTTTTGCGTGCGACATTAGATTTTTTTAGCTTATGCACAGTGCGCATAATGTCGCATCTAGTGCACCGTTTAGCGTAAAAAACCGCATAAGTTCGAAACGCGGAAAAATAAGATCGGTGCTTAGAATATGGATATTCAAAACCATCACTTCGCGTGCACATTTGAATCAACGATTTAATGTGATTAAAATTTATCAATTTTTGGGCTACTAACTTTCATGATTTTACATGTCTTCGTAATTTTATGAATAATATCTCATTTTTATTTATCAGATTGAGTTATTTGCAATATATTTCCATATTTTCTTCATTTGTCATATATCCTTAAATTTCATTGCTAAGCATTACCGAACATTTCAATGTAAGAAATCACTTTATGTCATTGCTTTGAAATTCGAGTTAGAGGCGAATCACGCAATAAATATCATCATTATGAATGTTTTATGTGGTGAATAATATCTCAATTTTTAGTTATCAGGTACCTGTTGTTTCTCCTCAAATGTCTCTTCTAAACATCATCAAACATTTTTTTTGAAAAAAAAAACATATCATCGCTTTTAATGTTGATTTAGATGAAGTTTGAGCATTAAAAGTCATTATTCACAAAACTGCTTGAAATATGCGTGAAACATATTTCTCCTCAAATATTTTTCCGAACATTTTAATGTAGAAAAAAAAGAACTACGATTTAAAGAAAAAATGGAGCATAAAAAGACATGATTTTGCATTATAAACTCAGTTTTTAGTAAAAAAAAACCATAACTTTCCCACACATGTCTATCCGAAACAATAACAAACATTTAATTATAGAAAAAAAAAACACAAATCATCGCTTCAGACTTTGATTTAGAGGTAAATCAAGCATGAAAAGTCACGGTTTTTCATGTTTTTCGAAGTCTTGTGAATTATATCTTTAGTAATCAAATACCTATAATTTCTCCTCGAATGCCTCGTCTGAATATCAACCACATGCCATCGCTTTGAATTTCGAATTATATGGTGAACGTTGAAGGTTGAACGAAAAAAAGTCAGGTTTTATTCATGTTAAATGTTATGTGAATGATATCACAATTTTTATCATTTAGATGAAGAAAAAAAATCACAATTTTTATTATCACAAAACCGTAACTGTTTCACAAATATATTGCCTCGACCTCTACCAATATTTCCTTGCGATAAAACATACATGCCACTGCTTACTTTCTTGATAAGGACGATTTAAAATCATGGTGCTTATTGTGTACCTTAGAAACGGCGGGAATAGTATCAATAAGCTCGGCGTTACGAAATTTCATTTTTATATAGTAGATAAAAATAATTAATCATGCGCCATCCTATAAATGAAGTGCTCTAATCCAATACTGCGCTATCAAAATAATCAAAACAAAGCAACCTGCACATCGTCGTTGTTGCGTCGCACCCCAGTCGGTATAATTCGCACAGCCCCGCCGCCACGTTTTACATTATGTGAATGATATCACAGTTTTCATTCTCAAGAAACCCTACATGTTTCACAAATATATTCTTCAAACTCTACGAATATTTTCTTGTAACAAAACGTACATGTAACAGCTTACTTTTTTTGATTTGAAACAATTTAAAATGATGGTGCTTATTGTGCACCTCAGTAACGGCGGGAATAATATCAATAAAATCTGCGTTACGTAAATCCATTTTTATATAGTGGATAAAAATAATTAATCATGCACCATCCTATAAATGAAGCGCTCTAATCCAATACTGCGCTATCGAAATAATCAAAATAAAGCAACCTGCACATCGCCGTTGTTGCATCGCACACAATGAGGTTTGAATCGCACAGCCCCGCCACCACGTTTTACGTTATGTGAATGATATCACAATTTTTATTATTAAGAAAACCCTAAATGTTTCACAAATATATTGCTTCGAACTCTACGAATATTTTCTTGTAATCAAATGTACATGTCACCGCTTACTTTCATGATTTAAAACGATTTAAAATGATGGTGCTTATTGTGCACCTCAGTGACGGCGGGAATAATATCAATAAAATCTTCGTTTCGAAGATTTATTTGATATACGTGAACGTTGAAGGTTGAACGAAAAAAAGTCAGGTTTTATTCATGTTAAATGTTATGTGAATGATATCACAATTTTTATCATTTAGATGAAGAAAAAAAATCACAATTTTTATTATCACAAAACCGTAACTGTTTCACAAATATATTGCCTCGACCTCTACCAATATTTCCTTGCGATAAAACATACATGCCACTGCTTACTTTCTTGATAAGGACGATTTAAAATCATGGTGCTTATTGTGTACCTTAGAAACGGCGGGAATAGTATCAATAAGCTCGGCGTTACGAAATTTCATTTTTATATAGTGGATAAAAATAATTTATCATGCACCATCCTATAAATGAAGCGCTCTAAACCAAAACTGCGCTATCAAAATAATCAAAACAAAGTAACCTGCACACCGCCGTTACTACATCCCACACCACTAGGTATAAATTGCACAGCCCCGTCGCCACGTTTTACATTATGTGAATAATATCAATTATGTATTATGAAACCCTAAATGTTTCACAAATATATTGCTTCGAACTCTACGAATATTTTCTTTCAATAAAATGTACATGTCACCGCTTACTTTCTTGATTTAAAACGATTTAAAATGATGGTGCTTATTGTGCACCTCAGTAACGGCGGGAATAATATCAATAAAATCTGCGTTACGTAAATCCATTTTTATATAGTGGATAAAAATAATTAATCATGCACCATCCTAAAATAAGTGAAGCGCTCTAATCCAAAACCGCGCTATCAAAATAATCAAAACAAAGCAACCTGCACACCGCCGTTGCTGCGTCGCATACAATGAAGATTGAATCGCACACCCCGCCATCGTGATCTCTTTGCGGCAGGAGAAGTTTGGTTGTGTTTGTTTTGACCAAGTCCGCATGCCAGCCGCACCGGACTTGCTTCAAAACAAACACAACTAAACTTCCCTCTCGCCCGCGACGCACGAAGACGAATGAACCCCTAGGAGCGAATGAACCCTGGTCCGACATTTTTGTTGCATTTGAGCACGATATCGGACCGATGTTGAGCCAAATGTCCACCCGTTGTCGGACCGATCTATCGGAGAATCGGACGCGAATTGGTCCGACATCGGCCCGACAATTCTTACTGGGTCAGAACTGTTATGAGCGGCTTGGACTAAAACAGGCTCTTATATAGGGATGAAAATAGGAATGAATTATTTCACGTACGTGGTGGAATGATATAGCGATCATTTGATAAGCTCCACCTCTTTTTTCAGTTTCTAAAGTTTTTCCTCAGTTTCGTAGCACGGATGCACAAAAATGATTTCTTGTCGAGCCGGACCGATAGCACTCTCATTGAAGCAACAAAATAACATGTTTTGTGTCGTGTTGTGCAGCTTGGTTGAAGAAAATGTTCCCGTCCCCGTGTCGCATGTAAGCAGATTATTGCGTTCAGTAGACAGTATAGAGATAGTGTATCCAGCGAATAAACACCGATGGTGCTCTCACACACGCAACGGTTTTAACCCGTATCTTATTGCGGTTTGTAACATCAAGCGATTTCGTTTGCTCGCTGTTGCGTGTTGCATCATGTTGCAACTTGGCAGCTGGGAGATGACGAAATTCTGTTTATGCTGATTGATTGAATCGACTTCATATTAGCTCTGCATAGTCGGACTAACTGCTTTTGTGAAGGCGTACTAACAGGGAAATTTATTATTCAATGTCGGTTATGCTGATCGCAGCCTTTGCGCTGCCCCTACAGTGGGGGGTTTACTAAATAAAGTGAAAGTAAAAATTAGACAACTACAACAGAATTTGATTGCATCCCGCACAGAATGTCTGCTTGTGTTGATGCCAGAAAATTATTAACCTTCAATTATTTTTTATTTGCCTTGAAAAAAGCATGGTGTGGTTCAAAATCGGTTGCTAATTACAACCTTTGAGCTGCCCTAACATTGGGGGAAATAAGATACACGGACAACATGCACTGTGGAAGCTATTTCACATTCAGTAAATTAAACGGGTGCGACAAATTTAAATTGCTGGGATGCAACACAGAATGCTTGCTTGCGTTGACAAAAATTATTAACTTTCAATGACTTGTTTATTTGCCTTCAAAAAGGCATTTTGATTTCCGAAACTGGATTTCCTGATGGCAATCATTATGCTGCCCCAACACGGGGGGAATAATGGCTGTCTGGCGACACACGCTGAGAAAAACCGCGCTGCTCCTGAGACGTGGTGACCAACCACAGGGCTAGTGCTGCTGCTGAGGAAGGACGACTGCTGTTGTCGCTGTCTGATGCTACGCTATGCCACAGTTGTGGCCGCTATACGCTGGCCTATCCACAGCCAAGCCACAGTTGTGGCCGCTTCCGCTATCGATGGTACCCACTGCTGCTAAGGGAGGACTGCTGTCGTCGCTGTTCAGAACTATTATGAGCGGCTCCGGCTGAAACAGGCTCTTATATAGGCCAAATAGCATGTTTTCAATTGCAAGGTATATGATTCTGTCGACCGTGCTTGGGAAGCAAGCATATAACGACCAATCAGGGGTCGAAATTTTCGTTTTGACAAGGCTTGACTATTTTCAATAGTACAATAGTGTGAATAATAAAATTACAATTATCTTATTTTGGGAAGAATCTTAGAAGATTTTCCAATCTATTGCTGCAAGAACGAAGGAAATCCATCGAATACTAATCGGTTTATTAGCATTTGAAATTGGACATATTTTTCACTTTTTTCGGTTTTAGATTTTCATTTCACATCCCTATGTAGCCGAACTTCCTGAGAGAAGTATTCTACTTCAAAAACCCAAACTAACAAGTTAGCATCACAAGAGTTTATTACGCCGCCATCGGCCCATTATATCAATTGACAAGATCACCAAGTATACAGCTTTACCTTTATTCGGCACTTAGCCTGAAATGTGACGACACTGGGTGCATTCCTGTCTCTATTTTCATTCGTGCTCCCGACTTTCCACGACCGCCTGCCTTGATGCTGAGCAACGCCACTGTCTTGTGGTGCCAGCTATTTCCGTTGATATCGCTTACAGGCAATCTGCGTCGCATCCGCCTTTCGAGGTTAGCCGTCGCTAATTCCAGGTCGGTGCGCTAGTGTGTGTCGCATGTCAGCGGTTCCTCTGCCTCAAACCTAACCAATCACTGCTGCCGTTGAGTCGATAGCGTGTCCCCTTGAGCACCGATGAATAGCGATGAACTCCGTCAACGCTCTCCTGCGCTGTCTGGTTGCACCGACTCAGGAGGTATCTCACCCGGTCGGTAGCACCGTATGGCCGTCCGTTTATTGCCGCACCGTGTGCCAACAGAAGGGCTTCCGCTCTCCACGTGTCCGTCTTGCTATCGTCACCAATGTGCCAAAGTGTTTGCTAAGCAACCTTCCACCGCCCCGATTGCTACTTCACCGACAAAGCCTTCACCGAAGCCACGCGATGATTTCTTTCCAGCACACTAAATAAAGTCCAAAATCGCGCAGGAAACAAAAGCCCTAACGCGGAAGGCTTTTGATTACTTAAGCTTGACTAGCTGCTGCTATTGTCCGGTCGTGCTTCGACTTGCCGAACTGTGGCTCGTGCCTTTAACGAATCTCTTTTACCTTCTTGTGATTTGCTGATTGTGTTAATCACTCTCTATTTTCAAAGTGTAGGCACAACTCTTTACTACTGGTGAATGACTTTTAAAATGGATATTTTGGTCCTGATTCGACCATACTAGCAAAACTATTCTGCGATCAAACACGGACGTGGCACTCTCGAACTCTGTTATTCGTCGTAATGATCAGACGGAAGTGCGTCCAGTGCGAATAGCAGACACGAATGATGATGTGGTGGCAAGAAAATTTGGGCACTGATTCTCATCTGCAAGCGAATTCTCCCTACTGTCTTAGCTCTTTTGCTTCCGCCTTTTTGCACGTTTGCTTATTTGTTTATTTGTTTATTTGGTATATTCACCAACAGGCAGGCAGGTGCCCAAATGGTGTAACTTAAAGCTAACAATTAAAATATCTTCAGAGAGTCAATACAATATTACATATTACAAACAATATAACATTTGAACTAGTCAGATCTTGAAAAAAATAAACGATATCGCCGACGAAGAAGCGTTCGAGGTAAATTAAAGTCAAATAGAGCAGATACTCTGTTGAACAACCTCTGGAGACCAACCATTGCGCCAAAAATGCTGTAGTTAGTTCGTTGAGCAGGCAGTCGTAGCATCGAATTGTTTCGCAGAGCACGAGGTCGCACGTTTATATTTACTTGTTCCAAAAGAGCGGGACAGTCTATGCGGCCTTGTAAAAGGTCAGTGGTGAACAATGCCCTGGCTGTTTCTCTACGGACGGACAGAAGCTCCAAACAAATTGATAAGCAGCGGCTTTCATAGCTTGGTAGACGGAAGCGATCCGTCCATGGCAGTTTACGAAGAGCGAATCTCAAAAAGCGCCGTTGAACTGATTCTATTCTTTCTACGCCATTGTTGTAATGAGGAGTCCAGACAACCGAGCAGTACTCCAGTATAGAGCGAGATAAAGCGCAATACAATGATTTAAGGCAGTAGATATTCGTAAAGTCTTTAGCGATCCTGAAGATGAATCCCAGAACTCTAGAGGCTTTGTCGACAGTGAATGAAATGTGAGGCTTGAAAGTGAGCTGGGAATCCAAAATTACCCCCAAGTCTTTAACTTGGTTTACGCGCTCGATCTCAGTTCCTAGCAAAGCGTATTTGTAGTGTATAGTCTGTTTTTTTCGCGAAAATGATATAATCGAGCACTTGGATGGATTAACGTCCATACGGTTCAGATAGCACCAATCGGCAAAAACATCTAGCTGACGTTGAAGAAAGTGACAGTCTTCAATTGTGTGAACTTGAAGAAAGAGTTTGAGGTCATCCGCGTAGGACAACCGTGGTCCTTTAATGACTAGGTTCACGTCATTAAAATAGAGCAGAAAGATTAGCGGTCCTAAGTGACTTCCCTGCGGTATTCCAGACGTAGCGTCAAAATAAGAGGATTGGCAATCCCTAATAGCAACGGTTAGACGGCGACCGGTAAGGTACGATTGAAACCATAGTAAAAGATTCCCGTTGATTCCAAGATTGTCAAGTTTTGCAACGGCTATGCGATGATTCAGTTTATCGAAGGCAGCTGTCAAGTCAGTGTAAATAACATCCGTCTGAGCACGTTTCGCCATACTGTCACTGATGTACGAAGTGAGGCAAAGTAAATTGGTGGCGGTGGAGTGACCGGCTGTGAATCCATGTTGGTCAGTGCTCGAAACGTAGGTGTTGAGCTGACTTTTCTGCTGGATGATCTGTCGAGGGGCTTGATGAATGGCGATGGCAAATTTTAGGTGCCAGTCTTAGGTGATGCGTGTTTGCACTTACAAATGTGCATAAATTTTGTACTACCACAAACAAATTTATACTAAACATAACAGGTTATCTCTGCTGCGAAAAAGTTGAAAAGTTCAAATTCTCCGGGACCTGACGGTATACTGTCGGTGATGTTCTGTCGCTGTGCTTTTGATTTTGCTGCACCACTCGCAGCCATTTTCACCCGCTCCCTCAACGATGGAGTTTTTCCCGAAGTTTGGAAGCAATCGTTTATGTTTCCCGTGTTCAAATCTGGCGACAAGAGAAACGTAAGAAATTATCGAGGAATAACAAGCTTATCGACAGCTTCAAAGCTATTCGAAATAATCGTCAGTGATGTGATCCGTAGCCAGTCTGAGTGGAAACCGTAAAGAAGGAATGAGGTTCAACACGTCCTCTCCACTGACATCGATTGGGTTTGTGTGTTTTTTTTATCTTCCGCTGAGCTTTGCGCGCAGCGAAGTGCAAAGCTTTCTTGCATTTGTGGTTCCTGCTGCTGGCTCGCAAAATGCAACTGGAGAGACAGGAAACAGAAGCTAAGTATTGGTTTTGGTGATATTTCACGTCGTGTTTGAAACGGGATCAGAGTGAAATTGTGACTACCTATGTTAACGCACACAGCTTTTCTTCCATTCGATTTGAACGGCATGTGAGCGAGAGAGAATTTGTTTTTTTTCTGCCTTTTGTGCTGCTTACGACCGCAGAGGCACCTTCGAAGATGCCGATTTTCTGATTCTTTCTCTCTCGATCACTTGCTGTGTGTGTTGGGTAGCGCGTTCATGTGTTCATGATTTTTGAAGTAGAATACTTCTCTCAGGAAGTTCGGCTACATAGGGATGTGAAATGAAAATCTAAAACCGAAAAAAGTGAAAAATATGTCCAATTTCAAATGCTAATAAACCGATTAGTATTCGATGGATTTCCTTCGTTCTTGCAGCAATAGATTGGAAAATCTTCTAAGATTCTTCCCAAAATAAGATAATTGTAATTTTATTATTCACACTATTGTACTATTGAAAATAGTCAAGCCTTGTCAAAACGAAAATTTCGACCCCTGATTGGTCGTTATATGTTTGCTTCCCAAGCACGGTCGACAGAATCATATACCTTGCAATTGAAAACATGCTATTTGGCCTATATAAGAGCCTGTTTCAGCCGGAGCCGCTCATAATAGTTCTGAACAGCGACGACAGCAGTCCTCCCTTAGCAGCAGTGGGTACCATCGATAGCGGAAGCGGCCACAACTGTGGCTTGGCTGTGGATAGGCCAGCGTATAGCGGCCACAACTGTGGCATAGCGTAGCATCAGACAGCGACAACAGCAGTCGTCCTTCCTCAGCAGCAGCACTAGCCCTGTGGTTGGTCACCACGTCTCAGGAGCAGCGCGGTTTTTCTCAGCGTGTGTCGCCAGACAGCCATTATTCCCCCCGTGTTGGGGCAGCATAATGATTGCCATCAGGAAATCCAGTTTCGGAAATCAAAATGCCTTTTTGAAGGCAAATAAACAAGTCATTGAAAGTTAATAATTTTTGTCAACGCAAGCAAGCATTCTGTGTTGCATCCTAGCAATTTAAATTTGTCGCACCCGTTTAATTTACTGAATGTGAAATAGCTTCCACAGTGCATGTTGTCCGTGTATCTTATTTCCCCCAATGTTAGGGCAGCTCAAAGGTTGTAATTAGCAACCGATTTTGAACCACACCATGCTTTTTTCAAGGCAAATAAAAAATAATTGAAGGTTAATAATTTTCTGGCATCAACACAAGCAGACATTCTGTGCGGGATGCAATCAAATTCTGTTGTAGTTGTCTAATTTTTACTTTCACTTTATTTAGTAAACCCCCCACTGTAGGGGCAGCGCAAAGGCTGCGATCAGCATAACCGACATTGAATAATAAATTTCCCTGTTAGTACGCCTTCACAAAAGCAGTTAGTCCGACTATGCAGAGCTAATATGAAGTCGATTCAATCAATCAGCATAAACAGAATTTCGTCATCTCCCAGCTGCCAAGTTGCAACATGATGCAACACGCAACAGCGAGCAAACGAAATCGCTTGATGTTACAAACCGCAATAAGATACGGGTTAAAACCGTTGCGTGTGTGAGAGCACCATCGGTGTTTATTCGCTGGATACACTATCTACTGTCTACTGAACGCAATAATCTGCTTACATGCGACATGGGGACGGGAACATTTTCTTCAACCAAGCTGCACAACACGACACAAAACATGTTATTTTGTTGCTTCAATGAGAGTGCTATCGGTCCGGCTCGACAAGAAATCATTTTTGTGCATCCGTGCTACGAAACTGAGGAAAAACTTTAGAAACTGAAAAAAGAGGTGGAGCTTATCAAATGATCGCTATATCATTCCACCACGTACGTGAAATAATTCATTCCTATTTTCATCCCTATATAAGAGCCTGTTTTAGTCCAAGCCGCTCATAACAGTTCTGAACAGCGACGACAGCAGTCCTCCCTTAGCAGCAGTGGGTACCATCGATAGCGGAAGCGGCCACAACTGTGGCTTGGCTGTGGATAGGCCAGCGTATAGCGGCTACAACTGTGGCATAGCGTAGCATCAGACAGCGACAACAGCAGTCGTCCTTCCTCAGCAGCAGCACTAGCCCTGTGGTTGGTCACCACGTCTCAAGAGCAGCGCGGTTTTTCTCAGCGTGTGTCGCCAGACAGCCATTATTCCCCCCGTGTTGGGGCAGCATGATGATTGCCATCAGGAAATCCAGTTTCGGAAATCAAAATGCCTTTTTGAAGGCAAATAAACAAGTCATTGAAAGTTAATAATTTTTGTCAACGCAAGCAAGCATTCTGTGTTGCATCCTAGCAATTTAAATTTGTCGCACCCGTTTAATTTACTGAATGTGAAATAGCTTCCACAGTGCATGTTGTCCGTGTATCTTAATTCCCCCAATGTTAGGGCAGCTCAAAGGTTGTAATTAGCAACCGATTTTGAACCACACCATGCTTTTTTCAAGGCAAATAAAAAATAAATGAAGGTTAATAATTTTCTGGCATCAACACAAGCAGACATTCTGTGCGGGATGCAATCAAATTCTGTTGTAGTTGTCCAATTTTTACTTTATTTAGTAATCCCCCCACAAAGGCTGCGATCAGCATGACCAACTTTGAATAACAAACGGTTAACGTTTATTCACTAAAAATTCATCCAATTCAAAACAGGTTTTTGTCTGAGTACAATAATTTGCACAAAAAGACATTAAAAATTTTACCGCATTATTAGACGCGTTTCTCCAGTCATGCCTCGTGAACGTGAAGGTTCCCTATCACAGACATAGATTTCGTGCTCCAGCACATTACAACACGTGGAAATTGTCTTTTTGCTAGTGCAACATTTCTTGGAAGTGTTTTATTATTCTCGGGTAAGAGACTACGAGTGCATTTTTCGCATTTATTGAGAAATCCATCGGAAGTGTATTCAGTGCTATGTCTAAATATATGAACACCAAATACAAGCGGGATGCTCGGAAACGCGCGAAGGACCAGCATGGGGGAAGTGCATCGAAGAAACCAAGTACCAGTACGGAGGTCAATGTAAAAGCAGCCAGAGGTAACACGTGTCCAACCTCTGGTTGGGACGCTGGAGAAGGGCCTTCTACTAGAGGTAGGAGAAATCGAACCATTTATTTATTCCGTATGCTCTCATGTCTAATTTACCTTGGATATAATACTGCGGAAATGATGAAATTTATATATTGTCGTGCATGCAATATAAGCATAACTTTTGAACTCTCCTAAGAGATGTAATTAAAGGCAAAATAATTCTAACTTTTAATTCTCATCATTTTCGTTGCATAAACAAAGATTTACAAAAGGTACAACAGTTTACTGAAACAAAAGGTCTGAACTGTGCCTAAAAGGTTCCGCACATGATATACCATAAGTCCTCATCTAAATGTCATATCTGCATAAAAGAGCACGAAAAGTTCTGATTGCATTTTGAAGTAGAATACTTCTCTCAGGAAGTTCGGCTACACAGGGATGTGAAATGGAAATCTAAAACCGAAAAAAGTGAAAAATATGTCCAATTTCAAATGCTAATAAATCGGTTAGTATTTGATGGATTTCCTTCGTTCTTGCAGCAATAGATTGGAAAATCTTCTAAGATTCTTCCCAAAAGAAAATAATTTTAATTTCATTATTCACACTATTGTACTATTGAATATAGTCAAGCCTTTTCAAAACGAAAAATCCCACCTCTGATTGGTCGTTATTTGATTGCTTCCCAAGCACGGTCGACAGATTCATATACCTTGCAATTGAAAACATGCTATTTGGCCTATATAAGAGCCTGTTTCAGCCGAAGCCGCTCATAATAGTTCTGGACAGCGACAACAGCAGTCGTCCTTCCTTAGCAGCAGCACTAGCCCTGTGGTTGGTCACTACGTCTCAGGAGCAGCGCGGTTCTTCTCAGTGTGTGTCGCCAGACTGCTATTATTCCCCCCGTTTTGGGGCAGACAACAGAGGATAGCGGCAGGTTGCGCCTGTGGCTGCCTTCAAATTAAACAAATCACTTGTCCTGTGGTTGGTCACCACGTCTCAGGCCTCTACCAGGCTGAACGCCAACGTGAGCGATCGGGCGAGATTTTTGCCGTACATCAGTCGGCACTTCCTCTAATGGAAAAGTTAGATCATTTTGTTCAGAAGAATATTACTGTCGGTAATATTACAGAGATGCGATTGCATTATTTTGAGGACAAATAAAACACTTAATTTGAAGAGTTAATAGCTTTGGGTACCAGTAGCAGTATGGTAACAGCCTCAGTGGTTGGTGCAGCCGGTACTTTTCCCTGTAGCCGATGTTATACGGAAGTAAATGGAAGCGGCTTAGACGCGCGTCATTTTTCGTTGTTGATATTATTCCCCACATGAAACGACGCGCTTTCGTACGATAGCGGCGGTATTAGCGGTAGATGCATTTGCCAACACTTACTCCAGTAAAGCCGTGTCTAATTTCCAATGTGGAAACACCTTTCTATTGTGTTGGCCGTGCGCATTAGGCCTCTGCCAGACTAAACGCGAAAAGCGGCGCGAACCGTTTCGCCCGGCCGTTGGATAATGTACAGCCGTAAGTAGAGCTGTGTAGAAGTATTCTACTTCAACCTTACGGTCGTGGCTTTGCACACAACCCTCCTGTAATTTTTTTACGTTGCATCAACTTGCAAGTTGCAGTAGGCCACGGGGATGGCACCGCTGTCAGCTACCATACATTTGACGCGTTACCAACATCACTGGCACTGGCACCCGAAAAATGGTCAGTTTACCCTTATCTTATGTTGATTCGGGCAAACCGACCAAATGTTGATTGCAGTTATTGACAGCATATCGGATAATTTTGAGCAATTTTTCAAAATGTTTGTATGTGATGTGATATTCTAAGTGTTATTTTGTACAATAATTGTGCCCCAAAACAAATAAAAGCGAATTGTGACGGCATAAAAGGAAGTTTTGTGATGAACGGTACAGAAATAGATGTGCGTTACGCTTAAAGGCTACCATACCAATCCCTTGCAGTAGGCTGACATGAGAATGTGTGTTCAGCAAATAGACCATCGCACGGTGACGTCGCGCACTTGCGTTTGACAGCTATTGGTGGCTTTGTTTGCCTTCGGGCGATGCAGTT
This sequence comes from Wyeomyia smithii, assembly GCF_029784165.1. Taxonomy (NCBI): domain Eukaryota; kingdom Metazoa; phylum Arthropoda; class Insecta; order Diptera; family Culicidae; genus Wyeomyia; species Wyeomyia smithii. The sequence goes on along the minus strand of NC_073695.1, from coordinate 44,129,672 downwards.
TGGTTCTAAATTATAGCAGATCATTTCAGTTGTGACCAGTGATGCCACATATATAGATTTGTCTGCTTTTAGACAGATTTCTTGCGTATTTTTCATACAGATATCTGCATGCAGATTGCAGATTTTCTGGAACTAATACAGATTTTTTTGGTTTTCATGGGGTAGTAAATTAAACTTCTTGATGTGGTTGAAAAGCGGAGATTGGCTCGGATGCGGCTCAGCGTGTCGTAGGTTTTACTATATTCATATGCTACTATAAATCTTTGAACACGCTAACTTTCACAAGATCGAATTGATAGTTTTACAATAGAGTTTGATCATCTGTCATTCACACGCGACAAATATCTAAGTGCTTCGTCTGTCATGAAGAGTTCTGATCGGTTACGGTCATTTAACCATATTTAACCCTATTATTTTTATGATTTTCCTAGCTTTTGGACAAATGTTGATACACTTGAATTTTTTTTTTCATTCAATAATGTTTAAATCTTGTTGGATGCAATTTTTTGTTTTTGAATTTTAAGGGCTTTGGATGCATGTAAATTTGCCAGTTTTTGAATTCATTAGGATACTTAGCTCATTCCAAATTATATTACAAGAGAAAAACGCGTTGTAGATCTTATATCCTCTAAAATTGCGGTCAGCTTACAGTTTCCCGAACAAAGTTTAACGTCTTACGAAATAAAGCTACTCATTGATTCGTGAATGGGTGAATTAAGGTGTTCATGTGCAGAAACGCGTAGAGTCGTACGATACGTAAGGTAACCGAAATTACTTAACCTCCACGATTCGCTTGTATCCCGTAACTGCAAATATGATGAGGTTTCAAACATGTTGGCACCTGGCGCGCTTTCGTGAGTTCATATATCGAAGATCGCACCACTAACCTCGGGAAAGTGCGTTCACGTCGGGTTCAAAATTGGAAGGGTCGGTCAGTTCCTCTATTAGCACAAAGCTCGTTATTCCCGTCGTACTCCTAAAATCAATGAAACAAAACGTCTTAGATACATAGAAGATAGGTTCGCGAAAAATAGGGGGCCCATAAATACCGCCAAGAGTTTTATCGTATGTAGAGAAGAAACGCGACAAACAACTAACACAAAATTCCTGTACCCGTGGTGCTTGTGGAGTGTGCAGGAGTATATCCGGCTTCTAGTAACAACAAGTATCGAACTAACACCCCTTTCCTTCCTTCCTTTGATCTACGTTCTGGACCGGCAGGCGTCGGTACTGATCAGCATGCAGGGGTTATTGGAGATGCACATCGAAAAGCTAAATCCCAAGCAGGAATCACTAAATTCGATTTACAACTCCAATCGATCCTGATCAGTAACGAAGTGGCAACCGGTGGTGATCAATCAGGCTCAAGCTCAAGCTCAAGTGATGTGATCCGTAGCCAGTCTATAAGTTACATCTCTAATGATCAGCACGGTTTCATGCCTGGGAGATCTGTTACCACGAATTTGTTGGATTTCACCAGCACCTGTATTACTGCAATGGAGAACAAAACTCAAGTGGATGTCATCTACACAGATTTGAAGGCGGCTTTCGACAAAATCGATCACAATATACTGTTGGCCAAACTGTCTCGTCTTGGATCTTCTTCGAGGCTGTTATCGTGGATTAGATCTTATCTGACTGGTCGTGAACTTCGTGTTAAAGTTGACTCCAGTGTATCTTCGAGTTTCTGCAATTCATCCGGAGTGCCCCAAGTCAGCAACTTAGGTCCGTTGTTGTTTACGCTTTTTTTCAACGACGTTGCTCCGAAATTGCATCTGGGTTGCAAACTCATTTACGCTGATGACTTGAAAATATATTTAGTGATTCGTTCAATTGCAGACTGCCACTGTTTGCAAAATCAGCTGAATCTGTTCACGGACTGGTACTTTCGCAATAAACTAATCGTGAACGTCATGACGTTCCATCGCTCGAAAAAAAAAAACGATTATATTTGATTATTGCATTAATGGGACTTCACTCCGAAGGGTTGAGAGAATTAATGACTTGGGAGTCGTTCTGGACCCAATACTGTCATTCGACAACCACTACATCTTGATAATTGCCAAGACCAATCGACAACTTCGTTTCATTTCGCAAGTTGCCAAAGGCTTCAATGATCCGTACTGTTACCGGTCACTGCTGCAGGAAAGATTCCACCGTACTGCCTATGCATATGATGCGGCGATACCCTCGATGATTCGGACTTTCATGCTTGTGGAGGATCACTACGACTTCAGTGAAACTTCTAGTCGTTTTAGAAATAAGCTTTCACGTTCGACAATTTTGTAAATTTTTATTTATTCATTAAGACACTACCCATGTCAGATGAAATACAGACAAATAAAAATACAAACACGGATTCTTTCCAAAGCGGTCTGTCTCAACAAACACGGATTCTTTCCAAAGCGGTCTGTCTCAACAAACCTTGTTGAATTTCTCACCACGTTCGTCAGAATCTTTGATTCTGGTGTCCAGGTTGTCACTGTTTACACGGCCATCCCAAAGCTGCGTTTGATCGCGTTGAAATCTCTTGTCAAAATTTTAGAAAATGGTTGGTGACCCACCCCGATTTCGATACTAGTATCTGTCTGTCTGTTGGAATCGGTTCTGTTCAATAGCAAACATATCCCAAACCTTCTGGGGTGTCCAACACAAAATGATACAGATCGTATCCGACTACACTATAGCAAGACAACCTTTGCAGCGAGTAACTCAAAAGAAATGCACTATTGTGAAGTAATCTCAAACAGCGAATAGACAGTTGGGGCTTATTTACAAAATATGTGATGAGTTCAACCTTCGATTCTTGTATTGCTCGTTGGTTCGATCTATTCTCGAGTCAAATTTTGTCGCTTGGTTCCGCTACATGCCTGCTGGGCTCGAAAAAATTCATTCGCTACACTCTCCGTCCCTACTCGTGGAACAATCTTTCCACGAACGCTACCAGTTTCTCGGACTTGACTCCAAGGTTGCATATTTAATTTTGGGGTGTCAATTCCATTCAATTGGTCGCGTGCCAATAATTCGCTCCACAAGCACAGTTTTGAAACATAATGTACGACACACTTGCAGTCCTAAAGTAATTATACAAGTTTGTCAAAAAAAGCAGTGCTCTAACTCTCATGCCTAAAGTGTGAGAGCTCATATTCAGTGGGATATCTAGCCATTATTCTCGGTGAATATTATAATATTCACCGAGAATAATTACTGAATATTGCGCTGATTATGGGCTCTCACACTTCAGGTATAAGAGTTAGAGCACTGCATTATTCGACAAACTTGTAGTACCACTTAGGAACTATAAGTTTGTCATACATCGTTTCTTAAAATTGTACTTGTGGAGCGAGCCATCGGCACGCAATGAAACAGCATCCCAAAATTGAATATGCAGTCTTAAACAACATGAAAACACAATTGAAAATAGTTTTAGACATAGAAAAAGCATTCGACAGTGACAGGCATAAAGGTTTGATTGCGAAATTGCAACCTTTTAATTTTCCAATTTTCCTAATCAAAATTTTAAAAAGTTATCTTACTGGTCGAACTCTTCAGCTTGTCTTTCAGAATTCGAAATCTGATACATTTCCTGTCAGAGCAGGTGTGCCTCAAGGTTCTGTCTTGGGTCCAGTCCTGTACAACATATTCACTTCAGATCTTCCTGATTTGCCTCCAGGATGCACAAAGTCATTGTTCTGCGATGACACAAGCATTTTCGTAAAAGGAAAAGTCTTTGTGTCATATGCAGTCGATTGCAGAAAAGTTTAGATATTTTTTCTTCCTACTTGCAAAAGTGGAAAATCTCTCCCAATGCTTCTAAAACTCAAATGATAATTTTTCCCCATAAGACTAGGGCTTCTTTCCTCAAGCCAAATAATAATCACGTTGTCAATATGAATGGGGTTATTTTGAGTTGGTCTGACAAGGACAGTACTTGGGACTAATTTACGATAAAAAATGATTTTTAAAGAGCATATTGAGAGTATACAAGCCAAGTGCATTAAACATACGAGATGTTTATATCCTCTCATTAACAGGAATTCTAAACTTTGTTCAAAGAACAAACTTTTGTTTTACAAACAAATTTTTAGACCAGCAATGCTTTATGCTGTACCGATCTGGTCAAGTTGCTGTTCAACAAGGAAGTAAACGCTCCAAAGAATTCAGAATAAAATTCTGAAAATGATTTTGAAGCGTCCTCCTTGGTTTGGTACACTCGAATTACATAGACTTACTGGTGTTGAAACATTAGAAGCTATGTCAAATAAAATTATGACCAATTTTCAACAAAAATCGTTGCAATCCTCAATTGCTACGATAAGCGCTCTTTATAGCCAATAAGTTAGCAAACAAGTTAGTTGTAAGTTTACTTCCCCTTATTTGACAAGTAGGTTTAAATCCCTACGAATGATAAGTCCTAATTGCGAAAGCAAATAAATCCTAACAACTAAAATTACAAATTTCTAACAGTTTTGAGAAATCACCATTTGTGATGGGACACACATACTCATTATTTACTAATATTTATCATTAATACTTAAGCTACTAACAAATCCTCCCTTTAAAAACAATTGAAAATAGTAAAAAAGGCATATTTTCCAACAAAACCAAGCTACTAATCCATGGAGTGCATTCTTCTTAGTTCACTTCAGATTTCTCATAAAGTAGAATCCACAAAAACTCACTTTAAAGCTCTAAATTTGAAATTTTAGTCCGGCATCTGCACTCGAAAATTCAATTATTTTAATAACCTTCCTCAACAAACAAAATCCGCGCATTGCTCTGTACGGCTACAATGGGACTCATTCAGCAACCAACCCAAGTTTTTTCGTCATTAGAGGACCACTTTTTATTTTAATCCATAAACAAAATTTCTCACTACACTAAGAAAACTTCAGTCTTTGGAATGTTCACCTCACATTACCAAATACAAACTTGAATTAGCAGAAATGTATGAGATGAATATTTACACTCAAAATATTTTTCACTTTATGATTACCGGAAAAGTTATGTGAATATTTTCCACTGTCATTTTCACGTAGATTTTACGTGATGGTCATTTGAGTTCATCATGATCTGGTGAGATGATTTATCCTGTGAATATTATTCAGTATTTTCACGTAGAATTTAACTACCGGCAAAGTGAAAAGCATTTGATTAACGGATAGCTACTACGTTTTAAAAAACGTATTAATTTCGATTGTGGTTTCCCAAATTCTTAAGAGAGAAATTAGATTTCAGAATTTTTTGAAATATGTTGCTAGATAAATCGCACGGGCATGCAAAATTTCCAATTCGAAAATGGATTGAACGACATTAAACTGACAAATATTAAGACATTCACCGTCTATAATTACTGTTAGCTGCTACTGTTTATGTTCAGGTAGCTCCTGGATCTTTGAACTGAATCTGTACAAAATCTGTAAGCTAAAGATTCCATGTCGAATTATGGTTTTTCCTAAATCTCACTCATTGGCAAGCCATCGATGAAATCAATTTCATGTTCAGAGACCGAATTACACAACAGCTTCGCCATTTTGATTCTTGTATATTTTCGCACGGAGAGTTCATTCTGTATGACGTTGCCAAGTTCACGTAGATACTACGTGATAAAACATAGTATGCATGTGATTTTCACGTAGATGTTATGTTTGTCACATAAATCATGAAAACTGACAGAAAATGAATAAGTACAGGAAATTCACGTAACAATAACGTGAAAAATATTTTGAGTGTACAAATCCTAAATTTCAACTGTATGTATTTTCATCTGTTTTCACTGCGTTGAAGAAAATCAAAAGTTGCCAAATCAGTTTCTGTTAAGACGAAAAGATCGTACTGAAAATGTTGAATTATTCCGACATAATTGACAGAAATCGACAGCATTTTGTTTATTTGTTCAATGATTTCGTGAAAATTTGTTGTTTAATCCGTGCATTCTCTGTGAATATCGGCTTAATGAGATGAATAATAAAACAATTACCCTATGCCTTGATGAAATTTGAATGTTTGTTCTGGAAAATACTGAAATAATACCAAGCCTCGCCTGTCCCATATTGAAAACAAAGGCATATGAATCCCATCCTAAGTAAATATTTGATTATCTGTTTAGAACAATATTTAACATATGTTATCATTTAAAAGAAAAGAGTTTACATTAAAATATCATTGACTTGAATAAACATAGTACATGTTTGCAAGGTTCAATTCAAAATAAGCTGAAGAAATTAAAACTGATTGAAACTATTGTGTACTTTTAAAGAAAATCGAAAGTTAAAGTGAAATTTTTTCTAGCAACTGTTTCCAGAAATCTTTCTTAGCATCTTTTCACTTACCCTCTCACTTCAGCAGCCTAGAGCCGCAGCGGCTCGTGCCGTATCAGGAATTTTCCTCCATTCTACTCGGTCCATGGCTACTCGTCGCCTCGATACTCGCAGATCCGCTTCAGCCTAGTCAAGCCATCCAGCACGTTGGGCCCTTCTATTCCCGGTGCCGGTGGGGTCCTTGAAGAGAACCGATTTTACTGCACTGTCGTCGGGCATCCTTGCAACATTCCCGGCCCATCGTAGCCTCCCGACCTTCGTCAGGTGCACAATGGGAATCTCTCCAAGTAGTACCTGCAGCTCTTGGTTCATACGTACGCCACTCTCCACTTTCGATTTGTACTTCACCAAATATTGTCCGCAACACTTTCCGTTCAAATACGGCCAGTGCGCGTGTTCCTTCGTGAGCAGCGTCACAGTTTCGAGTCCATAGAGAACTACAGGTCTAATTAAGGTTTTGTACATCGTCAGTTTCGTGCGGCGGCGTATGCTCCTGGATCGAAGCGTCCTGCGAAGGGCAAAGTAGGCTCGATTTCCAGCTTGAATGCGTCGTTGGACCTCCTTACTTGTGTCATTGTCGGCTGTTACCAGAGATCCCAAGTATACGAACACCTCTACCACTTCGAGTTCATCGCCGTCCATGATCACCGTCCGTGGGAGGCGAATATTGGTTTCTTTCGAGCCTCTTCCCTTCATATACTTGGTTTTCGACGCATTTATTTCTAGTACAACTATTCAAGCATCCACTTTTAGTCTGGCCTAGATTGCTTCCGCCGTCGCTGAGTTTCTCGTAATAATGTCCAGGTCGTCTGCGAAGCTTATGAGTTGACTACCTTTGCTGAAAATCGTGCCTCTCGTTTCAATGCCTGCTCGTCGGATAACACCCTCAAGGGCAATGTTGAACAACGTGCAGGATAATCCATCTCCTTGTCTCAACCCTTTGCGCGCTTCGAAGGCATTCGAGAGTGTCCCCGACATGCACACGTAACACATCCCTCGGTCTAAGGTAGCTTTGATAAGTCGTGTCAGTTTATCCGGAAAACCGTAGTCGTGCATTATTTGCTATAGCTGGTCTCGACTGTATCACGGAAACATGATGTATGGGCACGTTGTACTCCCGGCATTTCTGAAGAATCTGCCGGAGAGTGAAATTTTTATCTTGTGTGAAGCCCGCAGTACCCCTACGAATTCTTTCGCTAAAGGAGATAGGAGGCGGAGTAGAATCTGGGAGAAAACTTTATGGGCAACGTTGGTCAGCGTTATGCCGCGGTGGTTGCTGCATTGTGGCCGATTGACCTTTTTATAGATGGGGCATACAACTCCTTCCATCCATTCTTCCGGTAGTCTCTCTTCATCGCAAATCTTAGAGATTACCCAGTGGAGTGCCGTTGCTAGCGCCTCTTTTTCATGTTTATAGCCTGTTCTTGCCAGCGGCTCTGTTTTTCTTGAGTGTAGAATTTCCCGTTTGATCTCCAGGATATCGGGAACTGGGACACTACTGTCATTTGTCGGCACTTCACCTCTTCTTATCACTCTGCTATTGAGGTGCTCATCGAAGAACTGCTGCCACCTGTCAACCACCTCGTGCTCGCTTGTGATCAGATTTCCCTCCACGTCCCTACACATATCTGGACTCGGTATGTAGCCTTTACGGGAAACCACGGTTGTGGCCTTTCCAATGGCTGAGCGTAACATCCCCCATCCATCGTCGAGAGTCGAAGCACATGATTCTTCCGTGGAAGGTAGTGCCTCATCAAGTAGGCGCGCGAAGAGCACGATTCTGACGTGTGTGAAATACCGCGGATAGTTTTGAGCGCACATGTACTGCTACTAGGTGGTGGTGTGAGTCGATATCGATGTTTGAGAAAAATCGGCCGTCCATGACAACGTGGTCAATTTGATTTATTTGTTCGGTGGTCAGGTAATCTCCAGGTGGCTTTGTGGATATCTTGGCGTGGAAAGAAGGTACTTCTAACCACTAGGCCTTTAGAAGCTGCGAAGTTGATGCTTCGTTGGCCATTGGCGTTCGTATAGGTGTGTAGGCTGTGAGGCCCTATCACCGGTCAATACATCGCTTCCCTACCAACCGTTCGCGTTCATATCCCCGATGACGATTTTGATGTCCTGTGACGAGCAGCCGTCGTATGTTGCCTGCAACTGCGCGTAAAACGATTTCTTCTCGTCATCAGGTATACCTTCGTGCGGGAAATGCACGTTGATGATGCTGTAGTTGAAGAAACTTTAATCCTCAACAGACACATCCTCTCGTTGATCGCCTTCCAATTGATCACGCGATCCTGCATTCTGCCCATGACATGGTAGAACTGAGCCTTGCCTCCGTGGACTTTCTACACTTTCTCACCTTTGCGACAGATCTCCTGCAGAGCCATGATGCCGAACTTGCGTGGTTCCAGCTGGTCAAGCAGTACCCTGTCTCCGTTCACAAAATTTAGTGACTTGTAGTTCCAGGTATCGAATTTCCACTCGTGGTCCGTTTTTCGTTGCCTAGGTCCATGCCGAATGTTCCGAATTATATTTTCTTAAATGTTCGTAGTGTAATTGTTCAGGTAGGTTGCCTTACTAGGGCCACGCTACCGAGTCTCGTGATGGAGCTGCCATTTTGGGTATAGCGTTCGAGACAGCACATTTCTTAATTCAGCCGCCCGCTTCGGGTCAGACGCCGTTATGAGCCGCCCCTAACCTGGGAAACAGACGCTCAGAAAGGCTGGGCTTTCCACTGAGGAGGTCAAACCATCTCCCCCTTCCCTGTCAGTTACCATGATCTTCGCTTGGTTACTCGTATCGCGGCTGGTAACACGGGGAGGTAGGAATAGGAGTTGCTGGGCAGGATGCTATGGACCACAATGGAGTCTATTTTATGCCATCTAGTACGGGTTGTACTGCAGGTACGCTCTGGCCAGCCGTATACCAGCCTTCTACGTATCTGGGATGAGTAAAATTAAAGCGTTCTGGACTGTGGCCTAACGGTCTGCATCGATTCTCCGTGGACTCTTTAGAGATTTCATTGTAGACTCCATGTCAAACAAGCTTTCGTCTATCAGCTTTAGTTACTTTTTGATAAATACTATTCACCGATTCCTGTAGCAAACCGTTGAAACCAAATCACTATATTGTATTTCGTATGATCCAAGAATGTTGGATTGAAATAAACTGTTCACATGACACACACAATAAGGAATGGTGAGAAATGCCTTGACCTTTTTAAAATGCTTGGAGACTGATATGCTTTTATTTTTTTGAATAGAGTGGTCCGCCAACCACGCTCGACGTCTGGGTTCGAATCCCACCGCCGACATAGGTGTCGATGGTTGTGAGGTGGCGTGATCCACTCACAACCAACCCAACTGGTCTAGATTCAATCCTAGCCGACACCGGGAGATTTTCTGAGGCGAAAAATCTCTGGGATCACGCCTTCCATCGCATGAGGAAGTAAAGCCGTTGGCGCCGGTCCGTTAATAAACGGGTCGTGAGTTAGGGTCCTGGGTGTGGAGTCGCCTTCCTGGGCGTCGGTGATTGGCCACAACAGTGGCGGAACTAGACCGACGGAAAATAAGTGAGAATAAAGAAAAAAGTCTCATCATTTATTTCCAAGCCTAAAATTCATGCAAAAGTTTTTAGAACTCATGGAATGGGCAGTATAAGTTGACGCGTTTTGGTAATGGCTAGGGGCTCCAAAATTCCAAAATACTGCCCATAATTCAAAAAATGGCTCTTATGCCATAGGCAACAAAACGAAAAAAAAATCATTTGAAAGTTTTTTGTCAGTACAACATACTTCGACTGTTCATGACAACTTTTTTATTGAGTATATCACCCTTTATATATGCTGGAACCTTGCCGTTGAGTTGCGTTGAACAGAGAAATCTGTAGAAAAATTCCATCCGCCACGTATTTTCAACACAGTAGCCGTTTTTTCAATTATAAACGAAAGGTCAGTTGACAAAACGGTGAGCAATTTGGCTAATATCCATACGATGTGAATTATATCGTACTCGTTGGTGATGAAAATGGTTTTAAATTTAATTAAACAACACGGAAGCACAAGTGAGGATGAAAAGGACGACGAGACAATTGTTACGTGCTGCAATATAATAATGTAACGAAAATATTATTATTCATGGAAATCTCACAATCCACTTTCCTATTTTTTCTCATCAAATCCAAAATGAAATCTGAATCTTCTCTTTAATTATATTACTCCTAACCAAAGAGCTAAATATCTTTTTTTTAAATGTAAAGATTTATGACAGAAGAAAACAGTCACACGTTTTGATCATTGGGTTTCGCAGTACAACAAATGAATTCTTGTAGCATCAAATATTCTTCGTGAAAAAGTCAAATTTGATGCAAGGGCCTTACGATCGCTCACCTGTCGTCAGTAACCACCAAGCTACAACACACTTTCGAAAGTTAGAAGAAACACAGTTCAGTAATAATACACTGGTTCGAGAAAATGCCACAGGTTCATATTGGATATTGGATATTAGCCAAATTCTCAATTATTTTATATTATTATTATGGGCAGTATAATCTTTAATTTTTTTCTGGTTTGAGCTTTTGGAATGCACTTTTTTTTAATTTTGTCGACCAGTGTAATCTTTTTAATTCCCCCAAACCAACATTAAATTTAAAAGCTTCAGAGCTGTTAGCCACAAGGTTACAGGATCCGCTTTGATGAACAGATGGTCGTGAGTTCGAATCTAAGTTAGAAGCCAAAGAACTAAAGTTTGGGTTCATTCTCAGACTCCTTACCACTCGTGGTCCTAATCCGTTTGCTTTCTCTAAAGAATAAGTAAAGAATATTGAATCAAATTTTGTATGCTCGGGGAACGCTCGGTCTCGTACCAATAGATTAGCGATACACGGTGCTCCCACAGACTGTTATTATAAAAAAATGCGCCTAAAAGTCTGAGTATACTATTGGATTCGTAATGACGTCCTGAATCTTTGGTCAAAATTTCAAAATCGTCGTACGGTACATTTTTGCGTAATACCCTTTTGTAGATCAGAAAATACCAAAAAGTAATATGAAAACAATTAAATATTAATAATAATAATTTCATAAAGCACGTTTTTCAACCACTATTTTATGAAATAACTTCCAAAATAGTTTCTACACAATCCAATCCATATTTCAAGACATTTATAATTGGTGAAAATATTTGTTCGAAAATCCCATAGTGCACAGTGGTCTAAACCTGAAAAATCGTAATCGTTTTAGATTCGACTGTGAAAAATTGATTTTGTGTAGGGACTCAATGTCTTCAGAAAAACTGTTTCATAGGACAAGGCCTTACTTATGGCGTTTTCAGTTTTTCGATCAATCCACCTGATAGTTAGATAAATAAAAAAATTTCTTCCAATTTTCAATATAGCAATCTGCCTTTAGCAAAGCTGCGGAAAAATTTTAAAGAAAAACAATTGCTGATTACTGTGATAACCCGACAAAATAAAGTTTTTTTTAAACACCCCTCCTTAAAATCAGTTTTTTGTTTTTTTTTATGTTGGGGCGAGAGACGGCAAAAGATGATCTGTGAGAACACTTTTTGTCCCTACACTCCTCCGATAGCTGTTCTGTATCGCAGAACCTGCCTATCAGCTGATGCAGGCAGGAAACCAACATATCCGGCCCAGATTAATAAGCTCCGCTGCGCTGCCATCCTTTTCAGCTGATTTGTTGTTCTTGAGCTGTTTGATAGCATCCCTCACTTCACTTGTCGTGGAGGGCGGTTTGTATCCCTGCTGACAAAGTCGTTCTTCCTACCGTCTTGGTCTTCTGCTTCTGCACCATTCGGCTTGCTTCCACCTGTCGATCGCCTCACGTTCATCCGTCAAGACTCCTCCATACTCATTTCGACTCATTTCATCTCACGGCACAAAGCCTGCGCGTGATGCGTTTAGTTTCTCGTAGAATCTACAAGTTTCTTGAGAACGACGCAGTTGCTCCATTTCCTTCCATTTCCAGCTCTTCCAGGCGGCGCATTTCGTCCCGGAAAAGATGGGTGTGCTGTGCTATCTTCGTTCCTGTTTGTATCGACTCGGGTCCTTTGCTGCAATGCCCGCGTTGCTTTCTTCTCGTCTACAATCGTTTGACACTTCTCGTCAAACCAGCCGTTACGTAGATTCCTCTCGACGAATCCAATTTCTCGCTAAACATGTGAAAAGGGCCCATGTGCCATATGTAAACAAGCCACAATTTCACGTTTTTCAATGAATACAAGCTTACTCTACTCGTACAAATAAGATTTTTTGATAAAGAGTGAATTCTTTTATCAATAAATCTTATTGGTAAGAGCAGATTTCGCTTGTATTGAGCAAAAAACGAGAAAATTTTTCTTGTTTACATATGGCACATGGGCCCTTTTCACATGTTTGGCGAGATTTCCCCTTTCGCTGCGTCATTAATGGCCGCTTTCACAATACTTCAACAGTCCTCCGGTACAGGCTTCGGTAAGCTCTATCTCACCCAACAACGCTGCCTCAAGGTTTCGCGCCTGCTCAGTAGTGACTTTGGGGAGTTTAAGTCGTTCAAGATCATACCGTTTTTGGCGCATTTTTCAGGCCAGAATCGTTTGCGCCACGATAGATTCAAACGTCGATGCTATCCGAAAAGTGCCCTGCGCCAATCAAAACGTGATCAGTTAGTGTTTCAGATATTGGAGGTTATACAGGAAGTAGGTATGGTACGTATGGCCATGTTCTTGGAAGCGGCGAAGTCAATGAGTCGAAGGCCGTTTTCTTTCGTGAGCCGGTGTGCGCTGAACTTTCCAATAACCGATTTGAATTCCTCCTCCTGGCCAATCTGAGCATTGAGATCTCCGATAGCGGTTTTCTTTTGCATGCTCCAACTGCGCGTAAAAGGTGAGGCTGTGCACGGGCATACCTCCTGCAGCGCTACAATGTCAAAACTGCGGACCCTCAAATAGCCCATAGGTCGAAATTTTGTCACATGGATCCAAAATGTTTAATTTGTGTAAATTCTCCTCTCAAACAGGACACATGTCCAGCGGAAAGAAATGCGATTTTTGTAGTGCCAACTGAACGGCTAGTTTTAACTCATGCCGTGTCTGTTCAGTTATCGGACAGTCATCATAGAAGACCATTTTAATTAGTGAAACAACAACTTTCCAATAGTGTAGACAAAAACAAGCAGAAGAGCTTTTGTGGTCAGACAGATATCTGTTTTGCCTCGAAGCGCTATATTAAACCTCATAAATCCACAAGAAAATTCATTTTCCGTTCCATAAGTTGTAACAAAATATGGTACATAAGATATATTCATCGAAACGAGTCATTCTCCAGTCACCCTAAACAGTTCAGGTGGCGTGTAGCATGACAAAGTTCAATATCCTTCCAAGCGCAACGTCCTGAACAAATAGAAGTAATAAGTATCTATACAGCAGTTCAAGCGTATCAATTGCTATCATCATAATTGTTGAATTACCTTCATAAATACACACAAATCCCTTTTAAAGAGTCAAAACTTATCGATATGTATAACGTACTCGCAGACTCAACCAACGAACCGTTCCATAAGACAGCATACTGACAGCAAACCGGTTCGCTACGCATCTTCGCCGGGAGCCTTGAACGAGTGCAGCTGGCACGGAAGACGACCTTCATTTGAATGCATGCCAAAGAACCATAAATTCTGTTTGATGTATTTAATTTTCATCATTTCCTGAGGTTTTCCGGCTTTTCATCGTTCGCTCTTGTTCCGATGTTTGCCGTTTGATTGTGGCTCGATGATAGAAAAAGCACACAGTAAAGCCGGAAAGCACACACCCTTTTCGGTGCCGAGGTCTATGGTCGATTCCCTATTCCACCGTTCCTCCGGAATAGCGTGCCGTTCCACAGGCGATAGATTTCCAGTTATAGATTTTATATCCACCATATTGAGCAAAGCTTCCGACACTGCACCCGGCCGTGTCAAGTTGAATGCTTCTGCATCAACGGCTGCTTGCCGCTAGGCTTGGAATGCCACTACTGCAGCGAACGAAGTACTACTGCATACCTACAGACTCGTTATTCGGGCAGAACCGAAACTATCTTTTGCGCCCACAGGCATCCAAGTAAATAAAACTGCTAGAAGAATAAGGAGGAAATTGCCTGCCTTAGCTATGGTCGAACAAAACCGAACGAATATCCCTGGCAGAATTTTAAAACAGAAATTGTAGTGAGCAGTTAGTGGGGAACCGTGGTAAAAACGTGCTCGGTATGCTGATGACAGTAACCTTTTATTGCTCTTCGCCATTGAAAGAAAACTTGGTGCGGAAAAGTGTCACGGACTAGGATGCCTCCCCCGAGGGCGTCCCGGACGATGGCTGGTTACGAAGACGTAACCAACCAACACGTATCGAAGCAGCAATGGACAATGTTACATAATGTACGATTGCTTTTGTCCGGTAAATGGTACGAGATACATATTCCAGCTAATAAATCACTCGCAAGGAGAGAAAATGTTCCACGCCGCCAGCTGCAGTCGTTCTGATGTAATCTTTAAGCATTTATTATGAACCTTCCTTCAGTCATCGTTTGGTATGGAAGATGCCAGCTTGGTGAAGTTACTCGAGTCGAAAACTAAATTGATATTGTCATACACCTTTTGACAGTTTACAGTTATAAAATAATCTACTCTCTTCGGATTGAATATTCGATCTAAAAAT
Source organism: Wyeomyia smithii (assembly GCF_029784165.1). NCBI lineage: Eukaryota > Metazoa > Arthropoda > Insecta > Diptera > Culicidae > Wyeomyia > Wyeomyia smithii. The sequence goes on along the minus strand of NC_073695.1, from coordinate 44,114,665 downwards.
TTTACAGTATAATTTCTTTCAATAAATAGAATAAATACTAGAAATCTTTTCAGGGAAAAAGATAGAAGTACCTTTATCATCTGTATTGTTTTCTTCATCACAAACATTCACAATAGTCTAGAAAATTAAAAAAGCTATAATTGCATAGCAAAACGGTTCAAAACGGTTTATATTCGAACAGATTCATATCCTAGAATACGAACACATTTTGTGCTCTCTTACTAAGGCTCACTTGACCAGATCTATATTACACAGATCTCATTTATCCATTGTGATTGTCTTTTAGTTTTATTTCTGTACGCTAGCTAACTTCACTTCGTACAAAGGACGTACGCATACTGATACATCTATGAAACTGAAAATCCTAAAAATAAATGGTTACCCTCAACTGAATACAATTTCTCCAATTATCTTCTGCCAACAACCATTCATCACGAGAATGGAAGAAAAATATGTTATTCCTGTCTTTCCCTGCTTAATACCACAAATCTTTGAGCTGCGGGTAGCATTTTTATCTCTGCGTATGGTCTCATAGTTGGTATTGAACCGATTTTTCTCTTCGCCAGCAGGAGAAAAATCTTTCCTGACACCTTAAAATTAAAAAGGAAAAGTAATAAAAAGAAAAAAAAACAGATGCAGCCCAAAACTAAGGTAAAACAAAAGCTGCTTCGAATAGTGCCACAGAAAAATCGAGGACATTTCCGTGATTGTGTGATGTCGACACAATGCTCCCTCTCGCTCTCTCCCTCTGTCTCTATCTCCCTCTCGTACCGGAATAGACGGATAATAACCACAAAAAATATAGTTCGGCACAGAAGCCAAACCGGAACGAAACCATATCAGAAAGCCAGCGTTGGATGAAAGTATGTATGGGCCTCGGTCGGTGGGTGTTACGCTCCAGACTAGAGCCGCCGCAGTGCTGCTATCGACATCGGCGGATTCTTGTTCTTGCGAGTCGGCTGGACGGACATCGGGGCTACCAGGATTTCCGACGCCGACGACGGTGACGAGGACGCTTTCGAATCGGTTTCGGACGACTCCTCACCCACTTCCTGTCGGGGTGGAAATGAAGGGGAAAGAAAAGCAGAAAGCAATAATGAGAAAACGGTTAATTTCTGATAAAACTTTCGGGTGCAATTATGCTTTGCTTGCTGCAATAAGGGAAATAAATTTCAATTTTTTCCAACACAAAAAATGGTTACGAGTTGGGATTTTCCGTTAGGTGGGAACAAAGCCGAAGATAACTACTTCATCCGGGCTGTTATTATCGCGAGCCTGTGGGTGCTAAATTTTGAATGTATTCATGCAAAATGCATACGTTTATGTTCGTACAGCTTGCCAGCTTCATCTGGGCCAACTGGGAAGCCGGTGTCAGCGACTGAGTGCTGCCGAAAGAGGACGTCATCATCGATGAGACGGCGCGCTTCAACTTGGATGGCGTTTTGTTGAATGAAAGTGCACGGCCAACCTGAAAGTAACACAACGAAAAGACCATTAAAATATGCAACGAGTCGAACAGGATGTTGAATTAAAGCGCGAATTCAGCCAGGGAATTAGCCTGCTGCTTTCTTGGTTCATTCTAATCCCGAAACTTACCCTCAGCCTGGTACGGGTAGCAAATTTAAATGCCTTCGAGAGCGTACCCACGTTGATGTCACTGACGTCGATTCCAAGTTCCTCCGAGTCGCAGCTCACCATGAACGTTTTTGCATCGGCCTTGCATGCGTTCTCTGCCAGCTGCTGGCATAAGCTTTTGAGATAGATAATCTTATCCTTTTCATCGTCGCAAATGCTAAACGAATGCAGCTGATCCTTGCTGTCTGTCGTGGCGCGACAGTTCAAAGCAAACGCCCGAGGACTGTCCTGGATATTTACCACCAGCCGAATCGAACTGAGTGGCATCAGTTTGACGTGTTTGTATGGTTTGCTGGCCTGGCAACGAGTCGTATTTAGTCCATTTGTGCTGGGCGATTTTGCGTTGTTCGGTGCTCGTGATCGTTTCTTGCACACTTCCAGCGTGTCGCTGAGGAGAAACAGTACCAACGTGTCACCCCGGCCGCTGAGGCTGTCCGAGAGCTCGGTAACCTCGCAGCGCGATACATACTGCCGGTGGAAAGATACCAGATGGGGCTGAAAAGAAAGAAAGTTTTTAAATCGATTATGTTTGACAACAATAACTTTATACTTACCGGACATTTTTCAATGTCGTTGAAGATATCGAATATTGCCAGCTTGCTTTCCGTTTTCCGTTTATCTTCGTTGATGTTCTTGATAACCTCTTTGATTGCTTCCAGTGATTCCACCAGCTTTTTATGATCCGGGTTATTCTTTGAGGTGTGCTTTAAAATTTCTGCGAGGTAGAAAAAAATATAACATCCAACCTTTATCAAAATTCGTGAAATTTTCCAACTAACCATTCAACAGCAAGCTAATGCTAGGTAACCTTTGGACAGGCCTAATCATAAGATCCTGCAAAGTTTGGCGTCCGCATTCCGGTTTCGCTTGGTTGATTTTCAGAAATGCATGAAAGCGTGGATTGCCCGCGTCGCACTGCAACAGTGTTTCTTTCGTTTGTTCGAAAAAGTTCACGTACGGTGGATACGCCACGTAAAGGTCATCTTTGTAGTCCAGAATGATTTGGCCAATCAGATGTTCCTCGGTCCAGCTGCCGTGTATCTCCTTTAACCGATTCAGCATTCGTTTGTGAACGTCGTGAATAGGCAGGAAGTTGCTGAAGATCGCCTTCAATTCTGATTTGTTAAGCAGTGCATTCTCCGGTTCCTTTTCAATCATCTCTTCAAGGGGTACTTTGAACAGCTGCAAAAGTGATTGAAAATATGGTTCACAGAAGTTACGAAATCGTACTTCGACGTTTAACTCACATTCACAATCGTGTCCAATATTCCTACGTAGTTTGACTCTGTGCGGTAGAAATCTGTGAAATGATTATACCTCATCGATTGACCCTTGACAGGCTGTTCAATCGAAACGTCCACCGTTTCTGCGATGATGTTCTTCTTGCTGCCCTCATGCTTGTCCGGGCTGGTCGTGCAGTCCAGAAAGCTGCCGGATACCGACAGCAAACCTGCATCGGAAACGGAAGATCTTCGCTTACCCGCTCCCAACGGCGTACCGTCGCTGGCCGGCGTCCGATGGGAGAGTCGTTTTCGCTTGCGCTTGTTGAAGCTGATCGGAAGCGAATCCCTCCGATCACCTCCTGGAGTGTTCGCAATGCTATCTAAATACTGTGGATGTGGTGGAAAACAGTTAGTAAATCGTTTGGCATGGAAATAACACCCCTCGCAAACTTACGTCTCCGAAAAGGTAGTAACCCTCATCCGCGTAACCGTTCTGAATTGTATACCAGAACCAATCCGCTTTCACTATGTGCGTTTTGTTGTTCTTGGGCTCCGGTTTGGACGACACGACGTGCTCATCAACAACCTGGAAATTAGTACAACATAAATTATGAGTTTATTAGCAAACAGAAATTATTTTCAACAGAATTACGTTAGTCTAGAAACTACTGCTACGTTCTAACTAAATCAGGAAAGATAGAGGAACTACGAATTTGAAACAGTAATGTTCTACGAGCTGCATAGTTTGAAACACTAAATCTAACTCAAACACAAAAGGATCAGTAGAAATAAACAACCAATCAAATTGCCTGTTCAGTTCATCAATAATAGAAGGCAAATAATCAACCACAATCGTTACCAACCGCAACTCAGCACCTGTCGTTTGATTCACAATTTACTGGCACTATCGTATTTCAAATAGCCAATTCAAATTAAAAATGCAGTTGGCCACAAAATCCTCGCAAAACATACAGCAAAACCACATGTTTACTAGTGGCATCTCTACGCTAGCAATGGTGTGGTAAATTTTGGTTTAAACAGGACCTCATACTAACATTGAGTGGTGCCATTTTTTCCACAAAACCATACATTGATGCAATCAATTAACAACCATCGAACTAAAATTCTTTTGAATAAAATGAAATTTTTCTAGTCTAGTACATTGTGTTTAATCCTTCTAAAACACTTAATCTGTTAAAAGCATTGTCATATCCCAAAAAAAACCTTTCACGATATCGACAAAAACAACTATTCTTCCCAATGCACCGAATAAACTGAGTGTGAGCCGAGCGCAGGTTCGCAAATCGAAACGGAAACTGCATTCCAAGCATTAATGATTCCCGCAATCGGTATAAATTCAAAAGAATTTCACAACCATAAGCAAGCAACGACAACAAACGCCGACCGGTAAATTAAATTTTATCGAACCCAAAACCGCCAACCAGCTGTAAAACTGTTCTGTGGTAAACGGCGGCACCAGCAAACAGAGGTCAGACGGTTGAAAAAATTAGCCACAGCGAAAATAAAATGCAGCGGACATTACGAATGGTTGTTACAGATTGGATAGAAAGTTTCTTGTTCTACTGCTGGGAGTTTTCGATTTTGTGGTTAAATCAGCAGAATGTGAAAATAATAACTTCTATTAAGGTGAAACGGGATAGTGGTCTTTTCCTATACAATTTTGAGGTTAGAGTTCTTTTTACTTTTGTAGTTTGAGCGCAAAAAATTTGGCTTCCACTAAATAAACAGCACTCAAATTACTACTTCAGGCATGCAAAAGTTGTGAGAACAATTGATCAAAGTTTCATGTACGTAGTCTCCATAAATCAAGTAAAAATTAGATTGCAAAATTCGAGTTGATCGCGACCACGTCCCGTTTCACCTTAATTTCTTAGAACTTATAAATTTACTCTGAATAAAAATTTACCTACATTTAACCCCAAAGCTGCATTTCCAATGTCAGAAGGAACTGTTTTCGATAACCAAAAAAGAGGCTCATTACACTCAAACAACCACAGCTCAAGAGCCGTGTCAAATATACTATTATTGATTAAAAAACCACAGCTCAAGAGTGCTTTTAAACAAAGCTCATTCAAACATGGACTGTTTTTTTTTTGTTTTCTCTATTCAAAATGTGAACTCTTCTGCGTGTGATGAGACATTCTTTAAGGTCGTAAAAATAAAGCCTAAAGTTAGATTTCCAGTCAGCAGAAAGAAACTTTCTGCTGACATATAAATCAAGTTGGCTGAGCCGAGTACCTAATAATAATGTGAAAATATTTTTGAAGTCACAATAGGCTGTTTATCTGGTATAGTGCAAAATAAAGTCGTTTTTTATCAGGCCACCCCACTTCGGCGCTTTAGTGTATTTTATTATCAAAAATTCATAACGTTTTATCCAGTTGATCAATCTTCGATGTTTTTGGGTCAAATTTATTTATAGCTTAAAAAAAACATACCAAAGAATCAATTCTGTGTACTTTCGAAGGCAAAAATTATGAAACTATCATATTTTTTATCATGTCTGCCCTAAAAAAGAACGACAAACAATAGAAAGGGCGAGTTTTTCTTATAAAAAACATTTGGGCAGGATTATTCACGATCTCACTATTGTAAATTTTTACACCTAAAAAAATATTTTTTGGAAATTTTTTTCCAATTTTTTCCTTCAAAAAGTGAGTTTTTTTATTTAATTTATAATTTAATTTTTTTATTCATTTTTTCATATTTTTTATGTGAGAACAAAATTACTGTCTACAAACTTGGTACTTGGAATGTTAGGACTCTGCTCGAACAGGCACGCGCGAGCATCTTGGCCAGAGAGCTATGGAAGGCAAAAGTGGAGGTAGCAGCCATACAAGAGGTGCGTTGGCCTAAAACCGGAGAACGTGAATTCCGGGCGGTCGATCCGACCGCAGGCACTTCTTTCAAGTATCACATCTACTACAGTGGCGGCGCTAGAGCGGAACGGGACGTCGGTTTCGTACTACTTGGAAACCAAGTGAAGCGTGTTATTAGGTGGAGGCCTTTTAATGACCGTCTATGCGTATTGAGGATCAAGGGCAGATTTTTCAATTACAGCCTTATCAACGTGTACGCGCCGACAAACGATAAAACCGATGACGTAAGAGAGGAGTTCTATGAGCTTCTTGAGAAACGTATGGAGAGTGCCCACAACACGATATAAAGATCGTCGTCGGAGATTCGAACGCACAAGTCGGACGAGAGGAGTTCTTCCGTCCCGTTATTGGTAGGGAAAGCCTTCACTCTACCACCAACGACAACGGCTTGAGGTTAGTGAACTTCGCCGCGGCTAGGGAAATGGCCAACTGTAGTACCCATTTTGCACATCTGAACATTCGGAAGCACACCTGGAGGCATCCCAATGGAGTGGCCTGTCCCCAGATCGACCACATGCTGATCGACGGCCGGCACTTTTCCGACGTCATAGATGTGCGGTTCTTCCGAGGGCCAAACATCGACTCGGATCACTATCTCGTGGTAGGCAAGATTCGCGCCCGGTTGTCCAACGTATTTAAATCGAGATCGGCGAGGAAGATACGTCTGGACATCCAGAAGTTATCAGCGCTAGAACATGGTTTCCCAACAAAACTAGTTAAACTGTTACGTGCGACGCTTGACGGTTTCACATCATGCGTCAGGACAGCGGGCGAATTTTCGGACGCGTTTGTGACGTTGTATGGTGTGAAGCAAGGTGACGGGCTCTCGAACTTGCTGTTCAACATAGCTTTGAAAGGTGCAATACGAAGGGCAGGTGTGCAAAGGAGCGGCACCATCATCACTAAGTCTCACATGCTTCTGGGCTTCGCGGACGACATTGATATAATTGGTGTTAACCGTAGAGCAGTTGAGGAGGCCTTTACGGCTCTCAGAAGGGAGGCTGCGAGAATTGGACTCACCATTAACATTTCCAAAACGAAGTACATGGTGGCTGGCAGAGAGCGTGGTAGTCCCGCGGGTGGTGGTGTTGCGGTGGAGATGGATGGAGATACTTTCGAAGTGTCGACGAATTTGTTTATCTTGGTACTCTCGTGACATGTGGCAACAAGGTGAGCCGCGAGGTGAAGACACGGATTGCGGCGGCGAATAGGGCTTATTACGGATTGCGTAGCCAGCTTAGGTCCCGTAGCCTACAGATCCGTACAAAATTTGCGCTCTATAGGACTGTGATCCTCCCGGTGGCGCCCTACGGACATGAATCGTGGACGTGGAAGGAGGCCGATCGACGAGCGGTTGGGGTCTTCGAACGTAGAATCCTGCAATTAATACTCGGAGGCAAACTAGAGAACGGGGTGTGGCGCAGGCGCATGAACCACGAAGTATACAAACACGCTGATATTGTCAAGCTGATGAAACACGGCAGGTTACACTGGGCTGGCCATGTAGCACGGATGGCGGATGAGCGACCGGCAATGATAATATTTAGCAGGGAACCGGATAGATGCCGACGACTTCGAGGCAGACCTCGCACGCGGTGGATGTGTGCTGTCGACGAAGATGCCAGAGCAGCGGGTGTAAGGGGAGACTGGAGAGTAGCAGGCCAAGACCGAGTTTTGTGGGAACGTATACTTGATTCGGCATAAAAGTAAAATAAGTAAAGTAAGTAATAAAGAATATCAGTATCCGAGGTGCTTAGGAACACATACAATGATTTTCCAAAAAGATTCCTTTACGATCATCATTTTTCCTCGAAAAGGGGAGATGTGGTACGCACAAGTCCAAGTGCTAGTAATTGAAAACAGATGTGGCATAGCAACTCTGAAACTGCTTCGTATAAGTCTCGTAACGTAGTCAATTTCACTCAAGTTCAATTGCCCATGTTCGAGCTGCCAACGATGCGGCTCCCCAGGCACGGCCACCATAGTTCTCAAATTACCAGAATTCAGTTCACAAGACAGTTCACGACGGATTGCCGACTGTCACAAAACTTTAACCTTGTGCGTTTCCAGGTTCCTCTCACTCTCTTTCTATCGAAGGCTCTCTCCTCATCCTATGTACACGACTTTGTATCGATTAGAGAATATAAACGATTTCATTTCTATGCTGACTGTAGACCCATCAAGTTATTCCAATAACATCTGTTACCGCTACAGTGTGCGACGCGGTCCAACCATCGAGAAGTATACATCGTAACGCACTGTCTGTGCAGCAAGGTCCCACAACGTGAAATGAGTGGTTGAATTCCTCTATTTATGTGAGTTAGCAAGCAGCAGAAAGCTGCAAAACTATACCAAAATTAATGATTTTCAATTCAAGTTTTTACTAACTTATCATAGCAAAAATATGCTAATTATTATACCAAAAGTTTGGGACAACATTTATCTTTTGATCAAGACATTGGCCCTTGTAATCCGTTCAGGGGTAAAAACAAAATTTGCATTTCAAGAGGGCCCATTTTCATTACACTATCCACAGCATGCCACACTACTAGTAAGAATTGTCCCACGTCAAAAAACAAAGAATTGCAGAATTATTAACAATCTAGCGCGCTACAAGGCATGCATGATTACGAAGAGACTGTCTAAATTGTTTGTAGCGAATGTCGTTTTATTCGCTACAAAGATAATTTATGTAATCCATCACAGTTAGAAAAAAATGTTTTTTTTTTCCTTATTCTTAAAAATTTTTGGCAATAGTGACTGACGACTGAGTGCAGAAGACTCTTTCGAGCATGAGAATATATTTATTGAGTGTTACAGACGAAATCAATCAATCATATTACAAGATTACAAGGCTGAAATCATGCTAGCCATTTAGGTTGTCAGCGACATGGAAAGACTCCCTTAAACGTATTTTCAATGTTTGGTGCTCTAAAAAATATATAAATTGCCACTGTAAAAAAAGCCTTCAATATAAAAATTGAGAATTGTAGTATGGAATTTTTTTCTCGAGCAAGGTTCAGAATACTAATCTCTTAATTTTCGCGGATGTCACCTATTATAGAAATACATAACTCATAAAATGTACAGTAATCCAGAAAAAATAAAACGTGAAAAAGATTTTAACGAGACAAGATGTTGGCAGCACCGTCTCAGAATTCAATGAAACTATGCAGGTGTATAAATCTTACTTACGATTTTACAACAGTGCGTCTTGAACTGTCCTACAGATCAGACGTTTTTTCGGTTGCTTGTGGACTGGTCTTTGACTGCCTATAGCTTCAAAGTTTGTGTTTTGTCAGTGTGTCTTTTAAAGATTACCTGAAAGTTATTTCCCATCAGTCTTTCTCAAGACTACCTACTTTTGAATTTAACATTTGTTTTAACTTTTTTCGTATCACCTGAAATGGGTGGACGGAAAAAGAAACCTCGCATCGCTGCGGGGAGGAAAAGAGAGGCATCTCTTTCTGACACATCGAGTGTCTGTAGTGACAATCCTTTTGATATTTTGCCTGAGCAAGAAGCTGGTGAAATGGAAGTTATTAATAATGAAACTATACAAAATATAAAATCTTTAAAAAAAAATTTAATATATTCAAAAAGGAACTTTCAACGTTTGTTTCTGACGTTAAAGTTACCTATCAAATTGGCCGTAGAGGTGAATGCCGCTTATTAGCCGACTCAGTAAAGGGTCGTGATCGTCTTGTTCAGTATTTAACTGACAAGATGTACAAATTTTTTACATATGACACCAAGAACACCAAGCCGTTCAAGGTTGTCTTGAAAGGTCTCACCAACGATCAAGCCGTTGATGAGATCAAACTTACTTTAACAGAATTACTTGGCATAGCCCCTACCCAAGTAATTCTAATGAAACAAAAATCACGAGGCGAAAACAGTCAGAGAACTGGAATTTCCCTTGTTAATTATTTAATTCATTTTAACCGCAATGAGGTTAACAACTTAAAATTTTTTGAAAAAGCACATGCTTTGTATAATGTGCGTGTAAAGTGGGAAATTTATAGGAAGTATGGCGGAGGTGAAAAGCATATCACCCAATGCCGTACTTGCCAACGTTATGGCCATGGTTCCAAATTCTGTAACATGGACCAAAAATGTCTTAATTGTGGAGACTCTTCTCACAAAAAGGACACATGTCCTGTGAAAGAGAGTAAAAATTTTCGCTGTGCGAATTGTAACGGCAACCATATGTCAAATTTTTATCAATGCCCAGTCCGTTTAGCAATTGTTAAGGCAAGGCAAGGTAAACAAAATTCAATTTCTCAATTAAAACCAACTTCAAAACAAAATTCCCCAAGCGTACCAGTGACGCATAGTTTACCTACTCCTTTGCATACCCGTTTAACTTATGCACAGGTTACAGGTAGTTCGAACATTATACCGCCTAGTGTTGGTAGTTCGAAAATGACCGTTAATATGGGTAAGCAAAACACGCTAGAAAATAATTGTACACCTATCACTCCAGCTAATATTGCTGCCGAAAATATTTTTTCTAATGTCAACTGCCTGGGGCCTATTACGGCAGGTAAACTTTCTTTTTTGCAACAGGCAATGTTCGATCTTATGAACGCCATGTTGCAGGCAAAATCAATGTTTGAAGCCATTCAAATAGGCACAAATTTTACTATTAAAATTGTTTCTAATTTAAAATTTAGCAATGATTTTAAATAAAACAATTAAAATATTAAATTGGAATGCTCGCTCATTGAAGGCCAATGAGAATGAGCTTTTTAACTTTTTAACAGTAAATAATGTGCATATTGCAATTATTACTGAAACATTTTTGAAACCTAACATAAAATTAAAATATGATCCCAATTACGTGGTTCATAGATATGATAGGATTCAGGGTTCCGGCGGTGGAGTTGCAATTGTTATTCATCGCCGAATCAAACATCGTGCTCTTCCCCATCTTAAGACGAAAGTTATTGAAACTTTGGGAATTGAAGTTCAAACTGAACTTGGGATTTTATTTATTGCCGCAGCATATTTACCATTCCAATGCACACGCGAGCTCAAAAATTATTTTAAAGGTGATTTACAAAAACTCACCAGAAATCGTTCGAAATTTTTCGTTCATGGAATAATTCTCAAAGTAATTCCAATGGCAAAATTTTATTCAACGATTGTTCTTCAGGATACTATTCTATTTTGTCTCCGAATAGTCCTACATGCTTTTCTTCTGTAAGAAACCCTTCAACAATTGATTTGGTGCTTACAGATCAAAGTCATGTATGTAGTGATTTGATCACACATGCTGACTTTGATTCTGATCATCTTCCAATAACTTTCTCTTTATCACATGAATCAGTTTTAAACCCTATAAGCTCTGTTTTTAATTACAACAAGGCTAATTGGGAGAGATACAAAACTCATATTGAGAGAAATTTCAATAATGAGTTTGATTTGCAAAACGAAGTGAATATTGATTCCGCTTTGGACGCATTAAAATGTGCAATTGTTGATGCCAGGAATTATTCTGTTCCAAAGGCTCAAGTGAAATTTGATTCACCAATAATTGACGAAAATCTTCAACTTCTAATTCGTTTGAAAAATGTCCGCAGACGTCAATATCAACGTTCTCATGACCCTGTTTTTAAAACTATTTATAAAGATTTACAGAAAGAGATTAAACATAGATTTACTCTTCTGAGAAATCAAAATTTTGAGACTAAAGTTGAAAAATTGAAACCATATTCAAAACCATTTTGGAAGCTGTCGAAGATTCTTAAGAAACCTTCAAAGCCTATTCCAGTTTTAAAAGATGGTGAACGTTTTCTTGTATCCAATGAACAAAAGGCTCAAAGACTTGCTCAGCAGTTTGAGAGTGTTCATAACTCAAATTTGAATTTTGTGAGTCCAATTGAAAATGAAGTCACACGTCAATTTGATTTAATTTCTTCCCAGAATTTTTTACCTGCAGAAATAATTGAAACTAACTTGAATGAGATTAAATCAATTATTAAAAATTTCAAAAATGTGAAAGCACCTGGTGACGATGGAATCTTTAATATACTAATCAAACATCTCCCTGAGAGCACAATGGAATTTTTAGTAAAAATTTTCAATTGCTGCTTCAAAATTGCATATTTTCCCAAATTATGGAAAAATGCAAAAATTACTCCCATTTTAAAACCGGATAAGAACCCAGCTGAAGTTTCAAGTTATCGACCAATCAGTTTGCTTTCTTCAATAAGTAAACTGTTTGAGAGAATTATTCTTAACAGAATGATGTCACACATCAACGAAAATTCAATTTTTGCAAATGAACAGTTTGGATTTCGCCATGGACATTCCACAACTCATCAATTGCTCAGAGTTACTAATATGATACGAGCTAACAAATCTGAAGGTTATTCCACTGGAGCTGCTCTTTTAGACATAGAAAAAGCATTCGACAGTGTTTGGCATAAAGGTTTGATTGCGAAATTGCAAACTTTTAATTTCCCAATTTTCCTGATCAAAATTTTGAAAAATTATCTTACTGATCGAACTCTTGTCTATCAGAATTCAAAATCTGATAGATTTCCTGTCAGAGCAGGTGTACCTCAAGGTTCAGTCTTGGGTCCAGTCCTGTACAACATATTCACTTCAGATCTTCCTGATTTGCCTCCAGGATGCACAAAGTCATTGTTCTGCGATGACACAAGCATTTCCGTAAAAGGAAAAAGTCTTCGTGTCATATGCAGTCGATTGCAGAAAAGTTTAGATATTTTTTCTTCCTACTTGCAAAAGTGGAAAATCTCTCCCAATGCTTCTAAAACTCAAATGATAATTTTTCCGCATAAGCCTAGGGCTTCTTTCCTCAAGCCAAACAATAATCACGTTGTCAAGATGAATGGGGTTATTTTAAGTTGGTCCGACAAGGTTAAGTACTTGGGACTAATTTATGATAAAAAACTTATTTTCAAAGAGCACATTGAGAGTATACAAGCCAAGTGCATCAAATATACGAGATGTTTATATCCTCTCATTAACAGGAATTCTAAACTTTGTTTAAAGAACAAACTTTTGATTTACAAACAAATTTTTAGACCAGCAATGCTTTATGCTGTACCGATCTGGTCAAGTTGCTGTTCAACAAGGAAGAAAACGCTTCAAAGGATTCAGAATAAAATTCTGAAAATGATTTTGAAGCGTCCTCCTTGGTTTGGTACACTCGAATTACATAGACTTACTGGTGTTGAACCATTAGGAGCTATGTCAAATAAAATTATTAACAATTTTCGACAAAAATCGTTGCAATCCTCAATTGTTTCGATAAGCTCTCTTTATAGCCAATAAGTTAGCAATTAAGTTAGTTGTAAGTTTACTTCCCCTTTTCTGACAAGTAGGTTTAAATCCCTACGAATGATAAGTCCTAATTGCGAAAGCAAACAAATCCTAACAATTCAAATTACAAATTTCTAACAGTGTTGAGAAGTCACCATTTGTGATTGGACACACATACTCATTATTTACTAATATTTATCATAAATACTTAAGCTACTAACAAATCCCCCCTTTAAAAAAAAAAAAAAAAACGATTTTACAATCTTTTTTTTTTTTAAATAAATTTCAGGACTAATATTTTAATGAGGCTGATACAAATTTCGAACTCTTTTTATGTCCAAGGTTATCAAAGTAAGCCAAGGAAAGGGCGAAAAATAAAAAACACAGACGAACTAGAAAGGAATATCTTTGATGAAAGTTTGTATACAAGTTACGACGTTTGTAACTTGCACTCAAATAAATGTTGGAAAATTACAATTTATTCTTATTGTTAATTATATTACTTGCCTTTTGACGGCACTCTCACTCTGTCACTGGACTTATTTGTTGATAAATTAAGTATATAAATCGATTTATAGGAAAGAGATTTTAAAAATTCATATCGTTTCAAGTTATTCCGGAAAAATTTAAAAAAAATTATGCAAAGTTGCCTGACTTAGTAAGCCTACACACCCACAAGACTAATGAATTCTGAAGGGGGAGGAGGGGGACTGTCAGCACCTCAGAATAGGTGCGAAATGCGCATAAATAAGAAATGTTGCCGATAATAAATTTATGCAATTTCAAACATCAAAGTTCAAATGCTACGAATATGCCAAAACACATGACAAAAATATCTTTCTGCATGACAACGCTCGGTTTGGTGTTGCCTTAATCGTAACGGAAACGTTGAAAGCGCATCTATAGGGCATACTGTATCTGCCGCATTCCGACCGATGACTCATGGCATTTTTTAAAGTGGAATTAAAATATTGGTTGAAAACTGGAAAAGTCGTGCCTAACTACGGACATTTTTTGCATTAAATTCATTGCACCAAATGCTTTAAAAGCTCAAAATTTATTCTACCTGTAATAACGCGGTAAGAGTTAACCAGATTTCTGATATTTTCTATTTACTTTCAAGGAATATTAACTCATTTTTTAACGTGCGGAGTTATCATGAAAAATCAAAACGGAATCCGCTTAACAACGAGTAACCATGAGTTCGCACCTTCAAAACCCGTTCGTTTTAATTAAATAAAAAATTAAAAAAAAATATACCGCTGCAAAGTTATTTTATAATTGTTTGAACTTGGTTTTACTGTCCAGTTTTCGTGCCTAGTGAAAATTTTTTAAGGTTTTCGGAAGATAATGTCTTAAGACCAATGCATTTCTAGTCAAAAATATACAGTTTTAAGGTATTCGATGACTTTCTTAGCTGAATGCTGAACTATGTTATCTTCGTTTCCAGCGATAGCATTTTGAAAGTTAATAAATAAGACAAGAAGCGCAAAAAACATCTGTTTTCTTTTGTTATTCACTACAATCGAAACCCTCTTTTCGCTAGCAGCAAAAATCTAAAACGTTTCACACCTCGTCGGTTTGTGAGAGGATGTCAGAGGCTTGAACGGCAAAAGCTCAACAGAAAAAAAAGAAAACAAAATCAAAAATAGAATTAGCTTCGACAGCGACAAACGTGGTCGAAAATTGACAATGAATAACGATTGCCAGTTTTGGGCGTTTTATTTTCTCTCACTCCCACCAGCAATCGAACGTGCGCACATGATCAAAAACAATGAAAATAGGGTAATCGCTCCATTATTCATCTCAACAGCTTGGTGCACCTATATTCATCTTATTTCTCTCATTTGTTCAATTTACCGTCAAATTTCTACAAATTTTTGAAAGTAAATCTATTTGCTTCTCGATTTTCTCAAGTGGCTGAAAGTTTAACGTTGAAAATATAATTAAATTTGACGATAAATTGATCAAAAAGGCGTGATGAGATGAATATAGGTACTGAGATGAATATAGGAGCAGTTACCCTACAACATAAAAAAAACATTTGCATTTTCCTACAGGTTGCAATTGCGGTGCAGCAATTGATTGTTCACCTGTTGGTAAATTTTGTTTTTATTTTTATGTCGACAAAACGAAAACAAACAGCAGGTTTAAAACTATAACGATAGATTTGATAGGAAATGACGGCTTACAGTTGGGTGCACTTTTACTCTTGCAAATGTTCCAATGTGTGTAAGTAGAAATAATGAAATAAATTTAAATTTTTCCCCGCAAATCATCCGCAGCATGCAAAACTGGCACAACAGGGGCGAATATTCAAATGCTAAACCTTTCCACTGCGATCGAAACCGCGGATTATCAATCGATTTATTCGGAGTGTTCTCCGGTTTGGGGCATTCATTTCAATTCGTTTATCATCCGTGTGAGATTTTTTTTTTCATTTCATTCCATTGGCCGCTCGGTTTATGGAACGGATAATTCTAAATGAATGCAAATGTATATTAGGCTTAGAGCAACTGATATGCCCAGACGTGTTAGTAGGTCACACGAACATGCACAAATAATTGGCGGTTTTGCGGATCAAATCTAGTTACAGGTTATTTTTTACATTCAACAACACAACGCAAATTCGGCAATAAAAGCTACAGAAAACAATCGCGGGTGGTTTAGTTGATGGGCTAGCTAGGGAGCAGTGCAACCATGGTTTGATATTCTAAGCATATAGAGAAAAAGTTGTTGCGTACAATTGTTACAGTAGAATAGCGAGAGCATGCGGGTTCAAATCGATATACAAATCGGGGATGCTTCGAATTTTAGCGATGCTGGAAACGTGCCACCACCATCAACCTGGCTGTACTACCTCGTCGTACTCAAGTGTAGCAATTCTATTGTGTCCGTAGTGTGATGAAGAACGGCAGCATTCAGCTGTGATGATTATAATCATTTGCAGGATAATACTACTACCTAAATGCTCTATATGCGAAGAATTCAAAACACATTTCGGAACGTGGAAATTAATGTACTTTTCGATTGTTCAATGGGTTGACGCGGCGGTTTCAAACTGCACACCGAGGTTATTATTTTATGGTATGGAAAATTGCGGCGAATGAAATTAAATAGTTTTCATAATGACTGCATTCTGAAACGATTCTGCAATACGACAAACGTCGGTCAACCGATTGAACAAAAGAAACATGAGACATAGGTGAGGGATTTCACGCAAACTCGCTTTTAAAGTTGGCAGCACACGCTCATATTTTAGGGAAATTTTGTGAGTTTGGTGACATCTTTTTGACAAAGGCCAAACAAACTTTTGTGTTTGTTCCGTTTTTTGCACAAAAACTATGAAATCTGAATTTAGAACAAAGAATCCGAAACGAGGAATTTTTCAAGTTCATATAAAAAATATATTAATAAGACCGAAAGTCTGATGTCTAAAATGATTTTTCTAAAACATGAGTCGATGGGCAATTCAAACAATTGCCTTACTGATCCTATTTTTTAGTAAGCTTTTCTACATTTTACGTTAATTACGGATGTCAGCAAACTCATAAAATTTCTCAAGGTGCTGCCAACCGCCGAAGTTTCGCAAACTGAGCAAATTTACTAAACCAATTAACAACTTGACTAACTAACGCTCAGTTTACGATTCCCTAGGGGAAAACAGACATCAATGGGTGTAAGACTACTAATGATACAAGCAAATATAAACAGATCATGATCAAAATGAAATAGATACCATTGTTATTGCTGCTGCTGTTCTTGTCGTTGCTGATGCTGCTGCTGCTATTACTTTTACTGTAGTTACAGTTTCACCCTCGGCATCAATCGTTTCAGCCGTGACGACTGCAGGGTTTGTGTAATCGGCTGCCGCCAGTGGTGCGTTAAGTTCGATTGTGGCCAGATTCGCCGCCACATTTGAGGCTTCTTTTTCCGTCGATACAACAATGTTTGCGAGGCCAGCGTCGAATGCCGACGGATTGGAGTCAAGCTGGGAGGATGCGGTTGCACTCGAACCCGAGGCGATCATCGAGTGACGGAAGAAGCTTTTCTTTTTGGCTTTCGAAGATGATGAACAATTAGGATACAGGGGAGGTGCAATTGGAGTTTTGAAATCGACCTCACTCTTATCACCGATCTTGGAATGCTCTGGAGTGTTGACGTTCTTGTCGGTCTTGAAATTGCATACCTTTTTAAGGTTGTCCAAATTAGCAGGGGTTATTAAACCTTTATTTTTGATCGACTTGGGCGTTTCCTTCTTGTTGCTTTTGGTAATCTTGTCGCGTATGCTTCGAAGCTTCTCTTTGACCGGCTTCTTTATCGACTCATTGAAAGTCGACTCGATGGACGCAATAGAACTTATGGATGAGTTCGGATCGACGGAATTTCGCCGGGATCGGAACATTGATGTGATTGGAGTTTTGATAGCTGCAAAGCTCATACTTCTGCGGAGGCCCCTTGTGATGGATCCCGTACGAATCAGCTTGGGTTTCTTCGCGGATCCATAGGCCACGCTGCTAGCTAGTGAATCAGTCGATATGATCGATAAATCATCGAAGCTGTCTTCCTGACGTTTCCGCTTCAGAGCATCTTTATTAGCAATAATGTAGTCATCCATATCATCTTCGTCGTCGTCGTCATCTTCCTCGGAAATTTTTTTCAAAGAAACGTCAGTTAATCTATTGATTTTCAATATCGGTGAAATATTATTCGGATTAAGGAATTCTATTTCTTCTCCTGAGGTTAGAACAATGCCATCGGTTTTCTTGGATATTTCCTCCGTAGGCGAATGTTTTGGAGTCGAATTTTCAACATTTTCATCCATATATCTGATGGGTGAAACATTCAATTGCTCCTCTTCTTGTTGTTGTTGTTGCTGCTGCTGTTGTTCGCAATCAATGTTTAAATTGTTCTCATTTTCAGCAATACTGACGTGATCCACCTCCAGCTGAGCGCTACTTTCACTGGTTTCACTTTCTTCCGGTAAGGCTGGCAATGGGTTCAGCATCTCTGCTCCTTCTTCCTCCTTACGTTGGCACTCGTTCAATCGTCTAATAAAGGCCCCCTGTTTCTCAGACTTCACCGGATCTACTAAATTGCCCTCCATCCGACAATTGTTAGGCTCATTCTCGTTGTTATCTTCCTTATCCATTGGCGGTGAGGGTGACGACGATGATGATGATGATGATGATGAAGATGAGGTGGAAGATGTATTCTTATCTTTTGGCGAGGTTACAGTCGGTATTAGAGCGTCACTGAAATGCTCGCCAGTGTTGGACATGACCTGGAAAAGAGCGTGCGAATTGTGATACGACGAGGATAAGTGCGTGGTGCGTGTGTGCTTGTGTGCTGGTACGTGTGTGTGTGTGAATGCGAATGACTGCCTGTCGCACACGAGAATGTGGCTTCTCTAACTGTTTGGAAATGAGGCGCTAAAGGGTGCGTTGAAGTGAACCAATCTGTTGTTAATTATTATTTAGCTAGTGCGACGACAGACACGGTCAGGTGTTCCGTGCTTTCACGGCTTGTATTCGAAAGCCCTGTCGTGAATACGTTCAGATAAGTTAGACGGATGAATCACTAATTGCAGTAATTATTCAAGATACGCACCCGTAAATGTGATTAGCGTACCCGTAACCTAACAAGGAAATAAGAAGCAACATTCAATAGATTTGCAAAGATCTGCTCTAGCACCAATTTGTACATGATGGGTTAGTTTCATCCTACAGCCATTCTATATATACACAACATCACGCTACATCCATGATAATTAAATACTGCAACATAATTTAGAGGTTAAGTTGATCATGGTTCAAATAACAATGCGTGGGAAGACATTTTATCAAAAGACAGGTTATCAAATATTTATTCAGCAACACAAGCACGGCTACTAGCAAAACCAAACTTCTTCGTGCTTTATACCCCACATGGATATCAAACTGAACTGCTTTTATTGCAGGCTTGATTTGAAATCAGTTATTTATTACCTGAATAGCCTATCAAAAGCGGATATATTAGCATAAATCTGTTCTAATCTTTCCCCACAACACGCAGCACACAGTTATCTCAACACCAGCACAGTTTCACGCGTAAATTTGTCATCTTGAAAATACCATCAATCAGGGCCAGCCCATTCGAACAGTAGTAATTTCAATTGAAACCGGACAAATTTGGATGCGTGCACGCACACACACACGCGCACACACACGCACGCACGCACGCACGCTTGACGCGATTATTAATTACAGTTTAATAAGTTTGTAAACGAGTAGTCATACATCAAAAAATTCTCCTGTCAACTTACGCAGCTCCCAGCAGAGCACACGCTCTGTCATTGAATCCGAGAGTTTATTATAGGCCTTCCTAATAGACCAAACTACACGGAATTCTCATCATTACCGACACAATAGAATTGATACACCATCCTACGATCAGATTTCAAGATAGTCTATTCAAAACTGTAACATGTTGAAAAGTCTATTTCATTCGCCACTATTTACGAGTTGCCCAGAATGTTGCGCACGGAAATGAATGCGTTGTTGTTGCTGCTAGTTCTGCCTTGAATAACCATCTGAAACATACTGCAGTGAGCCTGTTTTTAAATTATAAAGGACGAATAAAATTTCTTCATCATTTACTAGACGTGTATAATCAACTGTAAATTGAAGCAAATTCGTTGAAAAGCATTTTTCGATGTTTAATGATCAACCCGGCTTTCCGTGAAATTCTTTCATTGCAACTTAAAATAATTAGGTTATCACGAGGGTTCCTTTCCACTCTATACAAACGGTAGCAGTAACGTCATAAAAAAGCAACACAGAAAATGCTGAACATCAACGCATACATGCATGCTTCCTATGCAAAACTCGAAATAGAAATAAAAAACACCAGCCGAACATGGTGTACCTCAAACCTCAAACATCGGTCAACCCGTTGCTCACTTCCCCGTTCGACGGGCATTTAATGGCGAATGAAAACAACACTGTCAACTTCGATGGTTGTGGGAGCCAGTCGTCTATCTTGCTCGCAACCCCCCTTCCCTCCCTTTCATCTGTCCCAACACCATAAACCAAAGGCTATAATCCGTTTCCAAGTGAGCAGTTGTGCACTCGATTCAGTTTTAATGCATTGTGTGTTGAGAGCTGAACGGAACCCATTTCATTTGTAGCCTGCTCCGGTAGTAAAATAGGGACATCCTGTACTTACCACATGCGAACATTCCGGATCTTCCAAATTGGTAGGTATGCCGCCGTTCATCGTGAGCACATCGACCATGTGCTGATGTTCCTCCGGGGGAAACCCGAAAAAGCATATTTTCTGGCCCTCGAACGCCTTTAGCCGGTGATTTTTGGTGAACTCTTCCGAAGTGGCAACCAGACTCGGGTCATCGCGATTCTGCCACGCGTGCGTGACCCAGCTGGGACGGACGACCGCGAGGCGGAATGTCATGGCGTACCTGGTGTGCGCGGAAAGACGAGCAACGAATGGAGATGAAATGTTACATTTGGGAACCTAGGCCCTGCTACTTACTGGTACTTCTCGCCACCGGTAGTGTTACATATCAGATGGGTAACCTTGGTGTTCATGTCCTTTCGGATTGACCCTCCCATCGAATGGATCAAATCGACGAGACGAGTCTGCAAGGGAGGATGAAAATAAAAGTTTATAAGTTAATTTTCATGATTAACAATAATCCAATTTCTTGATTTCTCCATGATCGGACCGGTTGTATTGTTAAGGTAATCTTTTGTAGTTTTTATAACAAAAATTAGATTTTTAAAAAGTGAGCTTTCAAAGATATTTAATTTTTCTTTTAACTTTTTTAAAAAAAAAATATTTTTTTAGTGTTGTTTTTTTTTTGGAAAGACAAAACTATTATCTACAACTTTGTCGAAGACGTCATATCGATCAAACAAACCGTTTTAGCCTTAAAGTGTTAGTAATCGTCAAAATCATCCCGAAATACCATTTTTCAATAGCTTCTCAAAAATTAAACCAATAGCACAAAATGGTATCTTTTGCCTAAAGAAACGTCCATGCAAAGTTTCAGCCAAATCAAAAATGACAATTTAAAAAAAATATTAAGCTGGGACATTTTTTGTGGAACTGCTCAGTTTTCTTGGGCAACCAGGAGTTTGCTAAACTTTTCACTGTTACGAAAGACCATTTATGGAAACCGTACACACCTGTACAGGTCAACAGGTACACATCTAATACCGCAAGTTGCACAAAGCAAGCCTGTTCATGCGGTTGGAAACATCGGACTGTTCGGTGCGGGTTGGGTGAAAAAAATATATTCGGGTTTGGGTCTAGTACGGGTTCGAAAAATATCAAACCCGACTATCTGTACGGTGTGTGGGAATATTATCATATTCTTATATTAATTTGATGGTTGCGTTCGATTGTGTCGATCATGGTATCCTGCTCGCCAAAGTTAGAAACACTAGCGTTTACTACTGCTCTCGTACGATGGTTTAGCTCCTAGTATGTAAATCAAACACCACTGTACGTTGAAATTGAATCACAAGATTCTTCACAGTTTTCGAATCCATCGGACGTTCTGCAAGGCAGTAATCTAAGACCCCTGCTCTTTGTATTTTTCATAAATGACGCATCTTGTGGACGATGTCAAATCACTGAGGATTACACGAGCTATCGCAGACTGTCACGAACTCCAACGACTCATCGACATGTTTCATGCGTGGTGCTCCAGTAACCTCCTGACAATCAATATTCAGAAATGTTGTGTGATTTCCTTCCCTAGAAGAAATCATACTATAACGTTCAGCTGCACCATGTTTGTCAAAACAGTTAACTAGGTTCGAAATATTATGTCACTTTAGATGCAGCGCTCTCATTCAGGGCGCGTTACAATCAGATTATAGCAAAGGCTATTCGGCAGCTTAAATTTATTTCAATGATATCTTCGGAATTCTATGATCCACTGTGCCTGCGTCCTGCGATACTGCAGGCATACTGCAACGCAGATGCATGAAATTAAATTCCCGGTTTTCTCCCGGTTCGTTCAAATATTTTTTCCTGGTTAATTCTACTTTTGAATTCTATAGTTTTCCATGCAGTTAAGGAATAAAAAAGCGTGACTTTCGATTTACATCTCAATATGCTCTAAGTCACTTCTTGACGTGTTCAGCCTTATCGAAGTCAAGAGATAGAGTTGCAAAAAATCGAAAAATGCGACGGGTGTCACCTTTCCGAGAGGAGATGTCTGATGATCTTATAAACAACGCATATAATACTCATTACCGAGGAATTCTAGGCCAAATTAAGTTAGAAGGAATCGTTTTTACCTCAACCAGATAAGATTCAATATATAAAAGAGTAATATATAAAAGAGTATTTTCATAACACTTAAAACACGTTACTTCAGCAGCTCACGCATCTCCTCATCAATATCAATTTCGTGTCCTCCTCCGGCAACCTGTACTGTATCGTACACCAAGCGCTGCGCTACAAGTCTGTCTTTTTCCAAATTCATGACTACGCACTCCTTGTTCACGGAGAAACCTCTATCCAACGTGGCATTGCCATGCGATAAAATTAGAATCTTGCCTGAAGCAGCTATCAGATCTCTACAAAAAGTATCAAGGTAGGAAGTCAGTAATGTCTTCGTCGAATGCATACTCAATAGTTGTGAGTATTCTTGGCGACATCTATCAGCTACAGTACCCGCGAGATTATCGTTGTGAACCATTTGCATTAGGCAAAATTCGAGCCATTTGAATGCTACTTCCGGGGAGCTTACCTTGGTCAAATTAGCTTCCAAGAGGAAGATGAATAAAAACAAAAACTGTTTTATGCACTGTAAGATAGGTCAACCATCTTTTCCGGGTCACAGGACTAGTCTTTTTTTGGTTAAGTATTCGAGGAAACTTACTCAAGAAATTTTGGTCTTGTGATCGCCATGAGATGGCTGACAAAAAATGGGTTTGTATGGCACAATCCCACCCCCACTGGCACAATCTCACCCCGACTTGTAATGTTCAGTGAAATTCCCGGTTTTTCCCAGTTCCAAACGATTCCAGGTTTCTTCCCGATTCTCCCGGTTTTCCCGGTTGGGTGGCCACCCTGAGTGTTGTTAGTCTCTCTAATAAACAGCATGCAACACCTCAAGTGAGGTTCTCGTAGCTGCCAATATCACACACTGGATAATTCTCCATTTAAGCTATTTCTCGTTCTTTCTCGCTTTCTTCCTTGCTCGCATTCGCTCCCGAGATCATATAAGCACACGCGCGCCTACAGTCGCTGAGTATCAACACAAAAGAATTTTTGCGTGTCGGTGCGGGCTTGCTGCTACTCAAGGGAATGCATGAAGAAGAAAAAGTATCTCGAAAGCGTGCGTGCAAAAGACTTGAGAATCGTAGCACATGTCTCGTTTCCAAGCAGAAAGGAGGAAGAAGATTCTGCTTCTCGCTCGCTTTGCAACGCTGAATGCATCACATGGACAATACGGCCGAATTTGCTTTATCAGCAAGCTTCGACACCGATTAGGCAGTCATTTAACTTCAACAAGTCGGTAACTATGTTAAGATAAATTCTCCGTAGTCGACAAGCTTAAGTATTTTCCAAAACAAAGCACTGCGACCAAAAACGTTACCACTATTACCACAATTCCACAAAAATGTCCCAGATAATTTTTTTCAATTCTCATCATCTCACAATCACATCACATCTCATCAATCACAAAATCTCGTTTTTCAAAAATCTTTTTTTTTTTGTTTTAAGACTAGAAAAGATAAGCTAAGTCTTGACGACAAAGCTGGAGACAGTAACATTGTTCTTCCCAAAATAAACTACGTGAAACAAAAAGTTTTTTTTCAGGAAAAATAAACACAAATATATAATTATAAATTAAATATCTCAAAACATTCACTTTTAATTAATATGATTTTTTTCCTACGAAAACTACACGTTATAGGCTGATTAAAAAATTTACAGAAATTTGGCAAAAAAATTGTTTCAAACCTATTTTAGTGTGTATATTTTTTTCGAAGGACAAAATAACTGTACAACTTTGCTGAAGACGTTAAATTAATCAAATTAAACAGTCTGGCTTTAAACCGCTTTTCTTTTTTTTAAGTTTAAACTCTTTTGTTTCTCATTTCTCCATGATCGGATCGGACTTATCGGACAGCCATCAATGTTCAGCTAATCTTTTTAAGTTTTTTATAAAAAAAAACTTGTTTTCAAAATGAGCATTTTTGGATAATTAGTTTTTATTTTTTTATTTTATTCTCAAAAAAAAATTTTTTGCAGTGTATATTTTTCCCAGAAAGACAAATTTATATTCTACAGCTTTGCCGAAGACGTCACTCCAATCAACAAACCGTTCGGGGTCTAAAAGTATTGGAAGATTATCAATACTTTTTCTATAAGTATTTTGACATAGCTTCTCAAAAACAAATCGTGATTCAAAAAATAACATGTTTTGCTTAGAGCTAGAGTTCAACGAATATTTCTTCTAAAATACTATCTGACATAAAAATCCTATATTTAAATACTGTAGAGTCGGCCATGTGTGTCACTTTATGTCCTCAATTTTTTTTTGTCGAAGAAAACATCACATTAAAAACGATGACACCCCGTTTAGCATACAGACGCGAGGCATACGAACGCGAGGCATAGTACGCTAGGCATAATGGACGGCAGGCATACGGACACGAGGCATATGGACGCGAGGCCGAATGGACGCAAGGCCGAATGGACGCGAGGCCGAATGGACGCGAGGCCGAATGGACGCGAGGCCGAATGGACGCGAGGCCGAATGGACGCGAGGCCGAATGGTCGCGAGGCCGAATGGATACAAGGCCGAAAGGACACAAGGCCAAGGGGAAGTGATGCGGAATATGTTATTATCGTCATCATCATCACAGCATTCAATATCATGTATTTCGTTTCAAAGTGTCATTTGGAAAGCAATACACTCGCGGCCTTCGGCCGACTCGCTGTTCGAGCGAATGCTGTCCTTACTCGCTACCGCTCGTTCGGACTTAACTAAGGGAAGAAAACTCTGTTTGAGTAGACCTAGCAAACCAGTAGATCAGTCGTTTGAGTGCGAGAGGCCGCCGCTTCCGACGGCGGGTCGGCGGCCGGCTCGGACTGCGGAAACCACGGCGGCTTAGTGCCGCCTCGTTTCCTTGCCCTCGATTATGCGTCTTCGCCGTATGATTTCAAGAAAAGTATTATATTCAACTTAAACCTTTTAGGAATATAATAACACCTGAACTACATAATTGGATCTCATGCGTTCGTACAACATAGCATTCGGCCTCGCGTCCATTCGGCCTCACGTCCATTCGGCCTTGTGTCCATTCGGCCTCGCGTCCGTTATGCCTTTTGGCAGTATGCCTCGTATCCATTATGCCTCACATCCGTTATGCCTCGCGTCTGTATGCCTGGCATACTATGCCTAACATCCATATGCCTAGCGTCCATATGCCTCGTGTCCCGTCCCCATTAAAAACAGCTAGTTATTAACATTAGTGAGCAAAACTTGTTTTACATTGTTCTTATTAATTGAAACAGTTTCTAACATGTATATTAGAATTTATGATTGATTCCTTCATTAAAAGCGCTATCATAAAAAAAACTGGTCTCTTCCATTCCCAGACTTCGAACCGGATTCTTGACCGGAACACAGTTCTCCAATTTAAAGTCAATTTGCTTCTCCATGTTGAGAATTTTCTATGCCCAACAAGTTAATTTTTTTAGATACCAACAGATATCGAACAGATTAAACAAGCCTCCCGTTTTATCCAAAATTGACAAATTCCTTCCAATCCGTACATCAAAAACAATTTCATTCTCGTCTACTACATTCTACTCATACTACATTCTATAGTCTACTACATTCTACTACATAGGGTAAATTAACCTATAGTGGACCCCTTCGCTCTATTAACCTATGTTTCAAAAATTTGACATGACCATTTTCGATGCCACCCTGTTCCAGGCAATGTTGAGCAAAGTTGCATTTACAAACCCGGCCCTGATTAGCATGAAACATTTCTTTTATTCTTTGTCTTTGGATATGCTCCTTAAAGTGTTAATGGAATGTAAGGGTACATTTTGACCTTTGACTCAATCGAATTTCGGGAAATCGAGTCTCAAAGCGGTCAGAATTTTACGTTTTTGACCGATAAAAATGCACAGAAAGTGGTTAGTAAAATTGTGGAAATCGAAACCTTGTTTTTCGATTCCAAATGTCTTAGAAATACATGAAACGTCGAGATCTGGTATTCCTTGAAAAAAAAAACTAATTACACTGCCAGTCTCAAGCCAGTCAAATTTTTTTTCTGAGTTGACAGCACATCGCGACGTTCCTTGCAATTCTAAGATATTTGGCTTAAAAAATATTTTCGAAGTAACGTGCACCAGGCGCAACTTCAATAGCGAACAATTTCAACAAGGCCAGCATAAAAATGCTCGATTATGGTTCAAAAACAGCGCGTTGGGTTGGTACCATGCTCTTAGTGACAAATTTTCAACATTGTTATGTGTAGCTAGAAAAAAACACTCAAAAAAAAGTTCACAGTGAAAATTTCAAAATACTCAAACATTCATAGCTTTTTTCATTCTACCATCACTAAATTTTGACAGATAGTAGTACATGTTGTCATCTTCAATGTTTAAAAAAAATTAGATTTTGAAAAAAGGTACTTTTTGAGATATTCAATATTTTGTGACAAGTTGGAAAATTTGGCACAGGAAAAAATAATTTTACAGTGTATATTTTTTTTTCTAGGACCGCAATTTTATTACCTACAATTTTGCTCAAGACACCATTTCAATCAAACAAGCCGTTTTTCTCATATAGAAATTTTTTATTAAACAGTCACCATTTTGAATAGGCCCTTTTGAAGCAGCAGTCACGAGTCTACATGAAGAACTGATATGATAAAATGACCTCTTTTTCAAAACGGAACATATGTGAAAAGTTTCAGCGAAATCGAAAATGACATGCCAAAAAAAAGTGTTTTTACCTATTTTCCATGGAATGCCTCAGATAGGAGATGCTTTACCATTGACTGCGGCTGGTGTTCCGAGAAGCAAATAACAAACAGATTTGACAAAACGTTCTATAACCTTATTCACCAAAAAATATCAATTCACTATGAACAGTGAATTACTTACTCGGCTATTCGTTGTGCAAAATGTTGGACTACCAAATGTAATTCCGTGACAACACATATCATTCAAAAGCGAATAGAAACCTAGGATAATGCGTATTACCAGCAAGTTCGAATGCATCAAAATATATCACGAATTATTTAACATGAGTTTAATTTTTACGAGCTGTTCATAAACAAACCCAACTTACATTTTAAAATTTTAATTCCGACAATATAAATCAATTATTGCTACGACGCCAATGCTACGATAAGGTTAGAAAAACCAATCGCTCTGGCTTAAGCGAAATAAAGCCTGATGAGTAAATCAAACTGAAAATATATGCATATACGATCAAAATATAAATAAAATTTTGAAATAAACATGAAGTGCGGGAAATAACAAACCAACCACGACAGCACAAATTACATTAATGTATGTCTTCATGAAAAATGCAGCACACGGTTATCGCTACAATCAGGGCTTGATTAAGAGGCATTTCAAGGTGTTCAATAGTGAGAATAGGCGTCCCGATTCTTTCCTTTCTAGAGCCCGTTCTTCCACGCATCAAAAGAAAAATGCAGAAATATTCAACCCATAACCATAATTGCGTCAGCATCATCTTTATTCATAGGGCGTCCTGTTCCTGTACCACAAAGCGGTTGCGGCACACGACTATCCTCTTCCAATCGACCCAACGAAGAAAACAGGGCAAATTTGAGTGCCTGAGGTCATTTACCGCCTACCCTCTTGTGTGGCGGCGTTCGTTGTATGCTGTCCAATCGGATGAACAAGATGTCACGTTTTGCGCTCATCGGTTTGCTCTTGAAAGGTGCCATTTTGCGGGGACATGTGCAGTATTTCCTTTCCGCAAATTACCGAGTGATTCATCCGAATGGGGGGATGTAACAGAAAGCTCTTCCGTTACGTAGGATAATATTATCCTGGAACTTTCGACGTAGTTTACAGTACAAAAAGAAAATCATCAACTTGTACCAGGAGCAACCCAATGGGTTACGCGTGAGGCTTCACACGTGACCTGAACAAATAATACATTTTGGCGAGACAAAAAGTTGAACATCATAAAAATAAACAAATTGAAGACAACATGGATGTTGTTTCTGGCATTCCACAATATACGCAAAAATCGATTATTCAGTCGGAGCTTCCTTCTCTAAGTGAGACACCGAGGAAGGCTGAATTGCGATAATATGAATATATATATATATATATATAAAGAAGCTACGTCCGGTCCCCATGGTAAACAGTGTTCAATTTAGTGTCCTCCTGTGTGTAGTAAATAAATGAACACTTACCAATTCATCCTTTTTTCGAATGCCGGTGAAGCACGTGATGACGCCTCTCATGCAGTAGTTGTAGATGGGACGATTGTTTCGAAGCAGTCCATTGCCGGCTTGTACAGCCTGCTGCAAGGCCGGCGGACCAAGGATTCTGTGGAGAAGAAAATAATAAGAGGTTTTTAGTTAAAACTTCTTTCACAAAGTCGACGGATTTAAATAGCTAAGCAAACAGGGATTCAAGTCAAAAATACAAATAGACGAAGAGGGTTTTCCAAAATAAAAACACATGTTTGTGCAATCCAATCCAATGCAATACTGAAACAAGAATTCGATTCACCATATAACGACTGGTAAGAAAAGCGAGGAAAAGGGATTCCATTTTCAGTATTGGTTTAATCCTACAGTTACTATCTCAATTATTAGAATCACAACCGGGAGGGAGTTCCTATCGTATCCTATCATGGCAATCGGTAGTTCAGTGATTCAGTCTCCGGTAACGCTAGAAGCA
The DNA here is from genome assembly GCF_029784165.1 of Wyeomyia smithii. NCBI lineage: Eukaryota > Metazoa > Arthropoda > Insecta > Diptera > Culicidae > Wyeomyia > Wyeomyia smithii. The sequence continues at coordinate 44,085,678 of NC_073695.1, read as the reverse complement.
AAGATTTTCCCGCCATCCGACTATTAGCACCGTTGGAGCTTAGAAGCATTTATATAGGTTCGCAACTTATTTTGGTCAATTTCCAGTGTGGGGATGAGACAGAACGATTGAACAAATAAAATCAGATCCCTCCTTCTGTTGGTGCCCATAAGCGATTTGTTTTGCTTTGAGCTTCCTCCCTCGATGAACCACCGCCCGCCAGCCCTTTATGCTGTCGTCCATCGGAATAGGGCAACAAACGTTCGGAATGGACTAAACTGTACTGGACTAGGGTGAGTTTTTCTCACTTTAGCACATCGTTTGCCAACACCTCGGTGTCGTTTGCCTTCCGCACAGCATTCTTGTGGCGTCAATGGGATTGTAATGTCGGCTCTTTATAAACGAGATTGCAGCTGTCTACCGCAACATATTGCGAGGGTGTTGTCGCAGGACGATAGGTACCCAAAGAAGTGAATCAATGAATATAATAGGCATGTTTTTTTTTTTTGCTTCGAGAGAGCAAACTGACAAAGTAATGAAGGAATGTCAAACAAGCATTACGAAAATTCATACAATACCTAAAAACTTACTAGACTCACTGAGCATCAATTTGCTTTTGCATCGTAACTTCTCAAGATGAATAATGTAAGTAAACTCGCGAAAATCACTTAATTGAATTGTAACCTAAATTTTGCAAAACAAAATCTGCTATTTCTAGAATTTCGAGATTTCACAAAATCCACTGAATCATTTCTATTCCTTTTTTTTCAATTTTTTGCTACTTATACTTTTTATCGACGTAATATACCACAGTCTTTCAACAACAAATTTGAAAGACTCAGATATGCATCAATAAAGCTGATAATAAATTTAACTTATTTGCAATCACAACGAAGTGCATTTTACCGTCTGACAAAGAGCATCAATACTACTACCAGTTGAAAATTCAACTCAGGTTACCAAATTCGAGCATCCAATAAATTTCTCCTTCCACCGGTCGCACCATTACTGATGTCCAGGGCATGCTAAAGTTTCAAATCAACTCCGCGCTATCAGATTGACCCTTCCCTGCCACACACTTAGGACTCTGGCCGGATTTCTGGCGACAGAATCAGTTGGTCAACAGGCAATAAATTTACCAATAAAATAATCAACTGCACTCTGTAAAATCACTCGAGGCACGGAATTGTACCGAGCGACCCTCTCGGTAGCAAATAGGATAAATGTGCTCGATGCAGTCGAGGCGCGAAATATTTTCAACGCACTGCAACACGGTGTCACATGCTGGAACTGAAATTTATGGCCAATACATGCCACACACGGCAAGGCGAAAAGCGATTTCATAAGTGCATCCTCCTCGCACGGGCACACTGTAAAGCACACTAGCGGGAGGTTCGCGCGTCGTACGGTACGTACGTGCGAATGGGACTCTGGACGCCAGATGGGTGCAATTCCAATAATCATTAAATTAATTGTTTATCTGGTCGGTTTACTGATCGAATGACGATTACATATGCTGAGATGGACGCTAGTGCATTAGTGAAGTGTGAAGATTTCCATGCTGGCTTTCCACTTGAACAAAGTTACTACAGGAAAACGCTTCCTTTTTCCAAAAACCTTTTTCCAATCCCAACAACTTCAGCGACTCAAATGACAAATATTAAAAGGCCCTAAATAACACAACTAACTTCAGAATTGCACACCTTTTCATAATAGCTCTCTCAAATTTTAAGCCACTATCAAAAAAACTTTCTGAGGGTTCCTGTTTAATTGCTGCAAGACGCTGTCCACTCACCACAGGTCACCGAAATTTTAACGGATTCTACAAGCTATGATTCAACTAATAGTCTGTAGTTAAGTCTGTAGTTATGTGTAGCGTACCAAACCACGGTTTTTAATGGGACTTTTGTTGAGTGCAAAGTTTAACAGCCGACTAGCGAAAAAGTCGAAATGAATTCAACCCGAAATTTTCCATTGCATTGGGTGTGCCAAAATTTGTAATTAAAACACTCAAACATGAATGAATCTGCTCTGGTTTTGGAACGCTCTTTAATTATATACCATATGTTGAAATAAAAAAGCTGGTGGTTTTTTGTTGCAATTTTGTTGTGACAAGCCGCCTAATTTATGTTCGAATTTACCGAATGGATTCATAAAATAACAATTCTCTGGTTACGAGTAACAGCACACATTCGACTCACCTGTGCTTGGAGCGATAAATTGCATCATAAACCGGGCCCTCGAAGTGCTCCAGGACGAAGTAGGTGACAAAGCTGCTGTCCGATATGTATTCGGTGCCAGTTTCCGACAGAACGATCGGTACTTTGAAGGATTGCGCCGCGGACAGAGTGGATTTGTCGTGGGCAACCGAGCCCACCAGGCAGATACGGGCGTTCTCTGGCGTTGGCGGGGGTGAAATCAACATGGCTGAAAACAATAAGAAGAAATTGTGTTAGTAAAAAAAACGGGCCGTTAAACTGAAACAAGAGATATGCAATGCTTCAAACTGTTGCGTCACTGACAAACGTTAAAATTTTGCAAAATATGTTGAAAAACATAGTAAAATTGGTCCACTCGACGTCCATGCGAAATTTAGCCTTAAGTTTATTTTTTTATTTCCTAAAATTTCACTATAGTTGTTATGACTCGGATAACATAGTATCATTTATCAAATCCTTCAAAATAGTCTAAGTGAATGAAATATTCGTACCAAGTCAAAACGTCATTTTTTATGGTTTCTACTCTTCATCCTCACTGATCCGCACTGATAAACAAAACTTAATGTTTCTATGACGCTCTCGATAATTTGTTTTTAACGCGTAAAGACCCGGGACGGAACTTGTTTTTCGAAAATGCTCGTTCTCAGCACTGGAACCGCCGATTTGGGAAAACTTAAACTTTTATTCAAGGGGAATAGTTGCTCTAAGTTTTGGTGAAGGTGCCACCCCTCTGGACCCCTCCCCGTTTTTGTGAGACGCAAATATGTCTGTGTTTTTTTCTAATTTTTCAAACAGATTGAGCAAACACTGGTAATTTTCATACGTATCAATAGCTCCATGTATCAAATCATAATCATGTCAGGTGGATGAAATATGGTATGTAAGAGTGAATTTTGGAGTTTTCAAATTATTTCAGTACAAAATCACAAAAATACGTATTTTCATAAAAAATCAAATAAGAAAATCGTTCTTTCAATTTTAAGCTCTACATTTTTGAAGTAAGGTCTCCTGAATCAATGCGCGATGAAACATTCATTTTAGCATGCAAATATTTTGAGAAAAACGAGTTCAAATTCACTGAAGTACGTATTTTCATGGAAACCTAATTTTCTCAGTCTTCCACAGTTGGTTTCAACTTGGCTCTTCAATTTTCAAACTCTATATTTCTAGAGTAACGTTTCTGAATCCAAAGATGCTGAAAGATTTATTCTAGCATGCACAAGTTTAGAGAAAAACGAGTTTGAATTCGCTAAAGTACGAGTTCTTATGAAAACTTGATTTTCTCTGAATCTGTGCATGCTAGAATAAATCTTTCAACATCTTTGGATTCAGAAAACGTTACTCTTAAAATATAGAGCTTGAGAATTGAAGAGCTAAGTTGAAACCTACCGTGGGAGACTGAGAAAATTAGGTTTCCATGAAAATACGTACTTTGGTGAATTTAAACTGGTTTTTCTCAAAACGTTTGCATGCTAGAATAAATATTTCATCACGTATGGAGTCGAGAGACCTTACCGCAAAAATGTAGAGCTTAAAATTTGAAGAACGGTTTTGTTGTTTGATTTTTTATAAAAATACGTAGTTTTGTGATTTTATACTGAAATAATTTGTAAACTCCAAAATTCACTCCTACATACCATATTCCATCCACCTGACATGATTTGACACATGGAGCAATTGATACGTATGAAAATCTGTTTGAAAAATTAGAATGCAATCCCACGATAATTTTCTACTTCATAGCATAACCCTTTTTATGCACGGATATAATTTGCGAAATTTTTAGAATTGACGGAAAATGACCGGGAGCAAGCGAGAAGCTGAATAACCATGTAAGAGGTCTCACAAATTCCTGCTGAAACTGTTGCAGGAGTTGGTTTGATAATTGATCTGGGCTAGTTAACTTTTTCATTTCTAATTCTTCGTAATATCATTCTCTACGCTAATATGCGACAACTGGTGTGTTTCTCCATCATTAAACATCGGTTCGCTGCTTCCACCGGTATTCTCTATAGACTTGCTTATTTTAGATTTAACTTCACAATATCAGAAAATTAACATCAAATTTTAAATCAAAGCTAAAAGTAAAATATGACAAATTAATCGATAAAGATTATACTGTAAAAGCAAAGCTTTGGTGCTACATTCCGATTTGGAACTCGATCTTGTTTTTTTTCTCTTGTGTTCAGACTTCGCGGCCAGCTGTTTAGGGTACAGGACAATTACGGAGCTAGCGCTACGATTCTTGCGACACTAACTGTCTCTCCCGAGCCGAGACTCGAACGTACGACTACTGGCTTGTAAGGCCAACATCGTACCTGGAGACCATCTAAGAGGTCTGACGATTATACTGTACAAATTGCAAAAAAGCTGAGGTTGTCACCTTCCCCGTCGAAAGTTGATCATCTGGCCCGTTTAATTGGCTTTCGTTACTTTTCAATCATTTGTCTTGAAAAACGTAATTTTCTCTGTATCTTTGATAAGAACTTTTATCCGTCATAGTACACTTGAGTACTGAGAATTATTATATTACTATTAATTTAAGCTTATTCTATCCGTCATAGTACGCCTTACTATTCAGTAAAAAAAATTAAGCCAAATCGATACAAAATTGCCGAGTCCTACAGTTTCGTATCTGGTGTGCTTCAGGGAAGCTACCTTGGATCGTTAGTATTCTTACTATTTTTCAGTGATATTTGTCTTGCTTCACCGCCATGGTTGATTTACGAAAATGATTGTAAACTAAACTGTATTTATCAATAACATCTGTAAAAAACTGCTGTGAACTTCAGAGGTACATTGACCTTTTCTGTGACTGGTGTTCCGAAAATCAATTGACTACAGATATGACAAAATGTTCTATAACCTTATTGACAGTGAATTATCTAAACGGCTATTTGCTGTGCAAGAGTTGGTGGACTACCAAATGTTATTCCGTGATAACACATATAATTGCAAAATGGAATAGAAACCTGGGATTTCAGAGACCCAAATAAACTGTTTCTCCTTCCAAGAAAAAAACATCAAGACTTAACTTGGTGCTACGAAAGTGCAAAATTAGGTTATTAAACCGGCAGGTAATAAATAATTTCTGTTGAAGGACACTACTTGATTTAGTGCCCTTCAACAGAAATTACACAGTAAAGAAAAATTACATTACTTTAAATGCACATAAATATAGCATTGAAAACCATGTAATATTCCGTGTGGCATTATATTCACATGCAATGTAAATGAAAATATTGTGAATTTGCATGCATATTTATATTCGAAGCTTTAAGTTTATATCAATAAGGGGCCATTCACATACCACGTGGACAGCTTTGGGGGAGGGGGGGGGGTTTGGCTAATGTCCACGGTCCATACAATTTTTTTAGAATTTATATGGACAGTTGTCCACGAAGGGGTAGGGGGGGGGGGTTCAAAATCGTTAAAAATCTGTCCACGTGGCATGTGGATGGCCCCTAAACGTACAAATTTACATGACCTGAAACGATTCTGTATTGTGCATTATTAACGGTGTGAAATTGTATATATTTTTCCCTTTATGTGCTAGAAACCATTATGTGCTTTCATTTGTATTAGTTGTAGATTTCATTTTTTGGTACTGTTACCGTAAAAACGCAATCCTTCATCTCCTATTGCTGCAATATGATTTCAATATACTTTGTTACTATTATTGGATATTATGACTACTCCAATTTTCAATCCAAAACCTCACCAAAACTTCCCAAGCGCAAGCTTTAACAGTGTAACCAGAAACCGACGATTATGGCCACTTTGTGGCGATAGAGGCTGGAGTCAATTAATTTCTCTTTGTCCTAGAGGATTACACAAGTTTTGGCGTCGATGTTGCGACAGATGACCCTGCACTGAGCGATTGCATTATGTGTCGCCTATTTGTTCGAATCTATGTCCGAATAATCCTATTTGAAAGTGAAAACCGGGGGTGTCTGACAGTAAGCAAGAGGCTGTCACAGTATGGTGAAACATGATGATACGTGACCGCTGGTGAACGAGGTTGAATTATCCATCTATTTGTATGTATGTATATGTCCTCCTGATTCCAGTTTGCTCTCTGCTGACAAACCTGGTTTAAATCATACAAGTAAAAGGGGCAGTAAATCGGCTTAAAATGTCACAAAGCTACATTCACAAAGTCGAACATCGAGTAGTAGGACGATAAATTCTACTCACTGCCCATTGTTTTCGATAATCTGTCTGGGATTGAAGTACATATTAGGCTTTTGATCGATGGAGCTCAACCAGAACAGTAATCAAGTGCACATGAATTATTTACTGCTATTACTGAGTGTCATTAATGTATTATAATTTAAGCTGGCAACTTTTTTGTGCATGATATACGAATAGAGCTCCACCTTCTATCACAAAACAATTTCGCATCAGGGACGAAAACCTCTGAGCTGATAAATCGGCGCAAGGTAGAAAATTGCCGCTGCATGATGTAAAATTCACGAGGCGCGTAAAATTCATTTCGCTAATTGGATTTCCAGTTCCAAAACAAACGAGAGCGCCTTGTAACTTAGGATGGACTGGAACCAAATACGGCCGCGTGGTACGGCGAGGTGTTTGTTCAAGACGAGAGCCTCGCCTCTCCCATCATCGCACCTGTTGCAACTCCCTGTGATGTTATGATCCATCCCGCGCGCTTTTACAGCTGACAGTCAGGCACGAAGTAACAGCACGTGACGTTTGGGTCGTGTTTCCCAACTCCAAGAGGATCGGAGTCTTACAAGTGGAAAATTAGTTCACTCGTAAAGTATCCATGACAGACTGTTATGTTCTGTAGAACATTATCATGTTTGATAGGTTTATACAACGAAGGGTCTGCGAATGCCGCCACGATTTAACACAATTTGAGGCGAGTTTCATCATGCCACATTTTGTTATCATCAAAAATTGTATCATGGATGGCGACAGCTATTCTTCGAATTATTTTTTATCTACCATGAACAACACGGGGCAATGGAAAAATATTGAAAGCAGTCCGAAACAGAGCATCTCAAACGGTTTCGAAGACCTTTGACCTCGTCATTTTCCACGGTTTGAACACACGAACGCCGGTGTGTTTGTTGTTGTTAGATTACTTCACCGGAAAGTTGACGGTTTTCATCACTTGCCTCACGGCGGTTTGATTGTTTCTGTGCGCTACGGATGGATTAAGCTTGATTCTCATGATGTTATTGTTTATGCTCCGGTGAGCAAAAACATTACGGGGAGATGATACATCGGTATATGTTTCAAGCAGTTTCATCGGCCAGCTCGCGAACACTGTAAAACATTTCCTTTTTCGAAGAAGAAGGGCACGATTGAAATTTTTAATTAATTGAGTCATTTCATTGTGATTTATGACTCGTAACCCCCCATCAGTGTACGGAAGGTGTTGGAAGATGTCAGACAAACAAGTGGAATTTAATGGTCATATCGCACGGGCACTTGGTTTGGCTACACGGTATGTTGTGTTTTGACAAGATTTTTGTAAACTATGACATAATGGAATTTGATGAACAAATACCCGACGATCTGTTGCATTGTGTCTTATGCTGTTTAATAATGCAGTATCAATTTCAATAGGCTTTGAATTACATCAAGTTCACAATTATTAGTTTATCCAGTTCATAAGCAATCCAAATCTATTATTTTAGTGCATTATCTAATTAACTCGATCGGCTAAATTTAGAGCAACTAGCACACCAGCGTTGTGTTTAATTGAATTATCATCAGCGCATTAGGCAATATCCTGATTAGTTGAAAATTGATTCCTCAATCCTGTGAGTGGTTCTGCGAACGCTTGATTGTCCGTTAACTCATACATGTAGCCTAATTCCGATTTTCCGTTTCGGTTCAAAATGAAATTTAATAGCCTCTTATAAAAATGAAATCCTGATTATTATCTGCATACTAAAATTACAATTCGCCCCGCATCTGTTTTCTCTTTTGTGCTGCATAATACCGCATTTACTCGACAAATTGAAAACAATGATATCCGATCCTGTTGAAGTCATTTGAACAGCTAATTAACAACCAAGCGCTAGAACGTGAGAGCTTATTAGGGGTGTTGTTTTTTCTTAAGCAGCATTTTAAAAATTATCCTTAAATCAAAACTCAATTATCTGTTGAAGGCTAATTATCCTGATTCGACATTCGACAATCTCGGAAATCATAAAATAAATGCTTCCTTTTTTTAATAATCCTCGGACTTGATTCTCTGTGCACAAAAAACTCAAGTGTGCATGGTTAATGATCCGAGGTATCTCTCGGTTGGTTCTAGCTCAAGCAAACGGACTCCAAAACGGAACGTAATCAAGTGGAATAACGCTAAGAACAATGAGCTCATGTTATCATAATGCGATAATGATAATTAATGGATGTACGCGACGGAACGCTCGCAGCTTGCTCATATCCCAGCAGCAGCCTCAGTTGGTGGTTAGAACATTTCTAATAAACTTGTTAAAAATTTTCCGCTGATACCACGTAGCGTTCGCTTAAAGGACGATGAATCTCTCATCATAAATCATCAGGCTGAGCACATTCGTATTGCGTGCCACGAGCTCTTCAACACTGGATGACATTTCGGGGCAGTCTTTAAGGAGAAGAATTTATTTAATCTCATCCAATATTCAGTTCAGTTTGTATATCATTGTAAAGTCTAGTTAAAGAGACGTCGCCCACAAATAAATTAATCATTTATTCGGAAGTCGGGTTTTTGAGCGCGATGGTATCACAATAGTCTGGCTGTTCGTTACATAGGTGATTAATTGACCATTACCATAATCAATCTAATCTGTTATGGTCATTAGATATAATGTGATCGATGATGTCGTCTTTAATGACTATCGATTGCTCGTTAGTTGAAACAGCGTAATAAGGAACAATGGATGTGAAAAATGATTTATTTCTATTATTAGTGATTCATGTACACTGAAAACCAAAACAAACTACAATCTTCAATGCCGAAATCCTATTGATACTGATCATTGAAATCAATTGATCAATCTTAAGAAACACAGTTTGTTGCACAATCTACTTTATCCTCTGCCTCGGCTTCTATGCATAATTTTTTAATGTATTTTGACGCAAAAACGAATTTCCCCGAGTTTGAACACATTTCACCTTAAGGGGCAACAGTATATTCCACATAGTGAAATAATATCGAGTATCGAGCATTAATGATAATGTGCTAATATCTGAAAGTGGTAGTTAAAATCTGTCTTATATTGAGGGAAAAAGTCTCAAAAATCGATTAGTAGGTGTCTGAAACACGTAAAATGTCAGCAATATGTCAATTTTGCCCCAATTTCCCTACAACACTAAAATAGGTTTATCTCGACGTTAGATTAACTTATTTGAAATCTGTTGATTGTAATATCAATTGTTTAAGCGATACTCAAAGATCCCCTTTTGGCGGGGAGGGGGTCGCATTTATCTTTATCGACAACGCGATAATTCTGTCTGATAGCTGAAGCGAGATTTTTATGTTTTGACCGGTCCTGACCCAAAAATGCGACCCCCTCTCCGCAAAAGGGGGAGGATCACGTAAAGGCAAATCGTTATTGTATCTTTGAGTATCGCTTACATAATAAATATAACATTGAACAGATTTCAAATAAGATTATCTAACGTCGAGATAAACCTATTTTAGTATTATGGGGGAGTTGGGGCAAAATTCACATGTTGCTGACGATTTAAGTGAATCAGACACATACCAATCGATTCCTGAGACTTTTATACTCAATATAAGACAGATTTTGACTGCCACTTTTAGATGTCAGCGCATTACCATTAATGCTCATATATACTCGATATTATTTCGCTTTGTGAAATATACTAAAACCATGCTGAAACCGTTTTCGTAGAATCACCGTTTTGAGCTCAGTTTTGGTCCCTTTTCTCTCTGATCCTGTTCCTGCGATCTGTTTTTTTTTTCAAAGAAGGGTTGGGAAATGCTAATATGTGAACAAACTCTTAGAATTTTGATATTTGGCTTCAAAACAAAATAGTATCGAAAAAACATCGAAAATTCCTGATTTTTCAAAAATTCAAAAGGCGCCACTGTTACCCCTCAAAGTGAAATGTGTTCAAACTCATAGAAATTTGTTTTTGCGTCAAAATACATCAAAAAACTATAAATAGAAGCCAAGGCAAAAAAAATTTTGCACTGTGTAATCGATGTTTTTTTTTTTTGAAAATTTTTTAGAGAGGTGTGATGTGATTTCTAATTTTTATACAAGAATCAATCAGATTCTACACAACACCTGTGAGATGATTAAACAAATATAAATAAAAACTAACTTACTTAAATATGAACAATTTGCTCACGTCAATCGAGTCTATTTTCTGAAAAATCTGCTAGTTTCAAACAAATTCAATCTGAGTCCTATCCAAATTCTGATCAAATCCAATTAATCTTCATTCCAAAATATTCCAATCTGTATCTCACCGATTCCAATTCAAATTCAATCCAAAACCAATGAGAATTAAATCCAAATCTAATAGAGGGAGTGTGTTCAATCACTTCAAACCCCTGGGTTGTAATAATCAAGTAGACTTATATTGGGTTCCTGGTCACTGTGAAATAGATGGAAACGAAAGAGCCGATGAACTGGCAAGACTTGGATCGTCTCATCAGTTCATATGACCAGAACCCTTCTATGGTCTATCGGCTTGTTCCCTTAGAATGGAACTGAAAAGGTAAATCTATTGCAAATTTCTGATGTGAACTCAAAAATGTTATTTTTAATTAGTTTGTCATACGAATTTATAATAAATAATTTGTAAGCAATTTTTGTTTCCTTCCATTAACCCTCTAGTGCCTACTGCCGCCTTCAGACACGCTTCAGTCAATTCTCTAAAAAGCTCAATAAACACTTAAAAAATGTTTATAAAGATTCATAGTGATTTTACCGAAGTCCGTCTAAAAATTAACTTGAGCACTAGAAATAAACTTCATTTGCTATCTAATTTTGCCAACAAAATGTTTTTCATTCCAGGGTCCCGAGAAAAAAGATTTTTTATTCCCGTTTCCCGGGAATGCATTTCTCGAGAATATTGCAAACCCTATTACCAGCCCGTGTAATAATCGAAAAAAATATCTTTATTTTCTTATTTCATTTTTATATTAGTTGTTGACGTCCTATCAACACTGATCGCAAACTTCTTTTATTCATGACAGTTGAGTTGAAAAAGCTTTCGAACAGGACAAAACGAAACGCAAACTTTGCAATATTTTATAAGTGAGTAATTCTCGCTGGAACCGTTCCACTGGTGACATGAGGTCTTTGAAAAAGGATATTTTTGTGCCTAAATGATTAAAAGTAGTGAAAATATGAAAAAAAAAACACTTTGGCTAGTTCATATTGATGGACACCTCCAGTCAGGAGAAAAATGTTTTGAGCGATGACAGTTTTTTATGACATCCGAGAGCGTCCCTCTATGATAGTGTTGGTATTGGAAAAATAAAGACAGCCGATAGATAAAATATATTGCGAGTATAATGTTGGCGTCTAGTTCCCCATACACGAATATTTTTTTTTCTTTACTGTTACCATAATGGGAATAAGACGATAACATGTATGGTTGTATATTGTATATAACTTTCGGTATGCGATACACACATCCTTCAGCGCACAGTCGCTCTATTGCCGAGTTTGCTTTTTTTTGCACGGCTGTCGGTAAGGTGCCGAGCAGTCTATACGCTTCTTCTTCCCACATCCATTTTTAACAGTTGGCACATGAAATCAAACATAGGCAAATAAAAAAAGAAGGACAATGTCTCCGGTGGATTTGGGCTATTACCGAAACGGGCTGTTTGTGTGGAGCGGACACGAACGTCTTTATAAAAAACAGCTTCTTCCCTTTTCTACATTCGCAATCCCGAAAATATCCTCCAAATAATACCGAATCGACACACGGATTACATTTTTCATTTCCTTTTGTGATGCTCTGTTGCAAATACGTTCTCAATGTGACCACGGACTGCCAGCGCGGATAGGTATCACGAACAAATAGCAACAACAAAAAATATTCCCGGAAGGCAGAAAAAAAGACTGTACCATTGGAATGCCTGCCTCGGCACAAAGCGGTTAAACGGTTTTTAGGAAAGTTAAATCTTGAGCAATTCTTTTCATTGATTTATTTCTCTAGAATTTGTCATTGAACCCCCTACAACAAGTACGTCATTTCAAAGAAAAACGATAGAGCTATCATGTAAAGCGGAAAGATCTTGCCGCCATCTTGGATTTCATCAGAAAGACTTGTTTTTTGAGCAAGTTCGCAACCACAGATTTTCAATTTGACACAACCATGCATTGGAAAGCTGAGAAAAAATATTTTAGGATATACAGTAATCACCCGATTATATCAGTACCCGATTTTATCTGCCCCCGATTTTATCACATTTTTCACCCGATTTTATCATCATAAAACATTTCATTAAAAAAAAGGTCAGGGTGAACTGATTTTTTATTACGCTTCAATATTTTAGATTTTTTTCATAATTCTGTGTAGAATAACATCATTCTGGATGTAGTTTACATTAAAAATTCAACCGATGCACATTGTTACATCTTGCTGTTTTCGTGCGAATAATTGAATAGTGATACAAATGTTTATTATAACCGTATAATATGTTCGGAGAAGTTTCAAAATATTTGAAAACGCATCTTTTGATGTAGAAAGCTGGGTGATCAATCCTCCTAAAAGTGAGATAGAATATTTACTTTTTCATTAGATAAAGATAGACGCTTGGTGTCTTAGGCAAAGTATTAGGTGATCTCAAAACAAGAAACTTTACAGAAGACATCATGTTTCTATCTCTCACATATTGCAAGCAACATAAAGTTTTCTATGAGAAGGCATTAAATATCGTTATTTACATTTTAGGATTTTTCTGGTTGCAATATGTGAGAGATATCAGCATGCTGCCATTTGTGCTTTTTGTTTAATTTTTTTTAACATGACATATGTTTGAGAAGCTATCAAAAATAGATCCCTCTAACTTCTATACAGGGGCGACTCGTCCATAGGTGCAACCTGTGCAATGCACATGTGGACGTCAGGCAAAAATGAATCTAAAATCCAAATTCATGCTTTTATTTACTTATTTTTCAGTTTTATTTTTAAATATTAACAAAGGGAATTACTTGGTTTTTATTCGTGGATAAAATTTTAATTACTTCCCCAAACTCTGATTTTCAGAATATCTAGTTGAACAAGTAGGTTCAACAGCCACGAGTCGCCCCTGCTTCTATAGAACATAGAAGTTAGAGGGATCTACACGGTGATGCACACGAAAAAATAGTTTTTCTGAGGATGGCTGGAAAATAGCATTTTTTAATATTTTCTCAAAAAATAATCGTGTTCCAAAAAATTAAACAAATAGCAAAAAATTGCATCTTTTGCCTATATAAACGTCTATGCAAAATTTCAGCCAAATCAAAAATGACAATTTAAAAAAAAATTAAAACTGGGACATTTTTTGTGGAATTGTTCCAGTCAGTATTCTCAGTTTGCGGGTGCACCTAGGCACCGTTCCTCAAAAATCAACGCTAAAAGTTTGCGGAAAAATTCGCGTTTTTGTAGGAAAACATGATTAAAAGTATTTTATTTTGCGGTATATTTTGAATTTTTGGGTGTTTAATTAACGAAATTCTTGGTATATCACACCAATTTGGTCCAGAATCCATTGAGAATGCGTAAAATTATTCGTACTATTCGTGAATTTCGAACAAAAACTAAGATATGCCTCAATTCACGTGGTTTGTGGTCAGCCCCTTGTCACTACATTACTTTATTATATTATATATAATTATTATATTATATTATTTATTATCAAAACTAAATTCCCTGGAATATAACTTCAATTTCCCTGATATTTCTCAGCATTTGGCACAAAAAAGTGCGACGTAGATAGACGCAAAACTCAGAAATCACAGTGAAAAATGTATTCGATCGTCATGCAACCGAACAGTAGCGGTCTCGAGTTAGCTTTCTATGCTAAAAAAATCAGTTTTAATGCTAGGAATCCATTTAAAATAGAATCGCGTTTCGGTTAAAATTTTTCCCTTGATTATTTTTCAGTTTTCCCTGATATTCCCTGTTGACGTTGGACTAACGTCTATATCGAAGTTAGGCACCTGAATTTGAAAATCTAGTAATTCAACCGGGGAAAACCAGGGAAAAGTGGTCAGGTTTTGAGCGCTTATATATCAGTCATTTCTTTTCAGAATTTCGAGGTTTAGGCATCAACCGATCAGAAATTCTTTTACGGTTGAATTTATGTAACAAAAATAACCTATTGTTCGAGATACACTATTGAAAAATTGATAAATCACATCGATTGTCTAAATCATACCGAGCAACCAATCACCACCTCTCTTCACAAGCACAGTCGACACTAACGGATACAACCGATCTGACTTTGTAAACAGTCTCACAGCTTTCAACCAATAACGAGCTCGCTTTCGGTAGCTGCAACAGGTGTTTCAACACCATTTTAAAATGCTTCTTTTATCATTACCACTGAACAGATTCTAAACACCAATGGCTTGATTGATAGGGGAAATATTGCTCAAGATTGTCATATAATAATTTAAATATGTTTTCGATACTAAACTAGTTAAAAGTTGTATTAAAAGTCGTGCACATTCAACCAATCACAAGCTCGCTTCTTGTTTGCTCGCGGATGGATTTTTGCTTTGGGCTATATAATAGCCTGTGTCGTCTCATAGCAGTCATCAGTTAACAAGTGAAAGGCCACCAGGCCGGTCTTGTATAATCAGCAGCGGTGGCTGATTCCAGCGGCCAAACTGAGCTGCAGCAGAACCAGAGCGGTGGTATCAGGCAGCAGCGGCGGAGGTAGTGGGAAGCTGCATTTCTTCATTCAGTTCGGTGCTCCTTCGATCTGAGTTGGACCCCACCAGCGGTAATCCAATTCAGATATCGTTGGGTGAAAACATTGGGTGTGTGTGCAGTGTGCACATATAGCGTATGTGCATCTGTATTGCTATGACATTTGCGATGATAGGGATGGCGCTGTTGCGTGTGTATGGCTAGCTATAGCGTGTGTAAGACACTAGCATGTGTAGCATATTATGGCTATTGCGTGTATATCTTCAGCGTGTGTACGGATAGTTATAGCTTGTGTGTGCATAGCTGCTGCGTGTGTAATGATTAGTTATAGCGTATGTATGGATAGTAATAGCACATGGTTGGATAGCTTATGCGTGTGCATAGATAGTTGTATCGGATGTATGGAAAGGAATAGCGTGTGTATGGATAGCTATAGCTACAGCGTGTGTATGAATAGTTTTAACGCGTGTTTAGATAGTTGTAGCATGTGTGTGAATAACTATAGCGGGTGTTTATCGAAGATTATTATTGTCATTGAAAATATTAAAACGTCTTAACGAACACAGTTGTGAATTTGATTTTACAGCAGCGATTTTAACTTCTTCAACCAGTCTTTATTCATCGAGGAAAAATTACTACCTATGAATGATCAACACTTATTTACTAGAAATTTGATTTAGATCAAAACGGGTTCTTTTGAGTATCATAAGTTATTGGTAAAAAGAGTTGCAAGTTTTCTCAATGAGCATTCATTAAATTTTCGTTTTGTTTCTCGGTGCGCGGTTTTGATTTTGTTTCTCGCACACAGAGAAAGAAACAAACTTGTCGCTATCGTGAAAAATAACAAAACAATTAGAAATGCTCTAAATCACAACTGAAGAAGTTAAGATATTTTCCTGTCACTCGCCCAAACCTTGATAACAACTACCGAAAAACGTGTGATTGAGCTCTTGCTATATTGAGTTATTGAACCAAACGTTTTTTTTTCCAAATACATGAAGTTATATGCTGGGCTGGAACTAACCTAGCATGAGTTTTATCGATTAAATGTCAAACAATTTTCAAATTTAAAATTTTCGGTTGAATCGTTCTGGGCTCCAATTTCAGATAGTTTCGTAAAGTTTGCTTTTTGCTTGGATAGGAAAATTTTACCAATTCGCTCAATTAAATGATTGTCTTGGTAGTGCAGCAAACAAAGGGTTGATTCGAATATGTATGAAATGACAGCGATTAAATAAAAGATATCCATTCTTTTAGTATATATTATTATTTATAACGTTTTAACGTCTCAGCATCCAGAAATGCACTGTTAGATAAAATTGCAGCAAATACTAGAGTTGCAATTCTCTCTATTATTTGTTTTAATGGAATATAAGAATACCGTAGTCCAACGTCATGCGGTCGTGTCTTGAATACCACCCTCCTACTTTTTTTCCTGATGGGGAAACGAATTTCCTGACATTTCCAGATTTTCCAGGTTTTCGACACCCTGTTACAATATATGACAAAATCACCTACAGTAAATAACTAACAATTTAACAACAACAAAATAATTTTGGCCGCAAATCTAAATCTACCATTGTGCGCTGGTGGAAAACACAATGATATTTTGAATAATTTCTCTACATCTCTTAAACCAGACAAAACTGAACCTGTAATACAAAGGTATGGAACGAATCTCACATTACTAATTTAAAAGCCCCGTTGGAAACATGGAGATGAAATGCTGTTTCATAGTAAAATACATATTAAAAATGTATGATAGACAGACAGCAGCAAGACATTTCAACGAAAGAAGAAAAACTGCTATTCATCATCCCAAAATTCACAATTCGATTTCTTCAGTCCTCAGCCTGCACAACCTACTCACTCCACACGTAGACGCTATTTTCATACCGCCCCAAAACACGTTGAGCTGTCAAATGATGCGAACTAAATTAATGTCAAACTTCGTGAATGGCAAACTTCACCGTCTGGAACGGCAGCCATAGTTTCAAAGCGGTTCCGAAACACTTGCCTTCCTCTCAACTAACGGCAGGCGAACGGCGATCTTGAGCGAAACCTCTTTCCGATTATGATTAATTGATGGAGCTTTCGCACGCCATGGCTGCCTGGTTCCCTTGGAAGCCCCGTGTAAAAGGATCAGTTCGAGGCTGAACGTTCATATTCACGGTCTGATGTGTTCCTGCTGACGTGCGCCACGCTGCAACATCTTTGAACGCCATCCTATTAGGACGATAGGCTAAACGATGAAAACGGAAAGTGGAAACCTTGTACCGAAGGTGCAATCGAAAGCACTTTACTATAGTGTTGATGGATACAGCGGCTACTGTAATGCTATAATTTAGTTACCGTTTTTTTTTTCTTCACACAAATTACAACTTTTAAGTGTACTCTAAAACAAGCACGTAAAACATTTGTAAAATTATTGAAATTATTACATTTCAATTAGGGACTTGAACAATAAATACTCTTTGAACTATGCCGTAGTGTGTAGAACTGGCCATGCACAATGAAATCGAATACTATCCTGTGACTAGAAAAGGCTAACCATAACCTGATTTTCCACTATATCAATTATATCATCTTGACTGGTTGTTTGTCATTCTGTAGGTCTATTGCACACAGCCCATGACTATTCACTGCTACTGGCTGCTGCTGTTCCTAGATAGGCCATTGCGTTTTGATGTGCCTTGATTCGGAAATTTATAGACTCACAACTGAATATCTGCACTTGACTTGAAATACGATTCGGTTTAGATCTCTCCCCACAGTGTTTGCCTATCTGCCTGCTAGCTGCGGTGAAGTGTGATTTTTTATCATCTATTCTAGCAGCTAGTGTTGCTGAAGGTGAAATCAATCAATGTAAAGCTTCTGATACTCACAGAGCATCACAGATGGATACGAAACGGTTTATTCGCTCCCCGGTCGATTAGATTATAGACCGCAAAGCTTGAGATATTCTGAACGATGGTGGTGCGACCAAACGAGTCTGTCTCTAGCAGCCCTCAGGTGAACTCTGACCTGCCACCGACCGATAATCAAAGAAATTTACCAATTTGCTAGCACTTTGGCACTTGCCTGCTGCTGCTGACAGACAGCTAACAACATTTCGCTCGGGAAACTCGAGTCCAGCCACTCTGTGCGTACCCGAAAGAGGGGAGCTCTTGCATCGACTCGGATGTATATGAGCTAAAAGCGTTGTCCCCCCGAAAAGCTTTGATCACAAACGAGGTCAAATTAATCGAGCAAACAACCGGTTAGGTGGATTTTTGACAAAGTACTGTGCGTGCAGCTGTGATTCCGAGTGATAAAGACAGCAGAAAAATATGCGGATGCTATTTTATGTGAAATAGCTAGACTCAAAATATGGAATCCTCTATATATCATTAAGACTAGTTGTGAAATGAAGATGTTCTGAAACAAGTCTAACAAATTTTTCGTAGGGGTGGGCGAAATGGCTCTTTTGCAAGAGCGGCTCTGAACCGCTCTCTCACCGTTCCGAACCGGCTCACATGAACGGCTCATGGTTCACAATGATTCACGAGCGTTGACAGTTCGTGTTTTCTCGGTAAATTTTGGGTTTGCGCGAACCCATCAGTTCTGGTGCGCTCAAAGAACCGTGGCTCTTTTTCGTTAGCCGTTCGTTCGTTCGCTCTTTTCTAAGAACCGGTTCATTTGAACGGCTCGTGAGCCGTTCGCCCATCCCTAATTTTTCGTCTACAGTTGTTGTTTCTAACAATGGTTGTTATTGTACTATTCTATATACTATTTTATTTGGTTGGGAAGCTGATTCGTTAGTAACAAAGTTTGATTCAACACCTCACCGGATCAAATTCAAAACATAACTTGAAAGGTTTCGCTCATAACAACAGCTTCTGTAACATTTTTATTTTGTCTTTCTGATCGAGTTTATAAATCCAGCTGCAAAGATTCACTCTACAAAGTACCGTGTATTTAATTTGCTATGTAGGCCGCACACAACCGTAGGTACCAACAGGCACTGCAATGCCAATCGGCGGGCATTTTCATCTGGAAATTGTTTAACCAACCAAAGATTCACAGTCTAGTTTTTCACAATAATTCGTCAAATCACTTTACGAATGTTACTGAATGGCCACTGTTCGTCTAACCGTACAGCGTCAATATTAACATTCCCATTTGTAGGACGATTTTGTTTAGGTAGCAAATTATAGAAAATGAAACCTCCTCCTGTGGAATTCCATCTCACCATCCTAGAAAGGGAAAAGGCAATTCCATCCACTTGCTAAATGAATAAGTCGTAGATGGAAGACGTAGTTTGCGTAGTATATTATTAAACAAATAGACGGCGTATATCGGACAGTCCCAGCAAGAGCTGAAACAGCCCTGGGACGGTTGGATATGATTTTGTTTGCTCGGCACTAGTACAGACTAGATCAGAGAACAGATAAAAGACGATTCGGTGGTTGATGTGATTCCCAGCAGCGTGGATGTTTTCGGTACTGCGGCTGCAAATGGTAACGATTATGAGATATTTCATTAAATTGATTTATTTATTTTCACACCCGACATTGCTATGCGTAGTATGCAGCAATTGAGCGGAAACAAAAACTCGAGCAGTCAGTATGAGTTATTTAAAGTGCTGCAATCAGACACTATGATGATGGGGCGAGATTGAAGATTCTGTTTTACTTACTGGGCTAGACTTCAACCTAAAGGAAACTTTGAAACATTGGATGGTTCAAGCTGCAAATTGTTTTCTGGGTAACAAAGCTCATTTATATTTTAGAATCAATAACTTGATTGCTGTGTTTATAGGCTTGAGAAAAGTATTGATGGGAGAGAACCGAAACAAGATCACCATCGTAACTTGGCGATGATGTGACAAAAGCGGAAAATGACAAAACTTTGTCTCTCGGTCCATAATAATAGGTTGTCTACACTACAATCACATGAGTGCTCCAGGCTATATTATTCACTAGAATGGCACGGTCTGTCGCCGACAAAGATGTAACTTATTGATATTCAACGATGGGTCTTTGCGATAAAATTCTCACCGCTATCCTTTTGTGCAGTCCACTGGACCTAGCAAGATGATGCTCTGATGCAGTTCTAGTGGTAATCGAATTTCAGTTGCAATCCTAGCGATAGCAGTAAGAGGCTCTTATCTTCGTTTACCGTTGGATGTTCTATTCCGAGATTCGGTTAGAAGCTGGAGAAGGACGATTAGTTGATCCTGGTTTCATTTTATATGGCAGAACCACCGAATGGACTACGCAGTGCTGGTTGTCCATTGTTACCCCGAATGCGGTGATTTTGGTTTTGGTGTCGTTTATTCTTATTGGGCTCGGGCTGTTATTGTTGGAAGTGTGGAGTTTTCCTATATTTGTGAATGCGTTAACTGCTATTTTGAGCAGTTGTTTGTTGTTTGATTTTTTTTTTCCTGTATGGACTTCCTCACTGCGACCAGAATCGTAGATCTATTGTGAGATATGCCCGGGTGTCTGCTGTATCCCGCACTTCTATTAATAGCAATACCGCTATTGACCAGTGGCATGCTTATTATTATTGTTCATCAGTGCTTGTGCGTAATGTGATACTCTTCCTTACACGCTTACTGTTCTACTATACCGATACTCGTTCCTCTTGCCAAATATCACCAATTATAATTCCCTGGAGAAGTGTCGTCGTGCGACCTTCTGGCCAGTTTTATTGATAAGAGGGACTTATTTTTTGTTAAGAGGACGTTACGCAAAGAGGACGTTAGGAAGGGTAACTGGTGGGGAGCCTGAGAATAACCCATGCTTAAGTCCTTTTCGACATCGGATGGCCTGGTTCTACTAAGATTCGAACCCACGACCATCCGCTTGACAAAGCGGACTCTGTAACCTTGCGGCTACGCAGCTGTTGTTTGATTACTATAGGTTTAATTTTTGGTACACGATTCATTTCTGACAATAATTTGATTATAAATATATTTGGGACCAAAACGGTTCCTTTGATCGGTGTGACGTCTTCGGCAAAGTTGTTGATAATAGTTTTGTCTTCCCAAAAAAAAATATTTTTTTTATATAAAGACTACAAAAGATTACCTAAACAATGCAACCGGTTCCATCATGTAGAAATCAAGAAAAAAAGTTATGATTTTTTGAAAAGAAATTTCCTTCAATTTTTTTACGAGTAGCATACTTGGAAGGACGAAATTGTTATCTATAACTTTGCCGAAGACACTATACCAACTATGCCACTATGTCAAACCGTTTTGGCTGTAGAAAGATTTTTAATTTCCAATAGAGCTCACTATGAGGAATTAAAAATATTCTTACAGTCAAAACTGTTTGTTTGATTGGCATAGTCTCTTTGGCAAAATTGCAGAGAATAATTTTGTCCTTCCACAAAAAATATACCCTGTGAAAAAAAACAGGATTTTTCTTTCAAAAATATCATAACTTTTTTTCTGATTTCTCCATAACCGGACCCGTTGCATTATTTAGGTAATCTTTTGTAGTTTTAATACAAAATAAATAGATTTTTTTTAAAATGAGCTTTTTTTAGATAGAGTATCGAACGTCTTCGTCAGTGGTTTTCTTCGGCAGTTTTCTGCAGCAATCTTATGCAAAAGGGGGCCGAAGAAAACCACTGACGAAGACGTTCGATACCCTAATTAATTCTTAGTTTTTCTTTCTAGTTTTTTTCGAAAAAAAAAAATAGTTTTTATTTAGAGTGTATATTTTTTTTTGGGAAGACAAAATTATTATCTACAACTTTTCCGAAGACGTCTCACCGATCAAACAAACCGTTTTGGCCCAAATAGCATTTCTCAATAGCAAAAATGAGTCGTGTTCCGAAAAAATAAACCAATAGCACAAAATGGCATTTTTCGTCTGTAGAAACGTCTATGCAAAATTTCAGCCAAATCAAAAATGACAATTCAAAAGAAATATTGAAACTGGGACATTTTTGCCTTTCTCCTAGAAAGGTATAGCAATCACTGAAAAAACCAAAGGTATAAAAGTGCTCCAAAGGGTCGAATCTCGTATATCAATCGACTTAGTTCGACGAGCTGAGCATTTTCTGTATGTGTGTGTGTATGTGTGTGTGTATGTATGTAACGGTCTCCCAATCTCACTCGATTTTCTCAGAGATGGCTGGACCGATTTTCATGAAACTAATTACAAATGAAAGATCTAGTTGCCCTATAAGACCCTATTGAATTTTATTGTAATCGGATTTTTAGTTTCGAGGTTATGTATCAAAATGTAAAAATCACAAAACTTCATTATCTCAGAAACTACAAAGCCGATTTGAACAAAATTGGTATCAGAAGAACGGGCTTGTTTTTTGAACCATTTGTGAAATAATTTTATAATGATTGGACATGTAGTTTAAAAGTTATGCGTGTTTAAACTCACTCACTTTTCTCAGAGATGGCTGGACCGATTTTCACAAAATTAGTGTCATATGGAAGGTCTTGTTGCCCCATAAGACCCTATTGAATTTTATTGTTATTGGACTTTAACTTTGTCTGTATGTATAATAATGTGAAATCAGGCTATGACAAGTAACATGTTTTTTCTAAGACTGTTTGAACTCACCCACTTTTCTCAGAGATGGATGGACCAATATTCACAAAATAAGTTGCAATAGAAAGGTCTAGTTGCCTGATAAAACCCTATTAAATTTTATTATAATCGGACTGTAACTTTGTCTGTTATGTATCAAAATGTAAAAGTTATGAAACTCCATTATCTCAGAGACTACACAACCGATTTGAACAAAATAGGTATCAAATGAACGGGCTGTCTGGTAAAACCTCTAAATAACGAATTTTATGATGATTGAACATGTAGTTCGAAGGTTATGAAAAGAAACGTGTTCAGAAAACTTTATCAAATTCACTCGTTTTGCCAAAGATGTCATCACTGATTTCAACAATCTTAGTTTTAAACTGAAGGTTTAGTTGCTTTATTGGTATCCATTTAATTTGATTATAACACTGGTTGACAAAATCGAAAAAAATGCTGCTCTAAAGCTCATAATAATTGCCCTAGAAAGAAAAAAATTCACAGGAAAACCTATAATTTATCATTTTTTCTAAGTTTGACCTTCAGGGCAACACTTGTGTTGTCCAGTGTAATCGGACTTTTATTTTATCCATTATGTGTTAAATTGTAAAAATATTGAAAATCTCTTCTTTCAAAGATTACACGACTTATTTTAAGAAAACAGGTGTCGCAAATTCGGATTTCAAAATGCAGCATGAAGTTGATTCCTGGTCTCTGAGCATCATCCCGGGTACTAAAAAACTCACATTGGGTAATGTTTGTCCCTTTTAGACTGGTAGAAACCGGAAGCTACTGTCTAGAAATTTAAAATGGCATCTGAAGATGATTTCTGGCTGAGCGGGGGCCTAGTGTGGTTGGTAACGTCTCCGCCAACCACGCTCGACGCCTGGGTTCGAATCCCACCGCCGACATAGGTGTCGATGGTTGTGAGGTGGCGTGATCCACTCACAACCAACTCAACTGGTCTAGATTCAATCCTAGCCGACACCGGGAGATTTTCTGAATCGAAAAATCTCAGGGATCACGCCTTCCATCGCATGAGGAAGTAAAGCCGTTGGCGCCGGTCCGTTAATAAACGGGTCGTGAGTTAGGGTTCTGGGTGTGGAGTCGCCTCCCTGGGCGTCGGTGATTGGCCACAACAGTGGCGGAGCTAGACCGACGGAAAATAAGCGAGAGTAAAAAAAAAAGATGATTTCTGGCCTCAGGGTATCATACCGCTTCTTCAAATCGTATTGGATGATATTTGTCACTTTAGGCTGTTGATCGGAAACTGTCGCCATCTTTGTCATAGAAATACCCAGATTAGGCAGTTCGACAATTTTATGATGGATTTTATGATTATCAGGCAACCAGGAATGGTCATCTTGTTTGAAAATAGGGTTTTAGGTCGGATTCTGGACACTGGGTATAATCCAGGTTTCAAGAACCCATATTGATTGGTATTTGGCCATTCATTGGATGCCTCTCAGAAACGATCAGTAATATCAACTGCGTTAAAGAATTTTAATTTCACTGATAAGATCATTCAAATTAATGTATAAGGAACAACATTTAAATATACATTATTTGAAATCTACTGACTAACGTTGACTTAAAGAATCTGAATATTTATATATAGGCAGTATATGAGTACAAATCGGTTATACCACAATCAAAAACAAAATCGCATCATATAGTTGAAAGAATTTAATGTTATTTGCATTTATATGTGTTAATTTATATTCATATCGTCGGTTTCGTGCAACACTGGCACAACTCTAAAAACATAGTTTCGAGAAAAACGCGTTTGAAAATTTGCATCGAAAATTTATTTTTCGATTTTCAAGAAAACTTTGAAGTTTAAGATTACCAATCCTCATTTAACACCTTTGGATCTATCATGCACATATTACTTACTCACGTTGTCCAAGTTGAAGCCTTATTTTTACTAACTATATGAAGAAATTTCGATTTGTGCAGCAAAGGCACTTCTACTCATAACTCTGGAATTATTGTGATTTTCGAAATGGGATTTCGTGTGTTGAAACTTAACAGTGCCATCAAAAACCCAAAAATGCAAAATTTTGAGTTGTGCCAGTGTTGCACGAAGCCGATGATGTTAAATTTTAAATGTTCGGTATAGTTGTGCTGTTGGCTACCAAAAATTTGTTGTTTAGAATGAATAACAAATCCGGCAGAAATAATCAAGGTGTATTTTTTAAGTGTTGGAGATCTATTTTAACAAATTATAAGTTCGAAGGAGAAAGGCTGGGTCTCACCACTAGGTGGATAAATTTAGGTTTTTGTGGAACTCCTCAGTTCAATCCTCCACTTTCAGCTAGGAAATAACACCACAATCACAATTTGTAATATTTTTTCTTTTTTCAAGCTGGTTGCGCTAATATGTAATGGCGATCAGGCGTGATCTGTCAAAAAAAAACGGGTGTTAAAATTGCCGAGTACATAACAGTTAAATACGACGAAATGTTACCGTCCACGGTGAACGATATCGATCCATGATCCGTGGCTTTTTATTACCCAAAACGGAAGATCTGAATTTGGTTGGCATGCAGTTCCAGCAAGACGAAGCCACATGTCACACAGCACGCAAAACAAGGAATTTTTCGGGAAATAGATTTGGTGAGCAATATATTTCTCGTGTTGGCCGTTTTGAGTTGGCCACCAATATCATGCGATTTGACGCCTCGGGACTACTTTTTGTGGAGCTACGTGGAATCGCTGGTGTATGTGGACAAACCCAACACTACTGAAACCTAACAAGACAACATAACAAACTCTATCAGTTGAAATCAGCCCGAAATGCAGAGAAAACTGGTGCAAAATTATATCGTCATCCATTGCACTTGAACCAAAGAAATCCAATAAAAAAAAAAGAAGTTTTTTAGTTTATTCTTTAGATTTTTTTCAAACTGTTGTTTTTTGCATAATTTCTCTAAAATGTGTAATTATAATAATTACTGGTTCATTGCACTACTCATGCGTTTATTTTTATTTTAAATTATTCATTTTCAATCTTCAGTGGCTTTGATAGGTACGCTAAAGTCGTTTTTTACGCGGGGGATAGGAATAAAGTGCCGTAGTTTGCAGACTCACCCAAAACTAGCACTGTATAGTACGCTGATCCTCTCGGTGCCTTTCACGGCCTGGACACTAAAGGAAGCTGATGAACGAGTGCTCGGAGTATTTTTTTAATAAACAACTATGAATTCAACGGATTCGCGCCAATTCGACCAGATGTTGGGAGCACCCTCTCAAAGTTTAAAAAATTTTGTGGGTGTGTAATAGGGTGGCAGCAAAAATGGTCATGTCGTATTTCTAAAACCTGTTCATTGACCCAAAAACTGATCTGTGCAAAATTTCAGCTCAATCTGATATGATTTAGGGGTGCCTCAAAAAGTGTTCAAAGTTATGATATTTTGACCCCAAGAAATAGATATTCCTAACAAAAAATCTAGTTCAAGATGCCTAATAAACATTAAAACGATTCACCAAATCACATGTAACATGGTTCACGAAACCACATAATTTTTTATCAGAGATGACCATTTCCGAGGGTCAAAACATCAAAATCTTTTACCATTAATCATCAACCATTTTTTAATTGAAATAAATAATTGAAACCTTCACTGAAAAAAATGAAGTCAAAAGCCAAAAAGTGCTACAAAACAAAACGGCAATCTCTTTCAACTTAAGCTTTTGGATAATCAATTTAATTATCCAAAACTCTTCTGAATATTTCAAAATAGATATTTTGAAATAACTTTTTCAAAGTTATGAAACACTTTCAACGTGAAACAGTGTTAGACATGAAAAAGTTACAACCAATTCACTACGTTCGGGAGGGCCAAAGAAGGCAGTCAAGCCGGAAAATAATCAAGTGAAAAATCGTGCTAAATGACCGCAGAGTGACGTCATCGTGAAGCAACGCCTTAAGTATATCATTCATGAATGTTTTCACATGAAGAAGCTGCGTGCACGATGTGTGCCGCGTTTCTTAGCAATTGATCAAAAAGATGAACGCGTCAAATTTCGAAATGATTTTTTGCCTGGTGAGTCGTCCGATGCTCTCAAAAAACTCCACAACTTTGAACATTACAAAACAGTCAATAAATTATATTACTATATGTTATTAAATCTTCTATCGAGACAACGCTCCTGCTCATTCTGCTTCTGCGATAAACCGAAGTAATTGCACAACAAACTGTTTCTACATCCTCCGTATAAGATATTTCCTGTTTCGTCGGTTAAAAATGTAGCTCTCTGGCAAGCGATTCCATTCAAACGAAGACAATGTTGAAAAAACAATTTTCTATAAAAAGTATCGTTTCTACATAGGCAGGCCAAAGACTTTTTATTTAGTAGAATTCTGTATTTGATGCATTATTCTTCTCTGGAAGTATAAAGAAATATTTTAGAAACAGAGAAGTACTAATTATTGAGGCATTGCATTGTTTCAATGCATAAGGAGAAATTCTTGTCGCTCTTTGAGTAACCACTACAAGTACAATAACTGAGTGTATCACCAAAATTCATTGGGGTGTTGTATAACATATAATGAAGGAAGGATTTATGGCAATCCTAAGGATAAACATGCGTAGCTCGTCAAACAATTTTGTTGATTTATAGCTAGTAAAGCTGCTATCAAACGGATTTCGGCTGAACTACAGCTTAATAACCTATTATATAACATTGTTCGCTGGGAATCATGGACAAATTGCTTGAAGCCTCCTAAATGTAATATTTAGTTCTACGTCATCAATCCATACGACCCCTATGGTTCTATACCATAGTATTATTTTCCCTGGGAACTCTTTCCATGGAATTCTGTGAGACCAACATATTAGGCAATGAAAAATACTCTAAAATAAACTAACAGTAGTCATAATATAGACCAATATAGTGGCCAACAAACAAAGCGCATCGATGCAGAATTTTTCCCAAACGGCGGGAATTATACTTTTCGATTTTATTATAGTACTTAACCTTTCTAAACTTAACGAAGCGGTTTACCTTTTTTTTGTGTTGAACAGGAATCGCACAAATATAAATGCATCAAAAGCCGTACAAAACTTTACCAGAATAATTTTTATGTGGTGCATATAAAACATATAAAAATCCTGCGCTGGAAATAACACGGAACATGATAACGCCGGTTACGGCATTCTATTAATATTTGAACTTTTTACACATACAATATTTTTGAACTATTACCAGTAGTTTCACCATGTGTAAACTTCATGGAAAACCAATTCAAACAGTAGTTGACTAACGCAATAGTCATGCTATGCGCTGAAATGCATAAAAAAGTAAATGGTCGATAACAAACCAACGCACAAATTGAAAATTGCACCAAAACATTTTTCACTGTAATACACTTCCGTAGCATAACTGAGCTCTTTCACGCGACAAAATAAAAACGTGACATTGTATCAATGCAGTGTTCCGGGGCCACAAGTTTGTAACAGTGCAAATTAAAAAACAAACAAACCCGCGTTAATTCAACCTAAACGGTGTAGGTTCAGGTCGTCACTAAGCATTAAGCATGAGCATAATTTATTAACATACCTAGAATATTGATAATAAAATTCGTCCGCAATTCAATTGCCTGCCACCCGATAGGAAGCCACGTACGAGAGCCATCATAAACCGCAAATAATACTGCGTAATCAATTCCATCCCACTATGTAATGCCACAAAATCTGCGGCCGACGGGACTCGCCTGGATAAAACTGGACACACGTAGATTAGCGCCGTGAAACAGCAATGATAGAAAGAGCAATTCCCGACTAGACCGAGTAGACCGAAAATCGATACACTTTAGCTATCGTATCCTAGTCACATTTCGATTGTACGCTCGGCAATGCCATTCGTTTTTATGTCTCGCTCTCTCCCTCTGGGTAACATCACGTAACATTAGCGCAGAAAGTTCAACGAAAGGTTGCAAAACATCCGTAATTAATATTTAGGCCCCGAAAACGACCGACTCATGGATTCGGTTGGACACATGTCAGAACATTGACGACTATGTGGCGGTACTCGGCTGACCAGAATGCGAAAGGGCGGTCTTGCTTACAGCAAACACAGTGTAGCCCTATGTTTAATTAAGGATTTATATCGATTCCTCATAAAATTCCCTGTAATTTCATGGCTGTTGAGAGGCGGATACGCTACGCCAGATTCCGGATAGAGCAAAACAAGATACTCCCGGTTCACTGATTCCGTTGACAGGAAGAGGCAGGACTGGTGGAGAAAGTAAGTGCTTGTAAATTACACTCTCCTCCGGGCAAAGGCTCTTGTTGTGTTTGCATTCGATCAAGGAATACGCGTCTGGTCGCTTCAATACCCGACCTGTGGTGAAAGCGGTTTCGACTGACTTGTAGCACTTTCGCTCCGATTTGCGAAACGGAACGGACACTGTAATGTCATTCTGGGGTTCAATGAGGCCGCTTCTAGCTAAACGCTTTGCGGATTGATGCGTCATCCCGATCGGGTAGGGATTTGGTGGATAATTGAATGTAGGCAAGAGCCAACTCGAACAGCACTTAATTAATGTAAGTTGGTGGTAATCTGGTTGAGTGACGAGCTGCTTATGTGGCTTTTAGAGTAGCGAATTTCATCACCTGATACGAGCACGACTAGAGGTGATGATAATATCAGCATTATAGCTACTAGCTGGCACTTGCTGCTGCTGCTGCTACTGCTGTTGTTGGAGTGCTTACCGGTTAGATATCGATTTTTGATAACATTCATCTTCAGCAAAGTGATTTAGCGCTGTGTGGTTAGATAAGCTATCCGGCAATTTCGCTTGGCCGAAGAAATTGGAAATGCATGTAATTATAGCGCTGAGTTTCAAACCATTACATGGCCAAATTTACCTTATCGCATCTACTGCAAATTTAACAGCGAAAAGAGCTGTTAACTCCTACCACTATTTTACACAGAATAACCGAAATCCGCCTCATGTACCGTTTCAGCTGTGAATGAAGACCATATGTGGCGCGACTACCCTCTGGTATGCACCTCTCCCACACAGTACAGTGCGGTTTTTTTCTCTATCACATGTACTTTGGGCAACGAACGAAGCAAAGTCAAGCTGGTTGGGAAGGTTGGTAATAAGATTGCACTTCACATTTGCCGGTCCATCGAAAATGCATTGTGTATCGGAAATCTTGTTATACTAGTGAGAGTATACAAGCACCAAGTGATCTTGTTGATCGTCGTTCATTTCAACGACCAAATTGCTTCTCCCCATGCAGCATGCAGCAAGCAAGCGAGTAATCTCCTCCGGCGGATATGTCTATATGCGCTTACAACACTGCACTACATGTGCACAGCCGGTTGAATACAGCGGTTTGATGTAAGTCAACACTAATAGTATTTTGAAATATCGAGTGATGAAAATTGATACGCTTTTAATTCCATTCATTCTGCTAAGTGTTCCACGAGACTAGCTAAGATTGCGAACAACTGCCCAGAGCAGCAGCAGCAGTAGCAGCTTCTTGCCGTGCAAGATGCAGTTCATCTTCGTCGGAGCTGATGTTACTATATTGGTGTATACGAATCTGTTCTATCGTCATGGCTACGGGTAGAAATTCTGCATCGAAGCATGTGCCATGCGAAAAAAAAGAACAAATTCACAGTGAGAATGTTGAACGAAAAGCTTTTCTTTTTTTCTTGGCAAAAATTGAGAAACTTCCCTTATTCTCAATGTCAGATTTCTGCTTTGTTTTCTTTTGCACGCAATAAGCAATAATATGTGGCGATACAGAGCCAACAAAAAAATATCTTCACCCGCCACAATGTCATGATAACCATCTTAACTTGAATAAACAAAACTTTTCCCTCACCAAGAACATTTTGTTGGCAGCAGAAAGTTTCAATACTCCTGGTGACTAAATCTTCAATTCATTTAAACAAGTAAATGCTCCGGTATTCACAAGTGTCATGTCTCAAAAGAGTCTTCTGCGAAGTGCAACAGTAAGGTACACCTCCACTTGTATGACCAGCGTTGCCAGGTCATTTTTTTTTAAATCTGGAAAAGGCAAAATAAAAATCTAGAAAAAATCTGGCGGTCATTTCGTGGGGTGAAAGGTTAATTTTTCGGATAAAAGTCTTGAGGTACGCAAAATTTGAAATTTGAATTGCAAAATTTCGCGCCAAAATTGAAGTGATGACCTTTTTGCGGAACAGAGAAAATAAAATCAGGATAAAGTCTGGATCATCCATGAAAAATCTGGATAATTGGACATCAAAGCTGTCTACCTGGATACATGTTCAAAAATCTGGATAATCCAGCTAAATCTGGATACCTGGCAACGCTGTTTATGACGGTGGCATTCGGGCGAAAGAAATAAATTATTCAACACTATTGTGCGGACCACTACTGCTTCCACCGCAAGCAAACCGGCGTAAGACACTATCGTGACACGGATGCTGTGTTAGTCTTGCGATGTTTTCTGTGGAGATTTTTCTGTCAAAAAATTTAAACGAACCCGACCGACAATTGGCCCAAGGAATAGACGAAGCAACAAACCTTGATTGAGGTCGACGATCCAAGAGCAAAAAAAAAAGAAAAGAGGAAGACTATTGCACTTCAACAAACCGGTGTACCTTATTGCCTTTCTCCTAGCAAGGTAAAGCAATCACTGTGAAAAACAAAGTCCTAAATGAGGTTTTCGGAACAAATTACCACTCAACGAATTTTTATCTGGTCTCATTTCCGCCCCACTGTTATCTCTTACCTGAAAGTAGAATAAAAACGAGAATGAAATGAGAAATTGTTGGATCAATATAAACAGCAAATGTGAAAGAAGAACATTTTCGAGTAGCTTAAGTAAAATTCGCATTGCGGGTAGACTCTACCTTGTATTAATAATTGATTTCTAGAAAAAACTTTATACCTATTGAAGAATTGAACCTCAGAGCTATAACTTAGCTTGTGTGTCTGAGAGTTGTTTGCACTAAACTATTCAAACTTAAAATCAATAATTTTAAAAAAATTTCTCTGTTTCCTCAAATTGGATCCAAATTAACCCTCTAGTGCCCAATGCCGCCATTTGGCGGGCTTCAGTCGAAGTTCCGAAAAGCTTTAATAAATACTTTAAAAGTGTTTATAATGGTTTATAATGATATTATCGAAGTCCGTTTAAAAATTAATTTGGGCACTAGAGGGTTAAAGTATTCCAGTCTATCTTTTTATGCGGTGCTATACGAACCTCCAGCTGGTCTTGAGGTATGATGCTGGCCTAACAAGTCAGTCGTCGTAAGTTCGAGTCTCGGCTCGGGAGAAACTGTTAGTGTTAATAGGATCGTAGAGCTAGCCCCGCAATTGCCCTGTACACTTAACAGTTAACTGCGAAGTCTGTGTATAATAATAAACAGAAGGGCAAGTTCCGAATCGGAATGTAGCACCAAGGCTTTGCTTTGCTATACCGCAAAACTAAGATAAAATTACAAATTAAATGAACTTTTAAATAAAGTTAAAAGAAACAAATTTGTAAAAAAAAATATATAAAAATGTCAGCACGAGAGATTCCAATGTACAGCATACTTTTGTATGTCCACTAAACACCAAAAGATAATAGCTATCACTACAATACAATACGCTTTTCTCTACCTCAAACTTTATTAATAGCTAAATAGGTCAGATGGATTGACAAATAAAGAAAAAAGCCAATAAAAAAGGAAAAGTAAATAAAGTTATTATCTAACGAATCACTATCGAGCGCTAGTAACGGATATGAAAGGTAATTCCAACGAAAACGAAAGTTACTGTTTCTACACTTTGTGCCATAACACAAAAACACTGGCCTAGCCTTTTGTCGCACAGTAAATAACAAAGCTATCAAGCAGAGCATATTCTTAGGCATAAACTTTTCGGACTGTACCTACGCAAAAAAGTTGACGCTCGTGACAGCTTCATCTTCTATTTATGTCTGCCAACCGTCGACAAGCGTGCAAATTGTTTGTGAAAATGTTCGTTCGCCACTTTTTTGCGATCCTGAAGTTATTAGGCGCTCAATGATATTTGCTCCAATTCACGCATAATGCGTAAGGGACGTAGAAAGGATGTTTTTTGACAATTAAAAACAGATTCATAAAATTGAGCCAATTTTTAATGATATCGGCAAAATTTCACTTCATTTGGGCACTAACAGCACAAATATTAATAAATGATGAAACTAGATAACGAAGCTGTACGTTCTGCATCGTGGTAATGTCCTTCTATTGAAATATATGTTTCAAGTTACACCACTTCACTGCTTCCTTTTATCTACGCGGTCCCACACGCGCTGCGATGCAAACCGTAGCTGCATTACGTCAATCTAGAATCAGCGGTTTTTTTTCGCAAAACATCGAACCCTCTCTGGCACTGCAGTATTCAGGCGTGGAACCGAGCAAAACAGAATAACAAAAAAAAACAGTGAGATTTGCCAGCTTTAACCAGCTGTTTCATAGGCGCCGGCAACGGATTCGATTTTGCTGGGAATTAAGTATTTCAATGAAGTTGCTAATATCAGTGTACCGGGGCTCGAGCAATATTATTCCGCTAATTCGTTAATTGCTAATTAGCGATGCTAATATTCAGATAGTGTTTTAAGCGATTTCGCTTATTAATGAACTGGTTAGCGAACTATTGGCGTCGCTATAATGTTAAACTTCGAAACGCTAATCGCTAATTCGCGACAAAAAAAAACTATTTACAAAAACTGTGAGTTGCTGATTCCGTAGGGGAAAGTAGGTCAAGACGGACTCTGCGGGTAAGATGGACACTCATAATATTTTATAAACTAGAATGTATTATGACAGGTGAGTGATGCGAATACTTTCCTTGTAGTGTGTTAATACTTTTGAGATGCATTGTCGGTTTTAAGTAAGCAAACTGTCAAATTTGTAAGTAAAACAAAGAATATTTTCTTGAAGGCGCATTTGATGTAACACTAAACCGATACACTAAGGTAGGGAAAGATGGACACACGGATTTTCCAAGAATTTTCACATGTACTATCGGTTGTGTACTACAGATGTTCACGAAGTACACTCGCGAGAGAAACTAGCAGAAATTAATCACTTAGCAGTAAGAAAAGGCTATATAGGCCGGGAATTTTTGCCTGCATCCTAACCCACCCTCCCAAACTGTTCACGTGATGTATAGATGAACTGTAATAACGTAGAGTAGTGTATGGACATCACTTAACACATAAATCAAAAGAATACGTAACGTACTATATCTTTTTTGTGAGTCCATCTTACCCACCCCAGGTGTCAGTCTTTTCCAACTATGTCAAAAAACAGCAATTTGTAGTCATATTTTTGAAGACCTAAAACACATAAAACTTGGAGGAAGGTCATTTATACCAAAAAATAATTATGACAACAAATGATCTTAAGTTTCAATTTGACTACCGCGATCTCAATAGCAATACCTGAGTAATTATTTAGGTTAAACCTTAGGGTGTCCGTCTTTACCTACTTCCCCCTACATAAACTACTTCGAATGATAAACACGTTTTATTCAAGCAACGTTCAATTTTCTTGATTGTCTAGAATTCCTCTATTTACGACACAAGTAAAACTTAGCCGTTTTTACCCTAGAATGAAGTCTCAGTTATCGTACAAGCTACAGGAGCATTCTGAAGAACAAGCTCAAGGTGATCGTATCTATATCAAATTTTAGGCACGCCAGAAACTTCTTTAACCCTCTAGTGCCCAAGTTAATTTTTAGACGAGCTTCGAAAAAATCACTATGAATCTTTGATTAAAGCTTTTTAGAGGTGTGACTAAAAACCGTCTAAAGGCGGCACTGGGCACTAGAGGATTAAATTGCAATGCACTTGAAATTATGGCAACTTCGGTTCTACTTTTTTGATTCAGATAATAATTTAAAAGTTTTTTATAAATGCTAAAAGTATTTATTTTCATCACTTTTGCTGCTCCTAGTTTTTACAATGTCCCCAAGTATAAACGTCGTTTTGTGATCTTTGAACCCCTTTTTGTAAATAGCTCTCAAATGTAATTATATTTATTTGCTTTTATGAGCAATAAATATAGCAATATAGCAATCTATCGTTGCTGTGTGTTCCCAGCGACTTGTTCATTACAAATCCCTTCAGAGTTATGAACGAGGATGTAGTGAAAGCTATCAGTAATCTGAAACAATCCTATCGCCCTGGCCCTGATGGCATTCCGGCTGTCTTTCAAAGAAACCGCCATGAGGCTCTTGACTGTGAGCTTATCGTCAGTCATAAGCCCCAAGAGATCGATCGCTTTGAGGTAATGGTGCAGTCTCCGATCCTGACCACCGGCTGTGGCTCTGATTTGCGATTATTCACAACCCCCGACCTCCGTCTTATGGTGCCCTAGCTCCTGTTTCCTGGAGTGCATACAGCCGTCGACCTTGCGTATACAGTGCGCGGCCGTCAACTCGACCTCCTCGATCGACTCGCCGTAGACCTCCTTGAGTTTCAACACCTCGTCATACATCACATTCTACAACACCGGTCCCAGTATAGAACCTTGCGGAACACCTACGGTGGGACGCACTTCTGACCCTCCTCCGTGTTGTAAACAAGTGCTCGGTTCTGGAAGTAATTTTCCAGAATCTTGTACAGCGACACCGGTACATGCATGCTCCTGAGCGCAAGCGATATGGAGTCCCAACTGGCGCTATTGAACGCATTCTTCACGTCAAGTATGACGATTGCGCAATAGCGTATTCCCCTTCTCTTGCGCTGGAGTGCTACCTCCGCCGTCTTGGGGACGGAGAGGATAGCATCCAGCGTGGACCTGCCCTTCCGAAAACCGAGCTGGTTAACACCCTTCGTGTATCTCACCAGTCTGTTGAGGATAATCCTTTCAAGCACCTTGTCTGCAGTGTCCAGCAGGCAGATGGGCCTGTATGCCGATGGGTCCTCTGGCGATTTCCCAAACTCTGCCGCTTTCACCTCTCCAGGAAAAGGCAGTCATCCAGCCACCTCTGCATGACTGCCCGAAACAGCCCGGGGGCCGTTTCTATCGCCAGCCTGATTGCCAGGTTATGGATTCCATCAGGTCCCAGTGCTTTGCTCACCTTTAGGGAGTTGGTGATCACGATGAGCTCCTCATTCGTAACTCTAACGTCTCCCTTGATCTATACACGGCTGTCGTCGCCCACGGATTGGATGTTCGGTAGGTTGGCCGACCATCCCTGGTCTGTGTCTGAGATACTGTAACATCGGACGTGAGACCCTCGTGAGGCCCTCTTACTTGCCTTAATCGCACTCTTTAACGCCGATCTTGCAGAACCGAATACAGCGCGGCGCTTGATCCTCTGTTCGTCTGTTCACGCACAGTGCATACTCCGTTTTGCCGGAGGCACGCACTGCGGAGGTCCGCTATCACATCAGTCTACCAGTAAACCGGTGACTTCTCATTCCTGGGTTGGTGCTGGTTGGTTAGAACGGCGACGGAAGGACATCATTGTAAGAACTACACATAAAATGCTTACTGGCATCTATGAGTACATCCTGTCGTTACTACTTAGTAAGACCCTGTGTCAGATGAATTTTGGAAAAATATCGATTAACGAGCTATATTCTCCAGTTAGAGATTAACGTGGTTAAATTTTCAGTTAGCGGTGCCTATCACTGTCCGCATGTTAGCTGAAGTACTTGGATTCATAGAAGAATTTAAGTTCGAATAATATAGTTTCATCAAGGACTCGGGAAAATTTTTCATATTCAACGTTTTCTCTGAACAATCAATAATAATCGACAAAGGAACGTTCCGTCCGGTTCATTATTACCGGCAATCAAGACGACCTCTAGGACTCGAAAGTCCAAAAGCCAATAGTAAATTATTTTGGCGCATGTTTTAATTACAAAACATGCTGCCGAATCTCACTAATTCAACATCGATTTTTTAATGCAAAATGTCTCAAAAATGCATGAAACGTGCTATCCAGAGAATTTTTTTTTTATTTGACTCTTAGGGACATAAAAAATTTTAAAGCTGTAAGACTCTCTCATATACACTACCCGTCAAAGTTTAGAATCGCTTCACTGCGTATTGAAATTTGAATCTTGCAGCATTTCGAAAAGTTTAGCATCACCTAAAATGGGCAGATTTATGTAACTGTATCGTTTGATTCCGACAACCGAGAGAGTCGTGGTTTCCAGCAAAGTCGTTCAGAAGGTCAAAGGATTATGGTTGGCCAATAGTTTAGTTCGGAATTATACCACAACATGGTGCTAATGTGTATGAAGTTTTCAATAGTCTACTCCAAAGGACATCTTGAAATTTAAAATGGTGACTTCCGGTGTCTGTAAAGCAGCCTAATATGACCAGTATGGTGCCAATCATCGTATGGAAAAAAAGTGACCAGAAGATTTCAGAAAGAAACCCCTTATACAAAATGTTCATTTGCTCGAAAAAAAAACCCTGTGCAAAATTTCAGCTCAATCGGATTTAAAATGCGGTAGATACATGGAATTTGAACATTTGAAAAATGTTTTCGGTTCCAAATGTCTTAAAAATGATAGAATGAATGATAGAAAGGCAAACGATATCGGGTAAACTGATCATTTCTACTGATTCACGCACACAGAGATTAGGCCGCAACGGATAATCTGTAGGTGCGATCTCGATGATCGAAATCTGAATTTGTTCACCAAAGTAGTAGCGTCTAGATGGTCAAGTGAAGAGCATGTGTTATTTGTGTGCTCCTTCGGTAAAATAAATAAGTTTTCAATCGCAAATGGTGGCTTTTATTGCAAGCAGTTCACGTTTTTTGGGAATCGGTACGCGCGTTGATGAAATTTCATCTCGGCAATATCGCTCGATAAGCGGCTCATCCGGGACAAACTCCCCTGCGTAAGAAAGTTCATTTCCCCCGTGAGCAAAGCTAGCTACTCAACGGCTAAAATATTTGCGCTCAAAGAAGTTCGGTGTGCTAGATTGCTGGCCATTCGAATCAAACTCAACAATGTCCTTTGCCAACACTTGATCGAACACAGAGGGCTCTGGCTTATATAATTGGACAATAGACTGTATCGATGTTATTCAGCGATAATGAGAGTATAGGGATCTCAATCAGATACGCAACACAATTGACTCGTTGTTTCTGGGTTTGCTTCGTTTTGACAGTTCGACCATACATTTTCGGTCAAGTTTACATCATCAGAACGTGAACGTTCCCATTGGCTGAAACTTTGCATAGACGTTTCAATAGGCAAAAGATGCCATTTTGTGTTATTGGTTTAATTTTTTGAAACACAACTCTTTTTTGAAAAGCTATTGAAAAATGCTATTTCGGATAGGTATTGATGATTACAAATATTTTTAGAGCCAACACGGTTCGTTTGAGCGGTGTGACGTCTTCGGCAAAGATGTAGATAATAGTTTGTCTTTCAAAAACAAAATATACACTCTAAAAACAAATTATTTTTTTTAATTTAAAAGAAAGTTAAAAATTAATTATCCAAAACAGCCCATTTAAAAAAACTGATTTTTTTATAAAAACTACGAAAGATTACTTGAACAACGAAATCGCTCATGGAGAAATCAGAAAAAAAAGTTATAATTTTTTTTTTAATTTTTTTTTTTTACAGAGTAATTGGTAAATAAAAATATTTCTTCAGTCGAAACGGTTTGTTTGATTGGCATAGTGTCTTCGGCAAAGTTGTCCTTCCAAAAATATGCCTTAAAAAAATAATTGAAAACATTTTTTTCGAAAAAAATTTTTTTTTTCAAAAAATGATAACTTTTTTCTCTTGATTTCTAAATAATCGGACTGGTTTCATTGTTTTGGTAATCTTTCAGGTTTCTCAGAAAACTAAAAATGCGTTTGAAAAATATATATGCATAAGTATGCATAAGATCGAGGTAAAATGTGCGTAAAATCGAAGTACGTAGAACCGAGAGTGCATATAGTTAAAAAGCAAAGCAAAAGAAACTAAAACTTAACCGGCGCGACAACGAGACACGCCTTCAGTATCAAATTGGGCTATACGACATTCCTAGGATTGTTAACCCCCAACACAACCGCTGTGAATGTCCTCAAAACACGTGTAACTCTAACGAAACGTTGCACGGTTGATTCGTTCTGTTATGTGGTTCACAATTCGAAACTGTACAAGGATGAGTCGCAGTGGCGCGGATGTTGAATGGTCGACACGCTAGACTTAACCTACTATGTACTGTAGCGGACGAGACAGACGACGGGTAAGGGTTATGTGTTAAGTTGTGTTACCATTCACTCGAAATTACTCATCGATCATTTTTGTTCGGGATTTTTCAAATTTCTGCTGCAAGCGGCGAGCCAAAAAGATACAAATCTATTTTGGTACTATTGAAGCTCTTTAGCAGTGATTTTCAACTCGCTGTCGGTCATTTGACGAGTGGCAAAGTAGAAGCGACAAACGAATTAAAGCGGTCAGTAAAAACATGTAAAGCGTCAAATGATCCATTTGTTGACATCCAATACTAGAAGAAACTAAAGCTGAACTAGATTATGAAGATCCCAGTATATATATCGTATCGACTGTATATTGCATTTTTTGCATTTCTTCCCATCTTCTAAAGACCAGTTCCAATGCTTCGTCCGAAAAACTCCTGTCTAATGAAATTATCAAACAATTTCAAAATTGTGTACTCTCACTTCTATTTAAACTATTTCGTGAGGTTAAAAGTAATATAATAAGTTACAAGCAAACTCTATTCAGAAAGAGAGGAAACACCGTACTTTTTCGGCCAAGAGCACCACCCACTTTGGAAGTTTTACGTTTTGCACAGCATAGCACAGCTCACAGCATTAGAGTTCTACAGTGCAAGCAAGGGCGCTTCGTTGTTTTCGGTGCGAATTTTCTGGCTTGACGCTAGTAACACTAGACACTCTTACAATGCGAAGTAATCCAAACACTCGGAACGGAAGCGTCTGTGTGCTTGGCTTAGTTAAATATCACGCTTTCTTCATGCTCTATATACACAACTATTCTTGTTGAACATGTGAAAACCAAAAGCGGACGCTGTAGTCGTTCGTGGAGCGAAGAATCATCACGTTCACTGTCCATAGTCAGCTACGGAACAAGCTCACGGTCTCTTTTGCAGACCATGACAATGAACTTTCGGACACAAATTTTCTTTTATTGCATTTTCAATGGCAATGGCGAGCTTCGCTACGTTGTACAAAAGCATTTTACCATATTACCATATTTACTTAGATCGAACTCTACAGAATTTTTTTGCTATTTATGTTTACAACAGCAAAAATTTCAACCTTCAAATGCAGTCTTCGAAGCATCACACGGTACAACCGAAAAAAGATGTCATCAGCAGCAGTAGCAACACCGACATGGCCAACCATTACAGAACCGAAAATGTAGTTCCCACAGAACACGCACATGTTATCAGCGGCGTACGGAGAGGATGACGCGCGCGCGGATGTGAAACGTTGCTAACCGCGTTGACACTAGCGGCCTGGCGGAAATAAATGACATTTTCCACTCCGTAACTAGAGGGCTGCTTTTAAAAGGCTATGTTCTCGCCCGGCAGATAGCCACACCGCGGCTGGTCTTCCCCAAAAACACGTTGGGCTCCAGTCCAGTGGGGCGCTAACGAAAAAAAAAAACGGATACGCAAGTGGGAGAACAATAACCCCACCGCTGGATGGCGGCATTTTTCGCGGCGTTCCGTTCTGACAGGTGGTACGCGGTAGCTGTGGTAAACAATGCTTGCTTTGTGTAGTTGAATTATGATCCATTTTATGCTGGACCGGGGGAATTCATGTGTTAAACAGCGCGGATAAGAACAATCAAAAAGCATTTTTTGTGATTAATTCTTTGAATTAAATGTGCTAGCGCCATACACGCTGCTGGTGCGAACAAATATGTAAAGTGAAAATTATCACGTCATGAAAGCTCGTTAGCGAATTATTGACAAAAAAAACAGGATTGTTTTTTTTATCAAAAGAGCTGTAATTTAATTCTGTTTATTGAAAAACTACACTTTAGTTGAACATTTTGTTTGACAATTTGTTTAATGGCTCATGAAAAATTTTGCTTGTGCTCATTTGAATTCATAATGTCTTTTATAATATCTCAGCGCTGAGATACTATTTCCAGTCGATGCTAAGAAAGATACTAACTAGCGTCGTGCTCCGTTGGAAAATGTACTACCAGTGTATCAATTCACAGTGCAAGTATTTCTCATCAGTTCGCCATTTTCATAACTTTCTGTACCCATTTAAGGACCGCTTCTGGGATCTGACTTATGAAATGTGTTTTCTTATGAAATGCGTTTTATACTGACGGATCACTTCTCTATGGGTCAACTGGCTTTG
This sequence comes from Wyeomyia smithii, assembly GCF_029784165.1. NCBI lineage: Eukaryota > Metazoa > Arthropoda > Insecta > Diptera > Culicidae > Wyeomyia > Wyeomyia smithii. The sequence continues at coordinate 44,044,747 of NC_073695.1, read as the reverse complement.
GTATCTTCAATAATAATTTAACCGTCTCCCATAAGCTCGATAATTCTGCTTCTGTTTACTTCGCTGAATTAGCTGCAATTCAGTAATTCAGTATACCCTAGGGATTATCGAAAAAATGCCCACGGATCATTATTTCATCTTTATGGACAATCTCAGTTCTATTGAGGCTATCCGATCGATAAAAAATGCAAAGCACTCTCCGTATTTCCTGGGGAAAACACGGAAACATTCGAGTGCTTTATCCGAAAAATCTTCTCAGATTACCTTAGTGTGGGTCCGTTCCCATTGTTCCATCCCGAGCAATGAGAAAGCAGACACTTTGGCTAAGGTGGGCGCAACAAACGGTGATATTCATGATAGACAGGGTGGCCACTCAAAACCCGAAATTGAATTCCTGGTATATTTCCCGGTTAATTGTACTTTCGAATTCTGTAGTTTTCCATACAGTTAAGGATTAAAAAAGCGTGACTTTCGATTCATATCCCAGTATGCTCAAAGTCACTTCTTAAACGTGTTCAGCCTTATTGATATTGTCGCAAAAATTCGAAAAATGTGTCGGACGTCATCTGTTTCGAGAGGAGACTTTGTCCACAAGTATCTTATAAACAACGCATCCCTCAGCCAAATTAAGTTTGTAGGAACCGTTCTTACCTCAACAATATAAGAATTATTATATTAAAAAATTATGTTACACATTTCTTGCAAAACAAACATCAATTTAATCAGGCCAATCAGATTTTTACAACACCTAACACAATACTTCAGCAGCTCACGCATCTGCTCATCCATCATTGCTGTTTTATTCTGGGTGTCCGCGAGAAGTTTTGCCTTTTTGGCTTCTATCGCTTTGATAGCAAGGGCCGCGGCATTCTTCATCCGGGTACTTTCATCTTGATCTGACAGCTCCTTCTTCTTTGCCTTCAACGATTCAACATATCGGCTATGTGAAATGCAAATGCGTAATGGATCAACGACTTGGTAATATCAATTTCGTCTCCTCCACCGGCATCCTTTACTGCATCGTACACCAAACGATGCGCTACAAACCTTTTCTCTTCCAGATTCATGACTATGTACTTCTTGACTAGCACAATATCACCCCGGCTTACGGTACTAAACTGATGTAATATTCATGTATAATTCCCGGTTTTTGCCCGGTTCCAAACAATTCCAGGTTTTTTCCAGGTTTTCCCGGTTGGGTGGCCATAACACTGGCTACACAGCATCATCCCCAAGGCATCCACCAAACCTTGGGGTTGGATGCAGGTCGAGACTTCATTCGCGTGATGTCTCGGATTATATCCAACCACTACGGGTTAGACGCACATCTACTGCGTATTGGGTTCACGGGCAGTAATCAATGCGTTTGTGGATTGGGGTATCAAGACATTGAACACGTAAGTTGGGTGTGTGATGAATTCCGTAACGCTAGATGCCTACTTTTGGTTCCCTGAGGGCCCGAAGAATGCAACCCTACGTCCCAGTCGCACGATTCCGATGTGAAGAATCCTAGGGAATCTATGCGAGTCGTATGTGTTCGACCGGATGTATATGAATTAATTCTACCCGGGACGTCTACCGGACGAACACACAGGTTTCGCATAGATTCCCTAGGATTCCTCACATCGGAATCGTGGGCGTCCGTGAAAAGGAATCCTGAAAAAAGAATCCTCAGGAATGCCCTGTCTATGGGACTAGAATTCTTGAATGAGTACCGTGCTATGATAAATCTTCGGATACAAAATCTTTCACTTTACCCATTAGTGCTCGACGAGGTACCAGGGTACCCACAAATTAAAATTCATGGATCTTTTGCAATTTTATCCGATTTCGATAGTTTCAACGTGAAAAAATTAAGTGAATGATCTGCTTTCAGATGAGCGTTAGCGGTGCCCCGAGGGAATTCTCCTCTCCCGGGAATTCGGTTTTCCGGGGATATGTTCCAAAACTGAGGAATTTTATGAGTATTCGAAAAGAGTCTCACATAATTGGTTCGAATTTTCTAAAATTACTTTCACAAGTCAGATGGTTATGGGTGTTTTAGTGATATGCCCTCAAAATGGTCCTCCCGAGACAGATTCCACTGGGGCTTATGAAGAAAAAAATTAAATAAAATGAGATCAAATACCACATAATATAGGTATTTTCGGAACCGGGATGACGTCACTTTGAAAAATTTTTAATAAAATAAGATATAATCATTTCTTTTTTGTTGACAGAGGTACTATTAAGTTTTTTGGGTTTTAACTCTTTGAGGCACTTCCATCTGATCCATCCATGGCATTACTTTTAGTTAAATTTGAAATTACTTTCCTGCTCTACCTTTTTCTATCATTTAGAAGCGTTTTAAAACAATTGCGCTGCAACCTAGGCACTAGATAATGCCAATGCCAATGGACTACCTTTTGTATTCATAGTCGTTAAAGGTGTCGCTCGATGGGTGGCCATCCGCATTGGTAACATAAAGGAATTTATCAACATTCTTTTGGCGGCTGTTGAGCTTAACTTAGTTAGCGGAAAGACGAGGAAATTACGGAATATTTTTAAACATAACCGTTCGCTTTTGGCACATGTGCCAAAATCGAATAGTGTCAAAATTGAACCGTGCCAAAATCGATCAGGGTCTGTAGTTTGTAGTTTGTTTCAGAGAATTTTTTACATGCATTATCAGCGGTCATTTTTCAGTCTCTGGATGTTATCCCGGTTCCGAAAATATCAATGTTTGACCTTGTTTTGATTGTTTTTATGGCCACTAGAAGCCCCACTGGAAGTCATAAAAATAGCCTGTGAAAGTTATTGTACTATGAACGTATAGTTATTAGATTATGTTCAAATATTCATGAAATTCCTGTTTCAGAAAAACCGGATTCCCGGGAATGTAAGACTGACGCTAATTTGAGAGTAGATAAATCACTGAATCTTCTGGTGCTGGTGAAATTGCAAAAGATACAAGAATTTCAATTTTTGGGTCCCATCGTGCCTAAAACGGTTAAAGTGAGAATGTTCGTATCCGAAGAATTTTCATAACACGATTCTCATTCAAGAATCCTAGTCCCATAGACAACATATATATGAGTGTATTCTATCCGGGACGTCAGTCAGGTTAAGGCTTCGAAATGGTCACGGTAGAACCACTTTTCACTGCGACAATCGTCTTCTTCTTCCTCTCGCTGTCTGAATACATTCTTAAACAAACATGTCAAATGAGTATCGCCATCACGAAGTTGTTTTCCTCAAACGTATTTTGACATATTTTCTAGAAATGAGAATTACACACGTTGAGTGCGTGTATTCTGGAAATTATTTATATCATTGATCTTGTAATATTATTTCTCAACATAAATGAACGAAGTAGACAGAAATAGGCCGAAATAACATCGCTAAACGATTGACAGTGTGCATCTCTTTGATACGCGAGTGTCGTTTGACTATCTTTTTTTTCTGTGAGCTGAGCGGCGATGGTTTGGTTATTTTACATTTACGAGCGAAAGCCGACTGTGACGCACGCTAAGGAAGCGAGATCAAATGAAAATGGTGACCGTTTACAAGCCTGGTCAGGTTATAGTCTGTCCGTGCTAGTGTCAGTTGTTGGAGTTTGTAATTCTGTTCGCATATTCAGAGAAGTTCCATTCACATTCTAAGAAGTTGAAGCAACTTCAGCTTGATGCTTGATGAACGCAAGATCCATGGTCAGTCGCAGTATTTAGTTTTCGTCGTTGACAGGGTGGCGACTACCGGGAAAAACCGGGAGAATCAGGGAATATCAGGGATTTAATTTTTCGATCAGGGAAATCAGGGAATATCAGGGAATATAAAAAGTCATCAGGGAAAATTTTAAAGGCTTGGGATTTTCTACGGAGTTAGTTCTGAATTGGATTTATTTCAATGCATTTGATGTGGACGGTCACCAGAAACCCTACAACAACACTCAATAATAATTAGTTCCAGGTAGAAGAACTTTCTTGGAAAGTAATTTTCTAGAAGCACGCATCCATTTTAGCATAGGTTTTATTTAACCCCATCACCGCGGAGTGACAGGGTTTTCCTCGATAAATAACCTTCGAAATCTTCTTACTCAGCAACATGCACAATTTGCATAAACTCTATTGTGAATTAAAGGTCGATTTGTTCTCCAACCGTTTTAAATAGTTTCATCGTTAAAAATTTCAAGTGTATTTGCTAAACTGCAAATAAAGTTTAAATTTTAGTTAAATTCCCGCGGGAATAGATTGAGGCACTGTAGCACTGATGATACCTTGTACAGGGCTCATAACGGTTAGACAATGCAGCTGTAGTGACTTTAGTGACCAAGATATCAAGAAACAGTGATTGAATTTTTTGAAAAGTATTCAAACAAGTACTAACAAGTCATCAAGTAGTGCGCGAATTTTATGCTAATTACTACGCTTTTTTTATAAAAACCAGTGGTTAAACGAGATTTTTTTTTTGGTTTCTTGCAATTGCTTCCAAACTATCAACGCACCTTCTAACATCGCCTGAGCAAGCTTCACTATCGCCTTTGTCATTTTCCAGTAACTAAAAATGGTGATTACTTCCTTGCAACCAATTAACAGAAAGCTCAAAGACTTGCTCAGTAGTTTGAGTGTGTTCATAACTCGAAATATAGTAAGTAAGTAGTGAGTTCATGTTATCAAATTTCTACCCCGGAATTTTTACCAGCAGAATTAATTGGAAACTAACTTAAATGAGATTAAATCTATCATTAAAATTTTCAAAAGTATAAAAGCATCTCGTCACGATGGGATTTTAAACATTTTAAACGACGAACACGGCGAACAATTACTCTGCGGTCTTTTGACGCACTTCTGCATTTACCAGGGGCACCAAAATGAACATGTTAAGGAGCTATAGTATTTCTAGGGTACCTATTTGAGCTTAAAAACAACTTTTTTTTCACTTTTGTCGATCAGTGTAATTTTCATTTTCAATTTTATCAAACTGGACGTGTTTCTCAACAAAGTGTAGCAGGAAACAGTTCAGGTCTGATCATTACTAGCTTTGACTTTTGAGATTTAGGTGGAAACCTATGATAGTCGTAACTTAAATCAGTTTAAAATGAATTTGAATAATCAGGGAAAAAATTTGAAACATCAGGGAAAATCAGGGAATATCAGAGAATTTATTTTTGAAATTGAATCGCCACCCTGCGTTGTTATACAGGGTGACAAAAAAGTCCGGTCACAAAGGAAAATCTCAATATTTCAAAGAATAAAAATAAAATCTGAATCTGGCTTTCATAGCTTTATTCAGTAACTCATAAAGATACTTCACAGACGATATCTCGGAATTACACCACCTCTCTCTGATCGAACCAGCTTCAGACGTCCCGGAAAGTCGTCGCAAGCGGCGCGCATGTGCTCCATCGGCATCTCGTCCCAGATTTTCGTGATAACTCGCTTGAATTGCTCCAAATTTGTAATTTTATAGTCGTTCAGCTTCGACATCTTGTTTCCTCACACGAAATAATCCAGTGGATTCAGATCCGGAGACGACGGAGGCCATTCATTCTTCGAAATGAAATCGGTCAAGTTTTCCTCACACCACGCCTGAACAACCTTTGCGATGTGGGATGGGGCGCCATCTTGCTGGAAGCAGTAGTAATCGTCTTCAAACATGTTGAGGCAGAACATTTTTATTCAAAACCGTATCCAAGTAGTACGCTGCGTTGATTTTGACCCCTTTGTCGATAAAAATAAGAGGCAGTTTACCTCTCTTGCAAATGGCTCCCTAAACCATCACTGACGTCTTATTTTGGAACCGGGAAACGTTCAGCTTGTCCGCAGGAGCTTGCTGGATGCTCACACTCCAAACTCGATCATTTTGGCGATTGACTGTTTGCTCCAAAACGAACAGCTTCTCGTCCGAAAAAACAATCACGTCATCTGCGCGCCAACCGAGCAACTCCCGCGACCGTTGGTACCTTTTGTCCTTTGTAGCTTTGGTAACCCCATGAACCACCTGTTTTTTTGTACGGTGTAAGTTTTAAATCCTTGCGCAGAAGCAGGCGGATTGATTCTCGGTTCATTTTAAGGTTCCTGGCCAGCTTCCGTGCAGATTGGGCGGGATTCCGGCGAATCCGGTCTCGTATAATCTTTTTCAGCCTTGGAGTTCTCACAGACCTTGGTCGTCCAGATCGTGCCTTGTCCTCGGTGTCTCCGGTCTCTAGGTACCGATTTATGGTCCGGTACACGAATTTCCGGTTGATTCCGAGCGGTTTTAGGTGTTTGAATATGTGTCCGGGTTTGTACCCTTTCACATATTCAGCGTTAACAGCTGCTCTTAACTCTGCCATGGCTCACAAGTCAATGTAAACAAACTGCACAGAAACGAAACTCTGCCACTTTGGGCAGCAAAGTTAACCCTTTCATTTGACATATAGATGGCACCAGAGAGATGCAACGTGTAGGCTACAGGCGACCCCAAAAAAGTGTGACCGGACTTTTTTGTCACCGTGTATATGTTTGATTTTTAGTCTTTCTAAATCATATTATTTCAGATTCAGATCAGAGAAAGCCAAATAAAAATATTGGTGAATCTAATTTGGCTGAAATTGAATTTATTCAATAAAAAAATTTCATTTGTTAACCATCAGTTACATGAGTGTGGAAGTAATATTGACTTCCAAACATAGGTTTTGTATACTTTCAGAACAGAATTAACAAGTTACAGGATTAAATTGGCAAGTAGAACACTCTGAGAAAAAGATAATCTAAATCAAGTTGGAGTCTTTATTTCCTCAGTAAGATCCACCGTCTTCTCAGGATCACAATTTGATCTGAAAATGGAAGCAAGTTTACCATTTTATCTCTCGCAATGTGTATAATATTTGTTATGATGTTGGTTACATTCTTCAACTTCCTCTGGAAAAGAGATAGACACATTACGATACGTATTGCTCAGTGTTATGTTATACAGTTAGGTTTTTCTCAAAAAAATCCGCGTAAAAAACTCGTAATTCCGCGTAAAAACGCTGTAATAAAAAATTAAGTAATGATACATTCAGTTTTTTTACGCGGAGAGAGCGTACCTCATAAAAAAACCGTGTAAATGATTCGGCAATTCAAAATTCCGTGTAAAAAACACCGTATAGACCGTTCCGATAATTAAAAATACACTTACGATCAACCGTCATTTCAAATAACGTGCAGTATTCAACCAAACGTTGGCTGCGTCCTGTTGTTTACATCCAAGAGAAACAGATGCTGTCATTTTTTCTAACATTTAATGCGAAATTATGAAAACGCGTGGCCTTTCTCCCGAGCAAAGAAAGCGAATTGTGCACAAATGGGGCACCGTGAGTGGTCTTTCTATAAGAAAATTAGCCAGAGAAGAAGGTATAAGTGTCGGAGCAGTTCAAACCGCATTGCGGAAGTATTGTGAAGAGTGCACATTTACTGATGCCCCAAGACGTGATAGAAAACCCGGGCCTGTTGATCCCACAATGGACAAAAAGGTTAAGGAATACTACAAGCGGCATCCTTCAGTATCAGTACGAGATGTGGCGAGAAAGCTTGAAACCTCGGCGAGTAACGTTATGCGTGCCAAGGGAAGAATGGGTCTACAGACCCGTCGGAAGCAGAAGCAGCCAAAACAAAATCCAAAACAAGCTGAATCTGTGAAACCGAGAGCTCGGAAGCTTTATGACAAACTTCTGATCAAAAAAATGGGATGCGTTATCATGGATGACGAATCCTACATAAAACTGGACTATAAGACTCTGCCAGGACCGCAATTTTATACATCACCGAAGGGAAAGAATGTCCCTGGACCAGTGAAAGCCATTTACACCGAAAAATTCGGCAAGAAGGTAATGGTTTGGCAGGCCATTTGTGAATGTGGGAAAATATTTCGTCCATTCATTACGAATGACAAAATGAATGGTAAAATTTACGTGAAAGAGTGTTTGCAGAAAAGGTTGTTACCCATGGTTAAGCAGCATAACAATCCTCCAATCTTTTGGCCCGATCTTGCTTCCTGCCATAACTCTAAGGATGCACTAGGGTGGGATAAAACAAATAATGTCACATGTGTCCCAAAGGAGATGAATCCTCCTAACTGCCCTGAAATTCGCCCTATTGAAACTTTTTGGGCTTTGACCAAGGCAAAGCTGAGGAAATATGTCAAACCAGCGGACAATGTTGAAAATTTTAAAAAAGATTGGCTTAAAGTGGTAAAAATTGTCGGAGAACACACTGTGCAAAAGCTTATGAGTAGTGTTAAGAGAAAAGTTAGAGAACTCGCGTATCCTACGAAAAATAATCCCAACTTGAATCGAACCGGAAAAAAAACACTTATTATCTATATTTCAGAATAAAATGACCTGAAAAATCCTGTATTTTTTGTTTTATTCAAGAAAGAAGATGTATTTATAATTTTTGGAACAGTCCATAATTCAAAAATGCGCGTAAAATCAAACTGCGTAATTCAAAAATCCGCGGTAATTCTGCCTGAGCAACATGATTGATTCGAAAACCTGCGTAAAAAATACGCGTTCAGTCAAAACACCGCGTAAAAACCCCTGGCAAGCAAACCGCGTAAAAATATATCGCAAAAACGATTCATCTCACGATTCTTTCGAAAAGAAACCTAAGGATTCCTACTCTAAGATTCTTGAAGGTTCCTACATTTAGATTCCATAAACGATTCGCACAGATTCTGTCCGTATCGCAGAAATGATTCCTCGCACGATTCATTTTGACTCTTGAGGAATCAATTAGAAGGTTTTCCAAATGCGATTCGTACAGATTCTGTCCGTATCGCAGAAACGATTCCTCTCACGATTCCGTCACCGAGTAATAGGTATCCTGGGAATTCCTACTCAGGATTCTCTGCGTGTTAGTTAGGGAATGCTGATTTATGGCTACTTGAAAAGCATCAGAGTGCCCATTCAACAACCAACAAACCGAACCACTGATTAAAAAAACCATGCTAGGTTTAGCTCTAGTTTCAGCTTTAGCTCGTAGTCTTTAGCTTTAGCGAGGATGAAAAATTTACCTTAGCTTATGATACCCTGGAAATTAGATTTATCTGGCTCCGTTAAACATTTTATGTATCGTGCCGTGTCAAATAACCACTTAAAAAAATAAAATAAACTTCTGTGAGGCTTCGTTCCATTCTACTCGGGGTTGATACTCATGAAAGTTAATGAAACATTTGAAAAAAAAAATCGAAATTTATACACCCAAAAAAATGATCTGTGCAAAATTTCAGCTCAATCTGACATGATTTAGGGGTGCCTCAAAGCGCTCAAAGTTGTGATTTTTCGACCTTCGGAAAACTACCAAGCACAGGAATTTGGGAAAACCAAAATTTTTTTCTCGATGTCAAATGTCTTAGAAATGTATAAAACGTCGAGATCTAGTGTTATCTCGAAAAAAAAAATTTTGACCGAAAATCGACCTTCTGGGAATTCTGAGCAACCAAAGGCTTAATATGGAATATAATAAAACGGGTTTCTAAAATAACTCACGGCTAATTCCAAACCCAATGTGAAGCTGGCCAAAAACGCCAAAAATATAGTTACCAATAAATCATTCAAAGTATTGCCCATCGCTAGTTACAATATCTGGTTAATATGACGAGTTAGGTAGGACTTCCCATTTGAGCGTTTCTATGTAAGTTTTAACGACTTTGGAAGCATGAGGCCGAGCGTTGTCATGCAGTAGAATCACTGTTTCGTGCCTTTGCTCGTATTGTGGCCGTTTTCCGTGCAGTGCTCGGCTTAATCACATCAAATGAAGTCAGTTATGTTTCCCAATGATGGTTTTGTTTGGTTTAAATATACAGCGTAACCTTCGCAGCGTGTATATGCGCCCGAGCCCCCTGACCTTTCTTTTCTTTGGGTTACTGTAATATATCTTTCATCACCTATCACGATGCGACGAAGAAAACTCATTTTTTTTGCAGCTAGAGCAGTTATTTACAGGTGAAAAAACGACGCTCAAAATCCCTTAGCTTCAAACCATTATGTAACCGTTAGCACAAAGAAAATTTTGTATTGGTATATGAATCAAATTTATTGAGCCCTGTGCCTATTATTGATAAAAATATTTTTAGAGCTAATATGGTTGGTTTGATCGGAATAGTATTTTCGGCAAAATTAAACATTTTTTTTTATTTTACCTTTGTTATACTAAACAAAGGTTAAAAAATCGGTCGAAAAACGCAAAATAGATCCAAGGTCCGGAGGGCCGAACTGTATATACCAATTGATTCAGCTCGGCCAACTGAGCAATGTCTGTTTGTGTATATGTGTGTTGTCTGTATGTATGTGCCACAAAATACTAACGCACCTTTCTTATAGAACGCAATATCTGATTTTGATGATTTCATATGCAAATGAAAGTTACTGTGCTATACACTAAAGTCGCTTTTTACGCGGGGGATACGTGCCGCGTAAAAAAAACCGCGTGAAAAAATGCGTAAAAAAACCGCGTAAATTCCGGAATCCGCGTAAAAAAAAAAACGAATAAATTCAGGAATCCGCGTAAAAAAACCGCGTAATTTCCGGAATCCGCGTAAAAAGCCGCGTAAAAAAAACCGCGATTTTGAGATATTGATCAAAGAGTATCTTTTACATAGAGTACCGTAATCCGAGTGAGATTAAGCCAGAGGGGGTGAGATTGTGCCATACAAACCCATTGTTTGGCGAGCATTCCATGGCGATCACAAGGCCAATCTTTCTTGATTGAGTTTCCTCGAATACTTACCCAAAAAATACTAGTCTTCTGACCCGGAAGTGATGACTGACAAGTCACGGGTTGGATGGCTCAATCTCACCCCCGTTGGCACAATCTCACCCCGGCTGACGGTATTTAACTTTAAACACGAACAAGACTTAAAAAAAAGCCGTTTTTGAATAATAGAGAGAAGCAACCCGCGTAAAAAACGACTTAGATTCACAATAAAATCTCCTGATCCAAACGGAACTCGAACATGCAACCTTAAAATGAAGTCATGAAAAAAAAATGAAATTAGTTCGTAAAATAAATTTGAAAAAAAGGTCCTTCTCCAGCAAAATTTTACAAGCCCTGTTGCACCGATGTTGACTCGAGGAAGATTGAAAAATATATTGAAAGATGAGTAAAACCAACGAAACATGTTTCTATACCCATTTCTTATGCAGTTTAATAACAAACTCTGAGTTAAAAATTGGCTTGATACAATACCATTCGTCACAAAAATTTCCTACTGCTAGTCGGCACAGTGCACAGTGGGGAATCGCTGGCCATCAGCCAAAAATTTTTTTTTCGTTAGCTGTTTCATAAAATTTTTCCTTTATTGCTATAACATTCAAGTGTCTAAATCCAAAATTTGGGCGCAATATCATGGAATCTGAATTTTTTATGACTTTTCAAAGCTTAGCGAACTGACGTTTTTTGTCATTTTTTTGAAAAAAAAGTACATTACTTTGAAATGCTCTGTAGCTTCAATGATAGCTTGGATTTTTTTGACGTCAAAGAAAAAGTTGTTGTAAATATTGTGCTAAACAAACCCTCTTCATTAGATATTGTAAAATTTGGTCATAATAGGCCTGACACTAGAAAAAATTAAAAAAAAGGTGACTTTTGTAGAAAAGTAGCTTAAAAGTTTAGTTGCCGCAGTTTGCCACGGTTGTGACTACATTCAAAAATTAGGTAAAAACGTAAGCTTTCAAATGCATACTGTCCGCTGCTGCGCAAAACTGCGCAAATTGCCACTTTAGTGAAAAAAGCGATAGCAGTTTTTTTTCACTTTTTTTGAGGTTATAAAATAAGTGTAAGTGTTAAAATTTTAATTATGTCAAACTTCATCACTTTCTGCAAATTGAAAAAACTAATAAAAACATTCAGCCCTTTTCAATTTATGATTATGAAATTCGCTAAACTGATTGAAGTTGTAAATACTAGCAGCAAATTCATACCATCAAACTCCGGCTAACAATACCCCTTTTGAAGATTGCTTTCGCTTCGCACTCGTTGGCATACAACAGTAAAGCACACATTTTGCTTTGAGAAAAAAACAAAGAACAGTGGTCGCCCTCCGCATCTTTTCGTATTCATTCAGAACGTTGTGTCATTCCAGTGTCTTGGTTTTCAAATTCATAAATTCGTTGAATTTGATTATGGAGCCTTCAACTTCAGTGGCACCACCTATTTCAATGTCTAGTAAGTTGTCAATTCATGGTGTTATACATGTATTTAAATGTCCTCTTGCAACCATAGAAACCGGATTAGGAAGATAAAATATATATGAAACAATGAAACATCGAAAATTGCTAGAAGAAATGAAAATTGCAGCGAAAGACATTTTTCCTGCTGATAAGTATAATGAACTTTAAATTTTCTGGAAACAATTCAACACGAGATTTAAGCGATCACAGCGGAAGATGATGATGTTGATGATGATTTTTTCAATTTGTAATTAGTTTGTATTACTTATGTTGTTTTAGTTTATTGAAAAAAAAAATATATAAATATTTAGGGCAAATTTGTTTAGTTCGAGGGGTCGTCCATAAATTACGTATTTTTTCAATGGGGAGGACACCCGGTGGCACTGCTTGTGATCAAAGATCATATAATTCTATAAAAAAGGAAAAAAGTGCCAAAAAATATTAGAAATTGGATTTCGTGCTTTATGGACGACCCCAAACAAAAAATGGATGCCAAATTCGTGTTCAGCGCCCCAAAATTATGTAAATACCAAGTTTTCGTCACATTTATCGACACTTTTTTTGCTTGGCCAGCCTTTGTATGGAGTCGCCCCACTGTGCAGTGCTCCGATATCATGGCAAACCCTGCAATTGCCCTGGTAGTCAACTGCTTATCAAACCTTTTTTAACACTTCATCTAGTGCTGGATTGCTTTTAACACTAGTTAAAATGAATTATCTTATCTGAGTAATCCCCTATCGACAACGACACAAAACATTGTGCAATCACTGCAATACTATCCTTTCTCACCCTAAGCTTATCTGGAGTGAAAATGTGAATACCAAAGATAGCTTTCAAAAGCCAAATGAAGATAGGCCCAAATGCTACAAATGCAAAATAACATGTATATAGCGTATAGCCCTCTGTTAGTGGTCAACTAACCAGCAAACCCCAACATAACATTGGCTACCCTAAATAAATATTACCAAAAAGGTTCTTCACAGCTAAACGCAAATAGTGCCGATCTAGAGTGGAGCTTGTACCTCACTAATCTAACCTAGCAATACAAAGTTCGTTGCTCTAATTTAGACTAAAAAGATGCACTGTCCACCCTAGTACTCAAACCAGCCTATCAGTTGCCCTAGGCTTCGGTCTGCCCACAGTCTCACACTCGGGCTTGTCCTACAACATCAATAAGAGTCTAGTAATAGCACCTCAGCTGCCACCGTCCGAAATGGTGCAATGTTTGTCCACACCACAAGCCGAATTTCATTGCAGAATTGCTAACAGAGACGCCAAAAATGTACTGCCATTAAAACCTAGTTACGACCGACCGAAAGCTCCCCCCTAGAATCCAATGAGCATCTTTCGGTTGTTGAGTGAGTTGCAAAGCAAAGCCAGAGCTGTTGCCGCCAAAATATGCACACAAGAATACCTAGAAGGGGGTGACTCATCTTCTTGCCGGCGAACGACCCAACCTGTCTCGTCGACTGTGCACGTTTATGCTAATCGCACTCATTTTTTTCTTCTTCCTTGTATCAAAATGTAGCCGGCTTCCACCATACCTTCGTTGTCAGTTTACATCCATACTTTGTACATGGCAATGTATGTTGCTTGTTACGTCTGTCCTTAGGGGCCGTTCAATAATTACGTAAGCATATTTTTCCACCTTTTCGACTCCCCCTCCCCCCATTGTAAAACATCGTAAGATTTTTTGATACCCCCTCTCCCTCATAATAAGATCTTACTGCCAGCATGTATAGTTTTTTTATTTTAGTTTTATCATTATGAAGCAAACACAGTACTTCGTTTCCTCTTCTGTCCTTTATTCGAGTAACTCCGTAATTTCCTTCCATGAATTTTACCGTCCACGCTTTCATGAACATGGATATTTGAAAAACTGCATTAACAATATTTTTCTTACGTAAGATAATCAAATCTCCCCCCTCCCTCCCCTGTAAGATAGCGTAAGCAAACTGCATACCCCCCCTCCACCACTATTTGCTTACGTAAATATTGAACGGCCCCTTATACTGCAGCAGCAGCTGCTTTTCTTGGTGTGCGTGTCGAATTCGAACGTCGTACAACGTTATTTCAATATGCTCAACTCAACACCGAAGAAACAACCGCATCGTGGCGCTGGCAGTCGATTCAAATAATTTCAATGATTGGATCACAAAGCGTTCGGTTTGAGTGGAAATGCATGGTTCGTTTTTACCTGGAAGAAAAGGTATTGTCAGTGAATTGTGTGTAAGCTGAAAATAGAAATTCGGTACATCTAATTTGTTATCCAAACTTCCGCTGCAGTTCGGCTGTCTCGTTCATATTAGTCACTTTTTTTGCAACAGGAGCGCCGAACAAGAGCGAATGTCAATCCTTGACAGCAAGTGATTTGACGAATAGCATCACGACCTATGTAACTCATTTCGGTTTCAACGGTTCGCGCTAAAAATAGGACAGCGCCAAACACGCCACCGGAACACGGACATAATCGTTCAGTCCCACCTGCACTGACTGTACCGCCACCAGCAAATGCATGAAAAGTGCGCAACTAAATAGCACAACTTTAGAGCTACATAAAGACGTGCCCGGCCTGAGACAGAGAGGTGACACATCCGTCCTTAAACTTGGCCGTATGGAAAAAAATATACGTAATACGCTAGAAGGAAGCTAAATCATGCATAACATAGCAATTCGATCGCCTGTGTGCTACCCGCGAATCATCAAAATAATGACGGGGGGTAGTAAAATTTTCATTTCAGAACTTCTGCTGATCTCACAGATTTTGAGAATGTGCGACACTTAATACTACTAGAAACCGACGGACTCTTTGATCTGGGCATCTGGCCATCGGGAAAGAATTTCGGACTATATGTTTCCTTAACAAAAATCGTGAGAAAAAAATGTATGAAAATTGGTCTTCTTAAACTACTCATCACAAAAGGCTGAGGCTGAGTCATGCATGATTCACTAGTTTCGTGTACATCAGACGATTAGTTTACCGTGATAAATTGTAAACTAACAAATACAAAGCACACCAAATTCAAAACAATAAATCAGTTTAACAATCGTTAAATGTCGCAAATTTTTGCAGCGAAAATAAACTTCATAATTGCAAACGATAACGTAATTAATCAATTACACCTCCTATTTAACAAGATGTCGCGAGCGAAACTACTCTGACTGCAAGGATAAGAAAAGTTAGCTCTTTCTCTTCTTGCGAAACTGTCAGCCTGCCCGGCGTTTTGTTCGGTGTTTTCTCTACCGAAAACTGTTTCCCACTAACTTGGATTTAATGAGTGCAGCAATGCTGTGCTTCATCCGTTTCACACAAAATCCGCACCAGGAATTTAAAGATTTTTTTAACAGTCAAAACTTGTTCCTATGCGAAAAGTTCCGGCTTTCTTGCCGACACGTCGTAACCGTTCTTAGTTGTAGTGCTCTAGTGAGAACATAAAATTGACGACAGCAATTTCACCGAACTTTCTTTCTCCCGACATTAAAGCGAAACTGTAAAGATCGAAAAAAAACTCTCTTTCAAAATTACCAACCAACAAAACGCTTGGCAAAAATAAAATTGCCCCAGGTTGGGAGCTGTCTTTTCTAACGCCGCAGCCTCCATCCATTTTTTTCGTCTCAATCGTAAGTAGAATAATCCAACAAAGTGACCCCAAGGGGATTTCCGTCATTTGCATTCATTGAAGCGATTGTGAAAGAAAAAACGCTACGCCCCCGGAATAAAACTACATCCCTCTGCACGCGTGGAGCTTCAAACCACTGGGTGTTGAAAGGTATTTTCGGTTTGCTCATAACCTTACCGTGCTGTATTCAAATTTAAGTTTCAATCCAGTTGAACATTTTTAAGTAAAAGTTCCAGATCGAATAAGCCCTCGTAATCGACGCTACCGAAGCTGGTGATACTCGTGAACTTAAGCATAATCGCGTATTCCAACTGCCTGAGTTGATTTTTTTTAACTAAAACTTTCGCAGCAAGAAAAGTTTATTCTTTTCCATTTTACGACACCAGTGGCGAACCGGTGAATAAATTGTACGAAAAAAAGAATAGTGCAACACGTGCGACAGGAGTTCTGCATCAGCTCGTTGTGAACAGCATGTTAAAACAACTGCAAGCAAGAACACAGCACAGGTATTGAAATTCGTTTTTTGTGTATCCTACTTCAGTTTATTGTTCGCGATGGAGAATCCGTCAAGTGTAAAACGTGAGGGAGAATAAATTACCGACAAGGCCGACAAGAACCCGGTGACCCCGTGGGAACTTTGGTCTAGTGAGACCGTTTTCGAGTTCACAACAGTGCAGTGGCTGCAAAAACTATACTCTATCCCTTGTGGAACAACCTTTTTACCTCCTCAGATATTGGTGGCTGCAATAGAAAGCGAATATGATTATCACATATTGGAGTAAAAGGAATCGTGTTGTCACAGTTTTAGCCACACTGGAAACAGACCTAAGTCTTTAATAAAATTGTACCGTATTTTGAGTGAGATTTTGATCTTTTTTGCCAACCGAATCTCCTTAGAAAAAGCTTTTTTGAATGTCTTCATTTGAGTACAACCCTGCGTTTCGATGCCAAACAGTTAATCATGAATAAATCATGAAAATTAGATGCCATCTCGGCATATATCGAGATGGCTTGACTAAGTTTTTTTTAAATTCTTTTATCACCAATATTTAATGGTTAATTTGTGAGTTCGAAATCCAATTTGTGGTAATTTGTGGTAAAGTGGTTTCCGAGAAATTTTCAAAAAACTGAGTCAAGCCATCTTGAAACATGATTTCTCGCTCATTTCAAGATGGCTTGACAAAGTATTTTTTTTAAATTCTTTTAGCACCAATATTTAGTGGTTAATTTGTGGTTTCGAAATCCAATCTGTGGTAATTTGTGGTTGAGTAATTTTGAGAAATTTTCAGAAAACTGAGTCAAGCCATCTCTGAAAATGATTTCGCTTCAAATGAATCGGACAACGATGATATATACATCAATCGAAAGCTCTTAATTTGTGGTTCACGAAAATGTAGTTTTTGTAGGCATACTTTATATTAAAATAATTAAAAAAACTATTATTTAAATTTTTGAACATTGTTTACCTCTTGTTGTCAACACCGACCGTACGCGGCGCTGGTAGACCATCAAGAGCTAAGAGATCTAGAGCATATCGAAAACCGGTAAATCTTTGTTTGAATTCTTTTATCTACCTGCGCCATCTGCACGTAACGTTTTCCAATTCGTCATTTTTGTGTAGTGAGTATTGTTCGAGTAACGTAAAACAGATGATTTTTTCTCAGAAAGCTTTCGTGTAGCGATGAGTATGGTGAACCTAGAGATGCTCAGAGGGAGAGATATGCGGTGAGCCAAACGAACCGTCGAAATTGGAGCCAAACGAACAAGAACGGTAACACCACATTGAGAGGTATTGCAATCAGGTACAAAAAAGAACGTGTTTATTTCTATACGATTTTTTGTTCTATTGCCAATGAATGAATTAAGAATGCTGTGAGTGATTTTTACCCGTAGTTCAACAAACCTTGTGTATAGGTAACAAAATAAGTGAAGGTGTATAAAATTAAACATAAACATAAAATATATCACCTTAACAGGTTTTGCTATTCTTAAGGACTTTCACCGTCACCACCGATTATACAAGTCGAATGTTAGTCAACATTGCGCTTTGAGAAGAGATCTGGCACCTCTGACATATGAAACCCAGTTGCCGAATTGGCGATTTTTTTTACCGCGAATCTCTTCCTCTGAGTATTTCTAGGTGAAACAGTATGTAAACAGCAGGGATACTATATGTGCAGATTTGTTGCGAAATGCAAATGTTGATCAATTAGCAGATATTTGTAGTTGACAAGCCTCCGTGTGTTTTACGTAAATTTCCTCAAAATAAGTGAAGTTTTACGTAGGCATGCGAGCGTAATTTTCTCGATCTTCGGTCGAATCATTTCCCGAAAATGTAGTTTTGCCGTTGACCGATTGTTTGAAAAATAAAACCTAAATTAATACACCAAGGGGTGTGATCTGGTCTTTCTCATACAAAATCTATTATATGTTAAAATCTATTAGCACATACGTTTTAACTCTTGAAATGAATTACAGCCTGATAATAATAAAGAACAATTTTTTGTTTCGATAAATATAATAATATTTTGGTAACCAATTACGCAACTGTATTCGACTGTTGGGTATTTTAGAAACCGGAATGATGCCTGAAGATCGGGAATGGGCCTTAGAACTGTATGGAACGGTTGAAACGCATGGTAAATGCCCAAAGGTGTGAGTCCTGACTAGAATTAAAATTCGATATTTTCTCGTCTCAGGAATATACTTGTTGTGAACGCCCTTCGTCAGTGAGCGCACCTTGAAACCTACATGCCGACTGATAACGACAGATCTGTCGTTGGTTGCTGAATTGAGGGAAGCAGATCGAACCTAACGATAAAAACTTCTTTTTGCTTGGAGATCGTCGAGGAGTGCGCACGTGTAAAATTATATATCTGTACGACTCATAATTAAGCCAAACGTGTTAATTGTTCATTTGTTAACCTTGAAATCGTAGAGTAAGCTAAACTGAAACTTGATCTAAATTTAAATAAACTGGAAATTTGTTTATAGGTAAAATTAGTTATTAAATAAAATTATTGTATTCCGAGTAAAGCGAGCCAGAAAGTTACATAACGTAAGCTTAATTAAAACCTTATATTATATCCTATACTATACCCTGATAATTTGCAGGAAACTTTAACTTGGATGATAAACCAGTTGTAAAATTTCGGAACTCGCTTTCTTTACGTTGCAAAGGCAACAATGCTACTACAACTACCCCCTGAATAATAAAACAAAAAAGCTTTCAACGGCAGCGACAACTGTATGTCGTATATATGAACGACTGTCGATATGTTCTAGATAACCCACTAGCACTAACATCGGCAGGTGCCAGTACTACGCTCATCCAACGCCGCGTACGGTCTGTGTTGACAACAAGAGGTAAACAATGTTCAAAAATTTGAATAATAGGTATATAATTATTTTAATATGAAGTATGTCTACAAAAACTACATTTTCGTGAGCCACAAATTAAGAGCTTTCGATTGATGTATATATCATCGTTGTCCGATTCATTTGAAGCGAAATCATTTTCAGAGATGGCTTGACTCAGTTTTCTGAAAATTTCTCAGATTACTCAACCACAAATTACCACAAATTGGATTTCGAAACCACAAATTAACCACTAAATATTAGTGCTAAAAAAATTAAAAAAAATACTTTGTCAAGCCATCTTGAAATGAGCAGACGCGTAAAAAGCGATCTTAGTTTACTACAGTTTTTCTGTATATACAACGGTTTCTTAGCTAAGATGCTTCAAAGCAAAGCAAAGCCTTGGTGCTATATTCCGATTCGGAGCTCGACCTTCTGTTTTTTTTTATTATACACAGACTTCGCAGCCAACTGCTAAGTGTACAGGACAACAATTGCGGGACTAGCGCTACGATCCTACTGACACTAACAGTCTCTCCCGAGCCGAGACTCGAACCTACGACGACTAGTTTGTTAGGCCAGCTCCATACCTCGAGACCATCTGGGAGAGCTACGCTTAGAATGCTTGAAAATGAAAATATCTCATGGGTCCAAAAACTTTCTCCATCTGTGAAAAATACAGTTATCACCCGATTATATCAGCACCCGATTTTATCACCTTTTTCACCCGATTTTATTATCATATAACATTTCATAAAAAAATGTCAAATGTGTTCGATTAATAGTGATTCAAGCCATAAAGTATATTTATATATTTTTTAAGCTATTAAATAACGCATCTTTTGATAAAGAAAAATGGGTGATCAATTCACCTAAAAGTTAGATAGAAAATTTCCTTCTACATTTGATTGAGATAGACGCATAGTGTCTTCAGCAAATCTGTTACATATTACGAACCATATGAAGTTTTCTTTCAAAAGGCACTGAAAATCCCTATTTTCGTTCCAACATTTTCCCATTTTCTACTATTCTCCAGATTTTGCTCAATTGATTCAACAACCAATTTGATAGCTTACTTATTCATTAAAATTTGATAAAATTTGTAGTTTTTTATCTCCATTTCAATCAATTCGTTTCCATTTTTCTTACCGTCTTATTTAATTATATACATCCGACTTAAGAAGTTACCGTCTTTAGTAAAGTTTGGGAGATCAAAAGTTTTTATTTGGTACACAACTTGTTTCGAAATTTAGTCGCTATACGGTGCTAAAGGGTGTCCACGATGAAATGCCACACACACAAAATTGATTCGCAAAATTCGAGTTTTCATCCGATTGCCATCAAATTTTCAGGGATTGAAAAATAACTATTAAACTTCATTTTACCATTTTACTCGTATTTTATTTACAGTCCATACGCAAATGCCCGCACCTTGGCCTTAACCCCGGCCATAAGATTATGCACAACCTGTGAATCAACCGTTTTTTGCATACAAACCCATACTTTCTTCAGTTCCTCGACTGTCTTCACTCTACCTTAGGTTGTTTAAGAAGGTGCTGCTTCATAATCGCTCAGTACTTTTCGATGGGGCGGAGCTTCGGAGTGTTGGGAGAGTTGAACATTTTCGGCCCGAAATTGACCATATTGTCCGCATACCACTTCAGCACGTCCTTGAAGTAGTGGCATGAGGCCAAATCCGGCCAGAAGATTGTTGGGACGTTGTGGGCCTTCAGGAGAGGAAGCAGCCGCTTCTGGAGGCACTCTTACCATGTACACCTGTCCGTTCATCGTGTCCTGGGTCACGAAAGGTGCACTCTGCTTTCCGCACGTGCATATGACTTGCCAACCCAGGAATTTCTTCGCGATTTTAGACATCTTCTGAGTGCGGACATGCTCCGGAACGCTGAACTTATCCTTGGCCGTGAAAAACAGTTTGCCGGGGATCTGTTTGAAGTGGGCCTTCACATATGTTTCGTCGTCCATGATGCAGCATTAAACTTTCGTCAGCATGTTGAGCTACAACTTCCTGGCACGGGTTTTGGCAGACTTGTTCTGCTTCTCGTCGCGATTAGGGGCCTTTTGTACCTTGAACGTTCGAAGCCCAGCCTTAGTTTTGGCCTTCTGGACAAAACTTCGGCTTAGGTGCAGCTTCTTAGCCACATCCCGAATGGAGGCGTTCGGGTTTCGGTTGAAGGCTCCAACTGCGCGGTTGTGATTTTTGGTGTTGTACGGAATACTTTTTCCTTCACTTCTGGGCTTCCGATCGGTGGTCAATCGTTCCTCGAACCGCTTAATCACTCGCGACACCGTGGAATTCGCGATTCCCAACGTTTTAGCGATGGATCGATGCGAGAGATCCTTGTTCTCGTGATGAATGCGCAAGATTTTATCACGCACGAGCTGTTCTTTCGATTCCATTTCCGCGAGTTTTGATCACAGGACTTTAAAACTTGCAGAATGTAAATAATGCACTATGAACTAAATTCACCCAAATTTTCATTAAATTCTACCCAACGGTTAAAAAGTTAGAGCAATGTCATTATGTGTCAATTTCATCGTGGACACCCTTTAGTGTGCATATAATTTTAAGGTATTTTGAACATTGTTCCCGTGAATCCAATCACTTAAAAAGATGTAAAATTAAACGAAGTTATTCAAGAGGATAAGGTCTTCTGCTTGGTAGTATTCCTCGATTCTAGATTACAGCCTCAGTGATGGCTTGAGGAGTAGTTTGCAATCAAGGTAAGGTTCCAACTGGAAACAGTTTAGAGCGGTCCTCCAGAAAATCTGAGGTGCGACAGCTTCAACAAACGTTTGAAGTTGGTGAAGCCAACTAAGCCACTCCACGTGGACAGATTTGTAACGATTTGGACTCCCCCCCCCCTTGACAAATGCCCATATAAATTCTAAAAATTTTGTAAGGACCGTGGGCATTAAACGAACCTTGGAGGTCCTGAATTAGCCTTTCATGCTACAAGAATGAATTTCTGCGCCGAAGAGTCGTTTAAAAAAGAATCACGTCTCGGTTGAAAATGTTCCCCTGAATATTTTTCAGTTTTCCCTGATATTCCCTGAGTTTTCTGATCTAAAAATGAATTCCCTGACGTTCCCTGATTTTCCAGGTTCAAGGTTTTCGCCACCCTGGGTGAAGATTGTGAAGCCGTATCTTCTTCACCTGCCACTCCAAGTAATCCCAAAACACCTCGATTGGATTCAAGTCTGGAGACTGAGCTGGGGGTAATTGCGTACAAACTAGCCCCATACAGACAGAAAACCTTGCACTGAGCTGTCCATCAACCAAAAGCCCTTGATTTTATTAACAAGTTTCCTAAAAATCGTAATTTTCTTTGAGGTCGAAGACTTGAGATAAACTAAAGCGATTTTCGTGCTCACTAATGGTGAAATTCCGCAGAGAAAATGGGGAAATGTTAAGTTTTGTTTGTTTAAGTTACCACTCTTGTAGCTCCAATTGTATTGTTTTTTTTTTAAGTATAATTTTCTAAGAAACCGAGTTTGTCACTAAGTTTTTAGCTTTACTTCTTAACCCATTTCCGGCGGAAGATGCCATACACACTTAATTTATCTCGGCAAATTTCCCAACAGCTGATTGAGCTCGGCAAAGTTTTCAACAAATGTCAGCAATATATTTCGACGAACATTCAGCAAATATATCGATCAACCGTAAATCAGCAAGTATTGACATTTCATTTGCCGAAGTTCTTGAGAATTCTGCCGAAAATTTGTAGAACATTTCGCTGAATTTATCAGCTGTTGAGTTCTCGGCAATAAAATCTAAGTGTGTATGGCATCACCTGACATTAAACTTTGATTTAAGTTAAACAATTATACTTGAAAATTTGCAAGATGAAACAGTACGATTAGAGAGATTGATTTTTAATATGCAATACAGTTTGTGTAAATTGTGCATTTATTTTATGAGTAATGAGAGTTTAAAGTTCATTTTTGGAGTTGAAAACTGATTTCTCTCCGTCGGACTGGATTTTTGACGTGGGACTACGTCTTTGTTTACTATACTGGGATGTATTCTGTAAAATTGGAAATGAAACTGGCAAATGTTGCGTCAGATTTCAAACGTTAATAACAGCATAACCACATGATAAATAACAATAACCAATATGCTGTTGGATAGATCAAATGTGTAACATTTTTTCAAAATGCTAGTTATCGTTATTACTTCACTGCTCAACGGTGAAAATTGATAAAAAGTTACAGGGAAACTTACGCGAACAATGAACCAATTACATGCGCGCATCCCTAGCACAGACGACGTGAATGGACACCATCCGTTCCCTGTGATATTCTCTGTATCAATATCGATATAAAAATTGACAGAGTCTTCCCGTCCCAATAGGTCAATTTATTTTTGCTTTGATGAGCTTAAACTAATATGATGTCTCGAAGGTAAAAGTTTTTCGAAAAGTTTGAAACAATCTCCATTCTTGATCAATTTCTAAACCTGCTATCAAAACCTCATAAAACTGATGTCTTTAAAGAAAACATGCCGGTGAAAGCAACAGTACCAGTGGAATTAAGAACCGCAGGTCTCTCGTCGTCTATGATCGCAGCGGTACTCTTCTATTCGTACATTTCAGCGGTACTTCTATTCGTACTGCAGCGGTACTATTCATATTGCACTGGTACACTTTTGTGCGTACATTTCTATTCGTGTGCAATCGAGGAAAAACTGCAATGCTGCTGTTGATGGTGATTGAAAGTTTATCTCATAAATATGATTACCATTAACTATTCAACAAGAATTGTAAATTTTGCAACGGATATTTATTCAATTTTATCTTCGATATTCACTAAATAATCGTGATCGGATAGTATCGAAAAAGCAAATTCCACATAAACACATTTATAGAAGAGTAAGAGCCTGCGAATGCTTGTGAATTTTTGGTTTATTTACTAAGATTCATTAGAATCTCCTTTTACATTTCAAAATGGTTAGATGATATATTATTATTCAAAGCTTTACCATAATAAACGTATGTATATTAGCAGTCTTCGTGATACAGCGAATGTAGTTGTAGGTAAATGAAAAAAATTGTCAAGCAAAAAACAAAAATGGAATTGTTGATTGTTATGGATTTCTGCTGGAACTTGTTAATAATTTTGTTAGACGTTTCTTCTTATGTTTGCCAATTAATTAACCTTCGTAAGGGCTTCTATATTACTCAAAAGTAAGAACCATAAAATAGATTTGATTTATTCAGAGTTAAATAAGACAAAACCATTTATTAAAATAACGTAAGTATTATTGGATTTGGTTTTCGAGGATATAGAGTTAATTCTGACTTTGACGCATTACGAGAAATTCTTGGTGCTTTTTCAACAAGAATGATATACTTGTGCCTTGTCAAATACATATTTTTTGCGCAAAAGAATACTACAGGCTTATACTAATATCGCCAAATATATACGATATTCTTGCGAGTGTTGTTGAATATATTTCAAAAAATCGATTTCCAGGGGAGACGGAAAATAAAAATACGTACAGTCGCTGAGCAAACACCTTGATTCTGTCTGCAGGCTCTGTATATTTTGTAACAAAAAATCCCCTAATTACAGTGTTTAGTCCCACGTCACCATTTCATACAATCTAGGGCTGTATACCTTGTAGTATTTTTACTTAATTTTAAATTCTTTCAGTGATAAAGTATCAGGATATATTCTATTGTTTTTTTTTCCTTGTATTCAATGTTTTGATATTTTCATATAATTTTTCTACAAAGACTTCAGACACTTTGAATCGATTTTTTACACTTTAAACAGTTTTTTCTTTAGCCCATTTTTGGAGTTTTTATATAAAACTAGAAAAATATTTCTGTCTAGCGTAATACTACATCGTATGTCAGACTTAATCTTCATTTATTTATCTTATTTACAGTCGAATCTGAACGCTTCATCTAGAGAAAATACTGCATTCATAACGACTCAAGTAGACGAAAACATGCAAACCGTAGTATACAGTTGTCTGCCTGCTAAGGATAATGTTATTCGAATTGAACAGGTAAGTAACTTAAAGCCACGAGATCCCATCCCAGTATGCTGAACAAGCTGACCGGCTGAACATTATCGATTCTTTATGTTTATACTAATTTGTTTGATTCCGCCTTCTTCGTCCGCCTCTAGTAACACTTACTTATGAGCTTCTTGACTAGTTAATAATTTTATTGTGAACGAATCAAACTGTCATTCATTGCTGAAGACATTGTGAAGCTACTGTCTCAATTATTATGACCAAAAAAAACAATCTTACCTTCACATTGAGCTTTCTCAGCGGAAGGATGATCCATCCTCTCGGTGCGGTTTTTATTCTCAATCGGAATCAATGGTACTTGGTTCGATAACGATATTGGATTTCTCATTTGCGTAGAAACACTTGGATTCTGCTCCGCTTTCACACCTAATCCTTTGACACACTCGCGCGGTTTCACCTTTTCATGTCTGGATGAAGCACACTCGTTTGCTTTCGTTCCTTTAGTATTACAACGCACTATTTCTTTCATAATAGCCTCGCGCCACTATCGAACATTAAAAAATAAACTTATGTTATGGAATTCAGAACGACTGTTACTAGAGCAGTATCCGCCACATTTAATTACGACAAACTTCGATGTTAACCACTAACACCACTACAAGCTGAGGCATAAGAACACGATCCTGGTACTGCAAATCAGGAATAACACACTGCACTTTTTGTCGCATTCAGTTTTCCTGCCCTTCTAACTAGGTCTTCCGGGCATACACAATCCAGGCAGTCAAATTTCCACCGGATTCCATCCACACAAAACAGGATAGCGATGTAGCAGCAGCACTAGCAGGTAACGAACTTTTTTTAATCTGCTCTGCGTTAGATACTATCCAATTTTTCAGGTAACATTTCTACGATTATTCCACAATCGGATATCAACACATCGTACCATCCCGAATGGCCTTCCATAATCATCAAACTAGCCACTTAAATTCACATAACACTGCATTTTCTCTGCTAAAAGATAGCCATTACGATTCGCTTTTTCCTGCGCTGCGCGATTCTTCGACACCGAACGTTACAAATCGAATGAATGATCCAACGAGCGGCAGACGGAAAAAAAAGCAATCCAATTCATCGGACGTTTACTAGAAAGAGAGGGACTGAACGAAATTTGAAAATCCGTCAAAAATGAGCTTGGAAGTGTGTGCGCAAATCGTGCCGCTAGCGTGCAAGCGCGGAACAAGAAAGCAAACAGAAGAGAAAACTGCGCTGAAGCGGGCGCATTTCAGGTGACGTTACGCATACGCTCGTAGAAAGTTGCACATAGTTTGAGTTGGTTTTACTTTTCGTACGTACACTCACAATTTTTTTCACGTTGTAGTTATCACTTTTCTTTTTTCGACTCCAAGCAAACCCTAATAAGGGCATCCTTAACAGTGCGCTTCTATACCGTACCGGTCGCTGCTAAACGCGCTAGAGAAATAGTAGCCGGGCCTCCGGGAAGCATCGCGCTCTCAAATTTGGCAGCCCGGTAACAGCGCTGCTAAAGGTTTATGCTGGAAGAAACGTCAAACAGAGACGATAGCAACGACCGGTGTGAAAACGGGTGAGTACGTAAAATAGCCGCGCTGTACACAGCAGCGAAGGAAAAAAAATCACCTCTAGCGATTAATGAATACATATAAAACAAGCCTAGGATGCGTTTACATCGTCGTCAGTATGCGAAAAACAAAGTATCGGTGCTGGTGCACTCTTTTTGCTTTCCTCTTTACGACATATTCCTATTCATTAGTGTACACCACAATACGTGGTTCTCAATGTGCACAACTCGGTATATGAAGTTATTCGTCTCTGTTACAGAGAGCGATCAGAACTTGTTATATTCTTATTCTTTTGACTCATGAATATGATTTTTTGTCAGAAAAAGAAAGAAAATGACAGTGTATGCTCTCCTACTCTCGCTTAAACTCAACCGCTGCCGAAGTAGTTCCTTCCCCCACACATTCCCTCTCACCGCACCACACCTCTGCTGCTGATCAGGCGACATGGTTTTCTCCTGTTGCTATCCTTTCTTCCCGTAACTACCGGCCTATAGAAAGACAAACGCAACGATCGAATCGCTTCTCAGAGCTGATGTAGTCTAGTCATGTGTTTGTTTTCTCCCAGAAACCTATGCACCCTATCATCATTTCATTATGGGTTGAGAGGATTCGAGTTTAGTCCCGGCCTGTACACTTCGTGAAGTGCACATATGATGAATAAACGACGATTGCATCATATTCGTTTCGTTTCCATCACTGGTACACAGTCGCCATAACCTAGGACAGGACGTGACAAGAGAAACCAAAAATCACCCAAAGTTCTGTCAAAGCGAACTCAGCGCACTGTTAAATTTTCATTATTAGTTGGTACTGTTGGCCGTGCTGCGAAAACTATCGGCATTTTTTGTTCACACTGTTTTTGCTTACCAACTGAATGAACAGCTTTTGGTTCAACAACTTTTTGAAACTTTTTCATACACTGTACCGTGTA
This sequence comes from Wyeomyia smithii, assembly GCF_029784165.1. NCBI lineage: Eukaryota > Metazoa > Arthropoda > Insecta > Diptera > Culicidae > Wyeomyia > Wyeomyia smithii. The sequence goes on along the minus strand of NC_073695.1, from coordinate 44,017,065 downwards.
ATGTCTATAAAAATCAACATTCGAAATGTTATTCATGTTTTTGAAACTACTTATGATAAACAGCCTCCTCAGCTGGTCTCGAGGTACGATGCTGGCCTAACAAGCCAGTCGTCGTAGGTTCGAGTCTCGGCTCGGGAGAGACTTTTAGTGCCAGTAGGATCGTAGCGCTAGCCCCGCAATTGTCCTATACACTCAACAGTTGGCTGCGAAGTCTGTGTATAGTAAACAGAAGGTCAAGTTCCGAATCGGAATGTAGCACCAAGGCTTTGTTTTGCTTTGCTATGATAAACAATAGCAGATTCATTTCATGAAAAGCAAGAGGAACTCAAAATGAGTTGAAATTATGGCTGGTTCAAATAAATTTAACATATATCTTCTAATCAATTGAGCTAGCATTATCAAATGAATTATATAAAATTGAGATCCAGAACTTGAAAAATCCTTGATATTTATACTTTGCTTATTAAACATTTTTGGAAACACTGGCAAGCGTCGTGCCGAAAAACCACAATGTTTCATGAGGGCAATTTTGAAAGAAAAGAAGAATAACTAGAAGCCACTTGTCACGTCCTGTCCTAGGCCATAACAACTTAAATAGTAGCGCACTGTTAAGGATGCCCCAAATAGGAATTATGAACGGACGATAATCTATATGGTTTAACGATAACCCAGATAGTTCTGACTATACCACGAATAGGCTGTTAATCATGTTATTATGGTTATTGATTATGCGGGAAGTCATGCTATTTTTAATTCTTGTTTAAGGAGTAAATGCAGTAATGAAGAAAGAAATAATAAACTAACTGAAAATATGATTGTAAAAACTACGAAAAATATAGTTCAGCAGGTGGGACTCGAACCCACAACTTCCAATTTCCGGTCAGATGTGTTTCCGTTACACCACCGCAGAACGTTAAAGACATAGTTCTAGAATCAAGTTTTGTATCGCTTATCCAATTCTCGCACTTCGCACATTTACTCAGTAGAGACTATTATTTATAGCTGGCTATTGTTTCAACACCCTCAGTGGAAGTTGGAATGACTTCTCAGTGTGAGAGATCGGAAAAGTTATGTGAATATTTTCCACTATAGTTTTCAAGTAAATTCTACGTGTTCGTCATTTGTGTTCATCGAGACCTGGTGAGATGAATCATCTTTTGAAACTTATTCAGTAGACATATGCATTTTATGTGAGTTTCAAAAAGCATTTGAGTATCTGATAGCTGACACGTTTTTTGTAACGTATAATTTTCAATTATTTCTCTAATTTTTAAGAGATACGAAATGGTTTTCAAAAATTAACGAAAGATGTTACATAATGCAAATTCGGCAATTCTTGAATGAAATAAACGACATTTAAACTGATAAATAGTAGCGGAGGTCGACCGGAACGAAACTGATGAATATTACGACTTTCGCTTGCGGTAGTTACTGTCAGCTGCAGCTGTTTATGTTCAGATAACTCCCCCACCTCTGAACTGAAGCTATGTGAGCTCAAGATTCGAGGTTTTCATAAGATTCACTTATTGGCAAGCCATCGAGAAATTTCGTTTCATGTTCTGACACTGAATCAGGCAACTGAATCAGGCATTTTGATTTCTGCACAGAGAATTCACGGGATACATCCTGTTTGACGTTGTCAAGATCACGTAGATGGTATGTGATAAACCATGGTATGCATGTGATTTTCACGAAGATTGTCACATAAATCAAGCAAAATGACAGAAAATGAACAAGTATAGGAACTTTCACGTAACAATAACGTGAAAATATACTTTGAGTGTAAAAAATAACTTAGATCGACCTGATATAAATGTTATATCGTGAAAACGATTGTCGGCGTAATCAAAGGCCTCAACTGAAACAGTAAAATTTTACGTTGCAAGTGTTCCTTATCACCGTTACTTTTCATCAAATTATCAGCATGCAACGCAAAAACAGTGAATAACAGTCTTGTTGAAAATGTCTTGAAGGACCGGTGTCAAGCTTAGGCCTCTGCCAGGCTGAATGCCAACGCGAGCAATTGGGTGAGATTTTTGCCGTAGGTTAATGAACAGCTCTACTTACGGCGGTTTATTTACCTCACCGAACGGAATCATCGAGCCTTTATTAGATGATTCATCATTCAGAATCATCAAACGAGTAAAAATCCGAAAATCACATGAAAATTTCGATGCACTGATAATACACGTAAAATAATATGATTCGTCATGCACACTATGTAGAATAATGCTGAACTGGTATAGCACTACAGTAGCTCGTCACGCAAAACGATACATCAAGCCCAACGCTTCGATTGCACAAAAAATTTTGAACCTTTCAAAGAAGGATCTTAGTACTTATACTGGACTGATTACTGGTAGGCTAACCAGATTTTCTCGGGATAAAAACGGGACAAATGGGTTCAAAAACGGGACAAATGATAAAATTGATTTTTGAAAATTCTTACCAACCAAAGCATGCAAACAATTAAACATTGCTTTGATGCACTTACCCGATCCTGAATTTGTCCTGAATTTGTATGATTTTTGCAATGAGTTCCTGAAATTTGTTACATGATGATCGAGATTTTGACTAACAATTATCATGGTCTCAACTTTCAATCGCGACTTTTAAGTCAGTTCACGATAGGGGATGTCCTTTCCAGTGGTGCGGTACTGTCAGGAAGGCACAAAATGTACTCAGTAATATTAAAAAAAATCCTGGCTGCTTGGAAACTTATTTTCCATTTAGGAAGAATTTCAATGCAAAGCTTCATGTAAGATTTTTTCAAGGAGTATCCGAAAACGGTACAAAATAGCAAAAAGACAGGACGGTTAAAAATAGTCGAAAAAACGGTACTGCCCCGTTCAAAACGGTACGTCTGGTCACTATCCAAGTAAATATCATCTCAAGCTAATAGGAAGGCTTGAAAACGACAATTGTCGCTTCTGTTGCACAGAGAGTGAAAGTGCTCATCATTTGCTGTGTGAATGCCCAGCAATATTCACCAAACGGCACAAATTTCTTGATAAGTGACTTCTAGAACCTTGGGAAATATGGGCTAGTTCTCCGAACAATGTTTTAAATTTTATTCGTTGCATAATACCACACTGGGACAATGCCTTCAATCACGATAGTGACTATTAAAACATATAATAGTTGCAGAGCCGGATTTAAGGGGGGGGGCAGGGGGCCCGGGCCCCGGGCCCTCACATTTTTGGGGCTCCCACAAAACGAGAAAAAATTCTTTTCTCTATCAAAAATGAGATTCAATCAAAAGCTCAATTTACAGCAAGAAAATTTGAACAGACCGTTTCAATCTGAAACTTTTCTTCAGTGTTATTTTTTCGCGAGCGCCAATATCACAACTACATCCATAAGATCCTTCGATTCTCTTGGAATGACACACATAAACACCATTTGAATCGAACCGGCGCGCATGGGAGATCAAGCAGGAAAGAAAATACATAATCCACAAGTTTTTTTAATGCATTGCTGTTGATTCCGAAAATAAGTTTACTTGTCCGAATCGGTGATACCAGATTTGCGTTGTAAAATGCAGATTTTCAGAGTCCGTGTGCAGATTTTATTGACCTGCAGATGTGTGTAGTTTTTTCTTAGTTTCTGTAGATTATTGCCAGCGTAGCCTTATATTTGCGCAGTCTTTCTCAAATTGTGTGCAAATTTTTGGAGAAAGGTCTTTTTCGAAGATGAAACTGATTGAAAATAGGTTGCGTACGACTATGAAGAGTGACAGGCTGTCAAACTTAGCATTGTTAAGTTGAGAGTACAATATTCTGAAGGAGCTGAATGTTGATTATTCAATCAATATGTTCTCTGCAAAAAAAAACTTGTAAAAAAAATCTAGCAAATTTTTGGTAACTTTTCAATAACAAATAAATGTTTTTAACTCGTACGAAAAAAAAACGGGTTTGTTTTATTTTGGGGCCCCCACTGTAAACTGGGCCCCGGGCCCCCACAATCGTAAATCCGGCTCTGAATAGTTGTCTATACAAAAAAAGGCTTAAAGCAAAAGAGGACACACCACAATAGATCTAAGTACTGGTCGCAGTGGTATAATGTCCCCAACAAGGAAAAAAAAAGTAGAATAATATTAACATCGTTGAGAGAATTTGTATTCATATTTTGAGTGATATTTGTAAAAATTTGGCAACATGAACTTAAGCGTATATGTGAAAGAAAATCATCCATGGCAGCCCCATACGGGAAATCATACGAGCATGAACTGTTATACGATCCAGTTTCACACCGTTTCCACCATATTGCAGTCAGTTTTTGTGAAGCCAGGTTTATGAAAATTTCGATCTTTTCAATCTCGCCAGAAATATTTAATATCAATAGCTGAAACTATATTCCCTTGAAGGTAAATAAAATGTGCTAGAAGTAATGTGCTTGGCGTACATTTTGAGTATTTTGTAATCTTTTATAAGTCCAATACTGAAAGCTGTTTTTTTGTTTTTTTCCATATGCCATAGGTCTTATCCAAATGATCGATACAATTATTTTACCTGTGAAACTCAGAAGAAGATATAGAGCGTTTGGTAATTCTCGTGAAGCAGCATCATACCTTGTATATTTCATTATTCAATCAACATTTGAAACCGAAACAACACTTTTTAACACATTATCCGAGGATAATAAAGAACAGTGGCCCTTTCCAGAAAATGTCCTGTTTTCGCCAGGAAGCTCGACATAGAGACTTCAAGGAGTATTTTAATGGTAGCTCGTCAAAAAAAAAACATTTGTTTCACGTTGTGTATTAAGGCTGGTTTATATTTTACACACGATGTTGTTAATGCTTCTTTTTTGAAAACTAAGACGAACGGTATTCATGATGAAGTAATATGGGGTGAAAAAACGTAAATTGATAATGTTTGTAACAGTAACATACATAGGCGCGAAATGATTCAAACAGCTCAATCCATAATGTACAAAAATATCAAATATTGTTCAGGAAATTTTGTTTCGCTAACTTAAAATTCTACAGTTAAACTCTACCAAATAATAGAATTTCTAAAATATGATAGCAAGGATCATGCAGTTGTAACGAGATGGAAAGTTGAATGCTTTAACAAGCGTTATCAGGCGTTCGAAGTAAGAGAAAAATTAGAAAGTATCTATGTGTTCATAATGAATATTTTTTATGGGCCTCCATTTACTGTAGAAAACATTCAAAATATAGTTATGTTTCGTAGGCAGTTATACCAATTAGATGAATAAAACATGTTACAATTAAATTTGAGATTCCCAAGCCGTATGAATTTATTTCTAGTGAATGAAACTTTCTTTAGAAATGGCTTTTATCTCGAGCACGGCTTTTTATCATATTAATATATTATGAGGGCATCTTCAGCGGTGGTCCAAATCGTTGTTTTGATCTATTTTTTTTGGAACAAACTCAAATTCACTGCTGCACCGGTGGTGTAAATTTTGTTTTATTCCAGATCTAAATTGAAAAAAAAATGAAACTGGTATACGTTTTGGTCTATTTTTGTCACTTTTTGGAACAAGAAATAGATCGTTCTAAAATCCTTTGTACGCTACCAATAGGTCGATGAAATGTCATATTTTAATTGAATACCTCATTTTTAGCTATTTCCATATGAGCGTTTTGCGAGTATTGAGCAATAAATAAAACGAAGATATTTATGACAATTCACAATTCATTTTTGTGGCTTTCTGAAGAATAAAATGAACAGGTTTGTCGTTTTTGACTTCAAGGAAATCGGACAGCAACAGAGGGAATTCTGGAAGACCATAACCGTAATTTCAACTACTTGGTTTGCAACCATCAACCACCAGGATGACAAATATGTTGGCTATTTGTTAATCGCTTTAATTGTAGTGGGACTAGAGAAGACCTTGAGAAGCCAGAAAAATGCTCCTCGAAGACACTGAACTGAAAACGTTCAAAATGCAGGCTTGTTTCAATATCCTCAAGACCGAAAGCAAGTTTGGAGAACTGCAAGATTCTGAAAGATTGATGAGACGAAAACGGAAGATGAACATCTACGCGATCAAATATTTTTCGCTATCCTCCGAAGCCCTACTTGCAGCAGAAATTTTTCGTTCATACCAATCTATCCTGAGAAATGTCACTGACGCTCGGGTCAAATACATAAAGTCTCGTGGATATAAAGTGTCTTGCCAAAGTATTCGTTTAATGTGCGTAAAAATTATCGATTTTCCGTTTGTTAAATATTGAGTACTTTTTATTATAACAAGTCTCATAAACTGATAGCATAGGGTATTAAATTGTTGATAGTGTGACAGATGTCAGCGGATTCAAACAACAAGATATACAACATCGGTGCGGAGAACGAAAAGATGATCTATATTAGCTGGTTCTATTCAGGTTTCGCTGATGTAAATCTAGTATAAAGTTGTTTAAAAAATAGACCACCGCTGAAGATGCCCTGACAATACAGTTTCAAACTAAATAACAAATCTTTATCTAATTCGATGTATGTGATACGATATGCTCATTCATAATCTTTTTTATAAGAAATAATAATCAAGCTGTTTTTAACCTATTGCTATATATTTGTCACCCGAAAGTAATACTATTTGTCTTGGTTTGAGCTGCACAATCAAAGGATGATAATCAATTCAAAATGACGCACAATCGTTATGGGGCTAAAGTGAAGCAATAATCATACACTTGTGTGCGAGCAATTTGGTTGTGTACGACAAGAATCTCGCCCGATCGCTCGCGTTGGCATTCAACATGGCAGAGGCCTAAGCGACAAAAACCTTTTTGTTGTCATTTGAGGCACAAACAAAAATCAAACCACACAAGAATGCACTAAAGCGACATCTTTACGATACTAGATAAAGTTAAAATCGATTGTGGTACGAACAACCGTTTTAAGCCTGTAGTACACTCTTTGACCGAGCGTCAAATATTTGTCTCTTTTTGACAGATAAAAATTTGGTCAAAGATAATTATTTGTCACTCTCCGAAAGAAGCGGCTATTTTGTTTATTGTTATGCGGCAGCTGTGATCTAAAGATTTATACAGAACGCATCCTAAAAAATCCATAATCATGCTTAAGCTAGTTGGAATTTTTATTCCAAACACACTGTAAGCTTTGTAGAAGGTGTCTATGGCATGTAATGAAGCCCCGGAACTAGAGTCCCGCATGAAGGAAGATGACAACGAAATCCTTCAATAATGATTATTGTTTATTTTTCCAAAATTTTTATTCAAATAGCTTACCTTTCAATTTATTACACGTCTCGGCGTCTACTTTAGCTGCAATTTTATCCATTTCGGTTCTTTTAGCAAATTTTACTCCTTTATTTCACTTCACAAATTAGGTTCTGCACATCCAATCACGAAATTAGCGTTTGAATCGCGGAAAATAAAATGGCCAGTTACTCAAAAATGAGTAAAATAGAAGAATACGTAAACTGAGTATTAGTTACTCAGTTTCGTTAATTAAGGTTACTCATTTTTTGACATTTTTTTGACAATTTAGAGTAAAATTGAACGAGCGTGTACAGGCTTTAGTAAAGCCTGTATTACACTTTTTGTCTAATGGTCAAATATTTGACCACAGACAGACGTCCAAGCAAGAAAAACATTGATCAAAATTTCCGTGTAAATTTTCAAAGTAAATTGCGTTATAAATCACTCGTACACTAGCGCCGCCTGGTGACCTTATCGCTACAATACATTTTTTTTCGCTGGTGCTCGAAGCTGGCGGTACTGGTAGCGCTATCTGGTTACGGATTGCTACTACAAAAAACTTTACACAAGTTTGGAACTCAGCTTGGACGTCTGTCTGCGATTTGACCTTCTGACATAATGGTCAATAGGGATGGGCGATACTGTCTGAAGTATCGATACCTGAGTACTCGAATACTTTTGCACAAAACGATACCAAGTATCGTGGTATCGGTATAGAAAGTATCGATGCCAAAATACCCGATGCTTTTAGCCGAAGTATCGATACTGGTATCGCCTATCTCCAATAGAAGGCATCGGTGGTATCGGTATCGTTTCAAAGTATCGTTGGCAAAGTATCGATACCGCTGCTCATCGCTAGCAACGAGTATCGATGCCAAAATACTCTATACTCCTGCCCCTGGTATCGATACCCTTGGTATCGATACAAATATCGCCCATCCCTAATGGTCAAATTTATTTGACATTAGCAATGGGCGATCCTTGAACAAAAATCGATTCTCCTGCATCGATTAATCGAAATCAATAAAATCGATTCAAGAGAAAATCGAGCCTGAAAAATCGATTTAACAAAAAATCGATTTTTGTTCGGCATAAGCTTTTTACGATTTTTTTTGGCTATATTTATGGAGATTTTGTTTTGTTTGCGTTTTCTGGTTTATTAATCATGTTCATCGAGTTTTCGTACACAACATCTACTAACGATACGGCTTTTTTAGTTTATTGCCATCTTCTTTAACCGCGTGTACTCTTAGCTTTTTTTATCTATTAAAAGTTTTCGTTGTCGCTCATCCCATAGACCATTCCACGAGACGTTTGGGAACTTGATTCATGAACGAAATTTTGACAGAAAGTTTGGAACCGCTGACATAATGCACGTGAAAGCATCAAGAACATCAGCAGGATCCGTGACACCTGTCAGTTCGTGAAATGGTCTATTGTTTCGGATGCACTAAGAGCAATCCAAACCTGTATACAGTCAGGGTTTTTTTTACGCGGGGGATACGTACCTCGTAAAAAAACGCATAAAAACCGCGGTAATTCAAAAATCCGCTCATTCCGCAAACGCGCTCATTCAAAAATCCGCGTAAAAAACCTCGCTAATTTAAAAATCCGCGTAAAGTAGTCCAGCAAGAAGGGCTTTAGAAAAAACCCGAGACGCTCTAGAACCAGTATTTAAAATTGTCCTATTTGACGGTCATTCCGGATCTTTCGGTGGGCGGAGGGTATTTTTTGGACTAAGTCTTTTACTAGATAAACACTTAAACGTTTCTGGTTCCAAACCCACAATTCGGAAATTTGCGAAAATTGTTTTGAATTAGCGCGGTGTCGCGTAAAAAAACGCGTTAATTCAAAAATCCGCGTAAAAAAACCGCGTTGATTCAAAAATCTGCGTAAAAAACCGCGTCAACTCAAAAAATCCGGGTAAAAAAAACTCGTAAAAAATCCGCGTATAAAAAACCTGACTCTAATTGGGTTGTTTAGTTATTCACGGATTTCCGATTTTTATATATCATCCAAAAGAGTGTAATTTTCTAAGCAAAACGTGATTTTTTAAAACTTTATTTCATATTCCTTCGGTTTTTAAATGAAAAATAAAAATTCGCTCTAAATCGTTACAATGACAGTTGGTAGATGGGCGAACTGTCATTGTAGCGGTTTCGAGCAGATTTTAAGAAGTTTTAAATCGTGATTTAAAAAGCGAAGGACAATGATAGAATTTTTTTTGTATCACGTTTTACTTGGAAAATTCAGATCATTTAGATGATATGAAAAACTGATATAGCTGAACAACCCAATTCATAAAAAAATCGGAACATCCGCAGAACAAACTCAAATAAACAAAAATGGCGAGCGCGACACCATGCAGAACAGAATAGAGCACGGCATATACACGACCATTCAATTCAACTTTTGCAATATTTGAGTTAACGAGTACCCCGCTACTCATAGTTGAAAAATAAGCGCATATGCCTTTTCTACCTAAATCAAAAAATTTGTGCTTGATAGTAAACACCCACAACGATAGTAAACAACGTCCCTACGGAAGCAAATTTTCAAAAAGTGCACTTGCAGAGGTAGCAAATATGAAATAATGTTGGCTCATATCCAAAATGGTAAATTCAACATCCAATGCAATGCAAAATTTCGGCTCAATCGGAATTCAGGAGTATTTGGTCTAAATTTCACTGTCTCGACTTATGAAGAAAAGCACAGTTTGTAATAATTTTTTTTGTGCCAAATGTCTTATGCCTTGTTCACACTTTAGCAGATATCACGTGATATCGCGTATCTTGAAACATACATACATCTAGTTTTCACGGAAAATTTGGAGTATGGGATTTGAAATCAAGATGGGCGATATTACATCATGTGGTCGGTGTGACCGGACCGAGAAAAACGAGTATGAAGTTTGTTGCTCTGGGAATTTTGAAGTTTTCAATATTTTAGCGCAGTTTCGATGTTATGAGTTGGAGTAACTCTCTAACTGTATCATGCAATATGACAATTGAAAAAATAGAGTGCCGTATGCTCAAAAAGGACAGGTTTGTAACTGATTAAATGTACTTGGTCCACACTGATTGAATCAAAGAAGAATTATTAATGACTTGGCCCATTATGACTGAACAATTGAACAAATGATTTTAGTCCATTGATCGCCGAGCAGCCAAAAACTTTTTAATCTACATGGTTAGGTTCTGTGACATCAACAATTATTGAAAATAGTTTGAATAAACTTTGAACTGTGTTTGTTTCAACAAATCAATGACTTGCATAAAACAGTAACAAACATACACTTACTACTTATTTCAACCTCCTGAGGATATAATTCATTGGTAAAATTATCAAGTATTACTACTGTAACTTGAACTTCTTTCTGAAATTGCGGAATGTTGTGTCACCCACACAAATGACTAACGTTTCTCATTAGTGTGTTCAATCAGAGTGGACCATGTACATTTTCCTCATTTACTGGTAAAGTATACTTATTTGACTAACGGGTATAGAAGCATTCCGATAAGTTGCCTGATAGTGTTGAAATTCATTTATGTTGACTTCAAACCGATGCTGTAAATTCCGACAATTTCAACTTTTTTCTGCTTAACACATGGTTCACTTTGTCTGCACACTATAAGGCATGATATCAGCTCATGTTAGTGACAGCAATAAATGGTCCAAAAACACATTCAAAACCATGGCAGTGCGTGAAACTTTACAGATTCCGATGGGGGGTGAGTGAAAGAGTTCTCTGATACAAAGAAATCCGGAAAAACGCTTGAAAATTCTTCCGTTCGTTCGCTTTTATCAATAGCTGACCGAAGGCAGTCTTCTTGAAAATAAACACTTGGTCCATTCTGACTGAACACTGTAATCGCTTTTCATTGGTCATGCAGACAAAAATCATGCTGTTATTTCTGCAGTTTTAGAGATAAATATAATCTGATTGTTGTGTGATGTAGCTTTAGAAAATCTTTATCCAATACTATCGTTAACTCGTTTTTTCCAATTTTGCGACTTGGTCCGGTCTGACTTAACACCGACCATGTGAACTGGTCATTAGAAATGTATAAAACGTCGAGGTCGGGTGTTATCCAAAAAATCGAAATTTTGCTAACTGTTCGTGAAGGCGAAATTTTGAACACTACTTCTAAATAAAACTGTCAAAGTCAATTTCCATTGCCACCCCAATGTACACCAATCAGATAGTAATGATTGTGTACAATATATGTCAAACTTTCGAGACGGTCTTGTGGTCTGGTAATTTATATTCAGTTCGAGGTGCAAACTTGTCTCGTCGTTCTTTTCATCCTCGCTAGGGATGGGCGAACGGCTCACGAGCCGTTCATATGAACCGGTTCTTAGGAAAGAGCGAAAAAACGAACGGCTCACGAAAAAGAACCACGGTTCTTGGGCGCACCAGAACTGTTTGGTTCGCGTGAACCCGAAGTTTACTGAGACAACACGAACTGTCAACGCTCGTGAATCATTGTGAACCATGAGTCGGTTTAGAGCCGCTTATGCAAAAGAGCCGTTTCACCCACCCCTAATCCTTGATATATATCACAACGCATGCGTATTAGCCAAATTTCATACGGGTTTGTCTATTGATGTCGCGTTTACAAAGGCAAAAAATGCGTTGAAAATACTGGAGGGACTTAATTTGGCTGCGGATTGTTCTTTTTCAACTCGACGACAAGGTTATCCAGCTTCCCTGACCTACAGAAAACGTCAAAATGGACTGCGTGCACTATACGCCATTACCGTTCGTGAAAAGCTGGATATGCTGGATATGGGGGTTGTGACATACTCATGAAAAAAGTTGTCATGGACGTAGACAATTGTTTAACCAACAAAAACATTTGAAATGCGTTTTTCTCGGTTTCATGTCTATTGAATTTCAGCCCATTCTCCAACTATGGACATCCCGGTAAAAAATTGACACATTTTTCAGATCAGTGTCCGAATTCCGAGCACACACTTCTTCGGAGAGAAGAAAAAAATTTCGTATACTATCAATAAAGAAATTTTCTTCTCTTCAAAGAAAAGTGTTCTCGGAATTCGGCCGCAGATTACGTTAGCAACAATAAATGCAATCACTATTGTTTTCAATCCGTTTTGCACACATTTATTTTTCAGGCGGAAAAAAACGATCTTGCCATCCAAAGGATCGATTCAGGAGAAGCTCGCGCGCAGAGAAATCGATTAAAAAAATCGATGAATCGACTAGAAAAGATCGATTTTGCAAAAATCGGATCGATCTTGCCCATTGCTATTTGACATCATGGTTGTTGTTTGCCCCATGTTAAAATTGGAGAGTGACAAACAATTGTCTTTGACCAAATTTTTATCTGTCAAAAAGTGACTAACATTTGACGCTTGGTCAAAGAGTGTATTAGAGCCTTAATAAATTAAATATGGGGCATTTGAATCCTTAAAAATTCTATCGGAATCGGTCCACAGATTCCAAAACAAGTTCCAGAATAATCGTGCGGGATACATGAAGCTATCGAAATACCTTGACATTGTTTAAAAATACAAATAATCTTTTTCAATACTCACTTCGTTTCAGAGCTTTACCGATTCTTTTTTGCAATTTATACAATTTAAGCTAATAAATAATAACGGAGATCCGGCTAGTGAAGAAAAAGAAGAGATCGAACAAATTAATAGCGAATTTCTTTATTCCACCAGCTCACCTCGTTTTGACCTGGAAGCGCACTAACTGCTGTCGAAACCCTTCTTTATTCGCTCGATTTTGACCTGGCGTGCTGCCCGAAGCGCACTGTAAAATTTGTCAGCTTCAGCCCACCACCGCACGTGCTAAGTTCGTAAACAATTATCTGGTATCTCTTTCTTACTTGCATCTTAAATGGCGATGACGTTTCATTATTCCTCGGCAGTTTTGCCCGCACACCGTGCTATAAGACTGAATCTAACACGATTACTGATGAAGAAGTTAAAAAAATTGTCAAATGAACATAAAAGACTTAAATTGTTTGAAAATAAAAATTGATGTCTTGAAGGAAAACAGAATCACACGTTTTATCTCAAAAACAGGGTTCTACTTTATTCAATTTATCATGAAACAGGTTAAATTCAACGAGAACGCAACAGTTTAGCAACGGTTAAAAGCTAAGTTTTAGTTGGTCTTTACTAAACAATCGTGACCGGCACAGTATCAAGAGAGTTATTCTTTTCCAAAACATACAAATTTCAAGAAGAGTTTGTTGGTATTTTTTGCATAACTTCTAATCTTTCTATATTAGTAAGCCTATGCAGAAATTTCAAAATCATTTTCAGGGTAAGATTTATATATTAAATAGTAGATTTAGTAACGATACTCTTGGGTTTTTGACAAACAAAATCAATTCTGTTTTCGATTCATTAGGAGAAATTTTTGGTGCTTATTCAACAACCACGACAGACTTGTGCTGTGCCGAATATCATAGGAATCGACTTATGATCGCATTTGGATATGTCACTCAAATTGCAAATTGGGTTAGTCGAGTCCGTCTTCTGTAATAGGCCCCATAATTGGGTTGTTTAGCAATATCCGTTTTTTATATCATCTGAAAGATCTGCATTTTCTGAGTAAAACGTGATTTGAGGAAAGGAAGATGAAAGCAGATTTCGCTTAGTTCATTCCATCTGTTGAGGGGAGAATTTTATGCGTTGACAAGACAGTGAAACGGTTTTTATTCTCCGAATCGGTTTTTTGTCTTCTCTAGTATCAAGCTAGAAAGCTTTTTCAAATTCCAGCTAAAGCTTTCACAAGTAAAAGCTTCTAGATTAGCAAAGGCAGACGATTGAAATTGAGAAATTACAGGTTTTTAAAACCTTTTTATTTCTTTCGCATAATATAATAATAATTAAAAAAAATCATTTATTTCAAAAACTGCGACTAGATTGACACATAAAAAGAGAATATCACTGAATTGAGCCTGTTTTCAGTCCATCCGCTGAAAGTTACTAAAAAGTCTTCGTGCGCGATAAAGGAACGGTGTAACTGCGGCCAGAAAGATACCACTACCAAGCACGGGACGATGCAAGATCCAGGCTGTCGAAGCAATCGCCAGGGCCAACGAGAACGAAACTGTCAAGTTAGTTGAAACCGGAAAGTTTGGGTTGGGTACGAACTTCCGCAGTGTCACACTCTGGGCCGTAATGTATTCCAGTATGGAAGCTGAACAAGTGGCCGAGAAAAACAGCAGCATCCAACCGATCAAACGCCAGCTCCAAATGGTAATTTGCTTCGACTTGTGCTCGAGCTTGATGATATCCTGCATAGATAGTTCGCCTGGGTATATCAGCAAAACTTTTCTCGAATGGGATGACTGATACGGGACTATTTTGCCATTATCTAACATGCCGACAACCGTGTACTAGAATAAAACGCAATGGATGAGTCACATGAAAGTAAATGATAAAAATAATGATACTACTACTTACAGCTGATCCTTCCAATCCGGCATAGGAAAACTGTAGTCGGATATCGCCGACTTCAGGATTCCAAATATCGTTGCAATGGTAGTACAGCCCGGCATGCAGTTTAACTGAAGGATCTTCGGGGCGTGTATCGGAGGTGACTTCGATAAAGTTATTGAACCGCTCCTTAAGCTCGGCACCCAATTCATATTGACCAATGTGAACACGCTCCGACACGAATGTTTTTGTGTCCATCGGAAAGGTACTAGGATTGTGATGACCACTTCGAATGTAGAAGCTACGTGAGTCTATCAATTCATCACGCCAGTCCAACGTATAATAGTAGGTTCGATCATCGGCTTGGAAAGTTGTATCGGATTCGCCAAATCGACTTTCCCTAGATTGAATAAGTTCAAAACAATTAACTACTGACGATGACAACAGATAAAGGTGATAAATTTTACACATATTCTTCAATCCATTGGTACATTTGAACGCGACGTCGCAGTTTCACGGCTTGCACTTGAATGTTATAGTCCGGTTCAGTTAGTGGTTCACCGGTAGTTATCCAGCCACTCAGGTGGATAAGTTTTCCCTCGTACAATCTGTCATAGGGACGATCGGCGCTCGCCGTAATCGCATCATTGAATGCTTCCTCCAGCGAGAGTGCAATACTTATTGCCCGAGCCTACCAACAGACAAGGGTTGATGATTCAGAGGAATAAAAATAGAATGATAACATTTACCTCATTCCAGAATAATACGCATGTACCGGCAGTTAGCAAAATCGACCCCAATAACATTGCCAACCAGCAGGATTTCAGTGCTTCAAATAGGTTCATTTTCCAACGGATGATTACACTAAAAGTTTTCTATACCGTAATGCACCATAACAGTTGTATATATTGTGTTACGCAGGCCTTATTCTGCTGACTGAATAACGAACAAATTTCTACAACCAACATCATATTTTTGTTATGTCAAATGACAGTTGTGTGCGAGATTCCATGTGTACTACAGAAGGTGTGGAGAAGTTAACACTCTTCTTACAAAGTGTATAAAAAATGTGTAAAATCATGGTTTAAACCGTATCGAAAATCAATGTCGTATTCGTTTTCGCGGTGTCGTCCAGAAACCAACGCATAGGCAAGCACTGTCTAATGGCATATATTTACAAAATGAGATTATAGTACGTGGGATAGAGTCCTGGTGTAGCCTCGCCGCAATAACGAATTCTACATTAACAAGCAAACTACCCAGGGGCTAGACACCTTTATTTTCACGAAAAATATTTCGATAATATTACTCGATATTTGTTGATATACAGGTTGGACTTAATTATCCGGAGACTCGATTATCCGGGGGCCCGATTATCCGGGGCTCGATTATCCGGAGAAAATGGCTCGATTATCCGGAGTATTTTTTTTCTTCTGTATTTCTATAACGTAGTTCTGTCTTCCGGGTCATTCGGAGTTTCAGGGTTGTTCAAAATTGTAACAAAAATGCCCCGTTTTTTTTAGGTAGTTCGTTTTTAAAATTTTCTAGTCGTTTCTTCAACCATTTCTTACTCAACAACCTCTAATAGCAAGGTATTATGGTTTTTAGTTGCCAATGAGGACAACCACTATTGGTCAACCGGTTTCGAATGTATGGCCGGAGCATATTTCTGTAATATAATGGCCATGATCAATGCAGTACTTAAAACCACAGGCTGGCCTGTTTCGGTGGTGTTCCGGATACTCCTGGATTATTGAACTAAAATTCACCAAGCGAAATCAATAACGATTTGAAATTTCGCAAAGTAGCCCATTAGTGGCCATATCGAGCGTCTATGTCGTTAAAAGTCACTTGGGAAACAGAAATAAAATCATGAGTGTTGACAAAATCGAACAGGGTCTGTATATGTAACACCTAAATTCTTCTTAATATTTAAGAAAATAAAACAGATGAATACCTAAATCAAATCAAATTCTATCACATTTTCTGGAAAATATTTCCTTTAATCTCTCGAAGCGAAGGCTGTATTTCTGATGGCAGTTTTGATTTATTTTATTTGGTTTTTACATCTTCGAGATAATCAATATAACATAATTTATTATTACGTATATATGTATAACAAACGTCGACGAACATTCTAGACAATTTTTAATTTATTTCGTCGGCACATGTACATGTACAACATTCTATAATAGAAAACTCACTGTTCTAAATGAGAGATATTAAAAATTGAAAAATAAAAAATGGCTCGATTATCCGGAGCGAAATGTTTTTCAAAACTCCGGATAATCGAGTCCGATCTGTATTTTGATATTTATCGTTTATCAGTCAATTGACAACCCTCGACCGATAAGTTAACGTCAATGAGCTAAGATATAAAAAGAGGGGTGCCCAAAAATGCAACGATAAATACTTTGTAATATTGAATATTGGGAATATTTCGCAATATATCAATTGTGTCTTGCCCAAAGGAGGTGCCCAAAAAACAACGATAAATACTCTGTAATATTGAATGTTAGAAATATTTCGCAATATATCAATAGTGTCTTGCCCCTAGCAATTTACTGTCAAATTGTCTGCAATGATTACGAAATATTCGTTTGCTGCTTTAAATAATGACGTATTCTTACGAGGATAGACTATTTTTTATGCAGATAAAAATATCCCTCTATTTGAATATTAAAATTACAGTAGATAGCAACACAAAAGAGTTCTATTTTTTGTTCTAAAATCTGCTAAAGTAAAAATAAGAGTTAATTATGAGGCAAACAACCTACAGTTAGTGTGAAACTAGATGTAAACTGAGTTGTTGAGCGAATTAACACGAAGTTTGGTATGCTTCTGTGACCAGCCACGGTGTAAACACTGAACTGTGCCTGCCCGGGTGCGGTTTTGCGTAGAAACACGACACGACGCGACCTGCAACCTTCAACTCGGTGTTAATGTTACACCGACGGTACGAAGAACGACACTTGAAACACCGGAGCTAGTGTCGGTGTAGTATTTTCGGCCCGGGTGCTTAAGGCTTCGGCAGGCACCGGAGCTGAAGGCTTTGGCTTCGGAAAACGCTAGTCTCACGTAAGAAATAATACCAACAATGTGAGTATGTTACAAAACGCTTCGTTTCGCACTAGGCTCTGGTTATACTGGACACGAATAGCTGGGCTAGACGATTAATTACATATTATATATTACATTATATTATATACATTATTACACACCTATGAGAGTATTTTCATGCGTATTTAGTATTTACTTCCGTGAAAATAATTATTGATTATCATACGCAAGAAGTTACACCCACGAAAACTATATACATGTTCTCCTAATTAGGTTTTTACGCACCATAATGGAGGACGCTTTCATGAAAAATCGTAACATGTTACTTACCCTTTTGACAGATCTGCTAACGTCAGTTTTTACTCTTCGTGTATTTCGCTAGAGAAATAATAATTTGATACCAAAACTACAGAAATCACAAAACTGACGTAATGGCTTGTTCAGACTACGCCGCATATCACCTGATATCGCCAGATGATATCGGATATCACCTCCGGTGTTCACACTACAGTCAGATGATATGGTTTGACATTTGCTTTGGTAATTGAAAAGAAAAGCAAACAAAAACAGGTCAAGGCAAAAACAAGACAACAAGAGTAATGTAATTAGGATAGAGATGTCAGCTAGTTAGCTCACACCAACGCGAACTTTCATATGTAATTGTCGAAATTTGCGGGACGACAAGAGCAAAAATATTTTTTTTCTTCTTTTTCGCATGCAATTTTTAAATTTTGAAACTTGTAGGGTTGCGTCAAATGTCCTTCTTGCCTACTGCTGCAAATCTGGTTTTTATTGGTTTTTGAACATGATATCCGCGATATCATGTAGCCGAGGTGATATCCGATGAGAGCTCGATTGTATGGGATATCAGGTGATACGGATGGTGATATGGCCTCGATAGCACGAATCGCCTGATATCAGATGATATGCGGTGTAGTGTGAACGGGGTATAAACAGAAAGGTTCGCAAATTACGCACACGCATTATAGCCCCGCCATTATGGTGCGTAAGGATCTGATTGATTGCAAGATAATTATAACAACATTCGCCGTGGCGGACATTGAGATCCTTTTTCGTTTCATTAATCAATTCCTCCTCAGATTGTTGCGAAAACAAAATTGTTGGAGTAGATTTTACGCTTCAGGTTTGTTCAGAAATCCTCGATGGGATGCAACTTGGGGGCGTTGGGCGGGTTCACCCGCGCGGGTACCACATCGATATTCAGCCGCTCCATCTCCTTTGACGATCGCTTCGAGTAATGGGCCGACGCCAGATCCGACCAAAACACCGTATCTTTGGCCTTATCGTATTTCTTGATGAACGACGCAACTTCCGGCAGGCACTTTATACTATACATTTTTCGGTTCACGGCCAATCAGGTGCGAAAAAAGAGCGGCTCCGACTTCCCCTTCTCGTTGATTGTCAGCCACACTGCCGTGGGCTGGGATTTTGACGTAAGCGCCAAATTTTAAAATTTCGTTTTTTTACTTATGACTAAAGTACTGCCGTGATACAACATTATGACGTACATCCATTTGATTAGTTTTTCAATACGGCCCAAAAACGAACGGGTTATTTGTCACTTTTGTATTGAAATGGTGCATACGTCATTTTGTTTTCTTGATTTTATGCAACGTACGAATAAGTAACAATTAAAAGGAAGATACCAAAAGAGGGGTCTTCGAATAACGAAAAAATTGGCATAAGAACCCAATATTTGAAAAAATGGCGCTTACGTCAGTCTGCGAGATTACGGCAGAGTATAGGTTGCCCATTTCAAGATACTTGTTGCCATTTTTAAAAATATTGGAAAATAACTGAGAAATATCAGAAATAAGAAGTGACGTTAGCGCCATTTTGTATAGAAGTGTCGTTGAGGTATGGATAGAATACCGTACCATACTGGTAGAGTGCTGCGATGTATTTTTCGTGCCAACTTCTTGCTCACATTTTGTATAGCATTGCGCTGCAGTCATTAGGTCGATTCACGTGATTGCTTATGTTTTTTGCTGCTGACTACCGACCAGTACGCATGGCAAACTTGACTATTTATGCACACCTACGTCACTTTTTTTACAAAACGTCGAAATGGTTTTGTTATTTTGCAGGAAAAGTAACGTTGATGTTAAAACTCAATGCGTTTATAAAAATAAATGTGTTAGAACAATGGGATATATTTTTTAACAAATTCACTCAGATTCTATCAGATCAGAATGCGAATAAACGCGCTTCTGTTAATTTGCGAATGATTTGGAATAAATCGCTTCTGGAGTGATTTTGTGCTTCTGGCGCTCACGTCAAAACGCCAGCCCACGGCAGCACAACAACACCTTTTTGGAGAACTTGCTGTGTGAAATGAACTTCACCCCGGTGCTTACTTCCTTCGTGGGGAAAGTATAATACGAAGTGCCCTGCCAGTCGTTACAATCCAGGGTGAGATCGGTCTCGTTGTCCATCACCATCGCCACGTCACGATTCTCCGGAGAAAACGATTTGACCATCTTATTCAGCCGCTGCCACTGCGTCATTGTCTGCTGTTCCGAGAACAGCGGACAGGACTGCCGCTTCCTGCCATGTATCTCCTATGTTTGCTAGGTTTTCTTTTCACTGTTTGACCAGTTGTACCGACTTTCCGAGATTGTGGATAACCCAAGGAGTTTCAATTTGCCCAGGTTCGATCCAACCGGCACATCTACAGTATCGAATCGTTGGAAGAAGTGGAAACGGTTCTTCGAGATATTTTTTGGAAGTCAACAATGTTATGGTTCCTTCAAGAAAACGATCCTACCTGTTGTACAATGCTGGAAGTGAGTTACAAGATATATTTTTGAACCTGAGAGGAAACGACGAAGTTAACATTCCGGAGGGTTCCGATTTGTATACAGATTAGCTTCAGCTGTTGGACAACTATTTCTTACCGTTGAAATGCATTCCATGCGAACGTCACAGGTTTCGGTCTTCGCGGGCAACGAAATCTTTGCGATTATGGTCATTGGTTAGATGAAAACATTAAAGAACAACTGTTTAAGAAGGGAAACTCACATGAATTGAGAGCGAAAATCTTGACGAAACCGGATATGACTCTAGCGCAGACTGTGGAACTCGGAAGATCTCTGGAGACCATTGCCAAGCATCGTAAAAATCTAGTGAAATGTGGCGAAATAAACCGGATTACGCCTTCGAAAGGAGAATACTTCAGATGCGGTCATATTGGTCATTATGCCAACGACAGCGATTGTCCCGCACGAGATAAGAAGTGCGAAAAGTGCAGACTCGCGGTTATTTCAAAAGATGCTGCAAAACAAAAAGAAAAGATTCCAATCCACCTAGTGGTCATACCCAGCCTTTCTCATTCCAACTTTGATTTGTAAAAATAGATTTATATGAACGCTTCAATCCAATGAATGTATATTCACTCTTTAGGTTCTAAAATATTGATGTTGTAATCTATACATATAAAAATGCAGTCCGGTCTGTCTGTCTGTCTGTCTGATCCATATAGGCTCGAAAACTACCGAACCGATCGATGTGAAAATTTGTATGTAGGGGTTTTTAGTGCCGATAGAGGTTCCTATAATAGTTTGAGACCCCTCCCTCTTCTGGAAGGGAGGGGTCCCATACGAATGAAACATAAACTTCTGCACAACTCAAGAACAAACCAGGCAAATTAAACCGAATTTGGCATGTAGATGTTTTAGGAGGGAACAAATCTGTCCATAATAGTTGGACGTCCCTCCCTTTTCTGAAAAGGAGGGGTTCCATACAGATGTAACACAAATTTTTGCATATCTCGAGAAGTAGTCAACTAAATGGAACCAAATTTGGCAGGTAAATGTTTTTAGTGGTAAAAAATATGTCCATAATGTTTTGACACCCCTCCTTCTTTTGGAAGGGAGGGGTGCCATACAAATGAAGCACAAATTTCTGCACATCTCGAGAATTAACCGAGTAAAGGGTACCAAATTTAGCATGTGAATGTTTTTAGAAGTAACAAATATATTCCAATCGACCTCAGGCAACATTTTGGATTGTAAGACACATCGCGAGGAATCTACGAATTTGGAACGTTCAAATAGTACGATACCACATTTAAATTATGTTGAGGCCACATATATCGATCAAAGCAGGTATAGTTTTGAAAAGTCTTTGAATTTCTTTTCTTTTCATAACTGCTGAGCCACATATCAAATTGTTATGAAGTTTGTTGTTTGTAAGTTTGAGAGATGACTGGTTCGTATGACACTAGTTATGTTCAAATAAGTCATGTAATCTTTGAGATGATAGACTTTTGTTGTTTAACTAACAATTTAATACATAACGGTGGCTTATATTCAATTATAATCAAATGAAATGGGAACGTATAGGGCAGCCAAACTTTCAAACCACGTGTTCAATGTTCATAATTCATCAGTCAACCCTTAATTAGCCCGCTCATCTGATGAAAATATTGATCAAATCGGTGTAGTTTTTGAAATAATGAAGTTTCGTGATTTTCACATATCGGTAGATTACAGACGAAGTTACAGTTCAATTACAGTAAAATTCAATAGAGTGTTATGAGGCAGCTAGACTTATTATTTGACACTAATTTTGTGGAAATCGGGTCAGCCATCTCTGAGAAAGTGAGTTAGTCCAAGTAGTCTTCAGAATATGTTCCTTTTCATAGCTGGATTTCACATTTTTGAACATAACAGGCAAAGTAATAGTCCGATTGCAAAACAAATCAATAGGGTCTTATGGGACAACTAGACCTTCCATTTGACACCGATTTTATGAAAATTTTCAGCCATCTCTAAGAAACATGAGTGAGATTAAACAGTCTTCAGAACACGTTTCTTTTCATAACTTTTGAACCACAAATTCAATCTTCATAAAATTCAAAAGTTACCGACAGGCACGGAACAGCCAAAACTCAGTCCTCCGAAGGAAGAAGGGCCAGCAAGAGGACCGAGATCGCGTAGCGATGGAAGAGCTGTACCAAGCTAACGACACTCGGAAGTTCTACGAGAAGCTGAACAGCTCCCGCAAAGGCTTAGTGCCGCAAGCCGATATGTGCAGGAGCTTGGACGGCAACCTCCTAACAGACGGGTGTGAGGTGATCAAAACCTGGAGGCAGCACTTCGACGAGCATCTAAACGGCGATGCAGTAGAGCGCGAGGACGGTATGGCAATTGATCTTGGTGCACGAGCAGAAGACATCAGAATTCCAGCCCCCGATCTTCTGGAGGTGGGGGAGGAGATTGGTCGGCTGAAAAACAATAAAGCTGCTGGAGTGGACCAACTTCCCAGCGAGCTATTGAAATACGGCGGAGAAACACTGGCTAGGGCCGTGCGCTGGGTCATTATCAAGGTTTGGGAGAAAGAACGAGTACCGGAGGAGTGGATGGAGGGTATTGTGTGTCCCATCTACACAAAGGGCGACAAACTGGAGTGCTGCAATTACCGGGCAATCACTCTGTTGAATGCCGCCTACAAGGTACTCTCCCAAATACTTTACCGTCGACTATCACCATTTGCGAAGCAGTTCGTGGGGCACTACCAGGCGGGATTTATGGGTGCCCGCGCCACAACGGATCAGATATTCGCGGTTCGGCAGGTTATGCAGAAATGCCGCGAATATAACGTGCCCACACATCATTTGTTCATCGATTTTAAATCGGCGTACGACACAATCGATCGGGACAAGCTATGGAAAATTATGCACGACTACGGATTTCCGGACAAACTGACGCGGTTGGTCAAAGCGACGATGGATTGAGTGATGTGTGTAGTTCGAGTTTCGGGGGCACTCTCGAGCCCCTTCGAAACCCGAAGAGGTCTAAGGCAAGGTGATGGTCTCTCGTGCCTACTGTTTAACATTGCCCTGGAAGGTGTCATTAGAAGAGCGGGGATTAACACGAGTGGCACGATATTCCGAAAGTCGGTTCAACTGTTTGGTTTCGCCGACGATATTGACATTGTGGCTCGGACCTTTGTGAAGATGGCGGATACGTACATCGGACTAAAGGCTGAAGCCAAACGGATTGGACTGGTCATCAATGCATCGAAGACGAAGTACATGAAAGGAAGGGGTTCACGAGAGGACAGTGCTAACCTCCCACCTCGAGTTCAAATTGGTGGTGATGAAATCGAGGTGGTTGATGAGTTCGTGTATCTGGGCTCACTGGTAACTGCCGACAACGATACCAGCAGAGAAATTTCATAATGCGGGCAGGAAATCGTGCATACTTTGGTCTACAGAGGACGCTCCAATCGAGTAGAATTCGTCGCCGCACCAAGTTAACCATCTACAAGACGCTGATCAGACTGGTAGTCCTCTACGGGCATGAGACATGGACTATGCATGTGGAAGGACCAACGCGCCCTTGAGGTCTTCGAGCGGAAGGTGTTGCGTACCATCTTCGGTGGACTGCAGATGGAAAACGGAGTGTGGAGAAGCCGAATGAACCACGAACTGCAGGAGCTGCTTGGGGAGCCATCTATCGTTCACACCGCTAAGATAGGCAGGTTGCGGTGGTGATATATGCCATTCGGCCCTTTGGAGCACTTTTATACTTTCGGTTTTGCAAGTGATTGCTATACCTTTCTAGGAGAAAGGCAAAAATGTTAAAAAAAGAAAAGAGTCGGAAAAGTAAGGTGCATCATGTTACTAGAGACGATTCGAACGGCAGTAGTGAAGGATCTGATGAGCCATCTAGTGACGAGGAGAGTGTAAACTATGTCTTCGCTACTAGTCCATACAACGATGATCGAGTCACATGCAAGGTTGGAGGTGTAATGCTTAGTTGGATGGTTGATTCTGGTGCAGGTGTGAACGTTATAAAAGAGGATACCTGGTCGTTAAAAAAAAAAAAAAAAAAAAACAAAAACAAACAAAAAGTGAAGTTAGAATATCAAACCAGTAAAAGCAAAGCCTTGGTGCTACATTCCGATTCGGGAGTTGACCTTCTGTTTGTTATACACAGACTTCGCAGCCAACTGTTTAGTGCACAGGACAATTGCGGGGCTAGCGCTACTATCCTACTGACACTAACGGTCTCTCCCGAGCCGAGACTCGAACCTTGTTAGGCTTGTTAGGCCAGCATCGTACCTCACGACCATCTGGGAGATTATCAAACCAGTAATGTCGTGAAAACATTACTTGCATACGGAAACCACCAGCTTTCTGTAAAGGGCATGTTTATGGCAAGAATCGAAACCAAGAAAATGTCTGTGCTGGACAAGGTCTTCGCCGTGAAGGAAAGCGGAACGAACCTTTTGGGACGGAAAGCAGCTACAGACTTGAGAATTTCGGGAATCGATACATCAATCTGCAGTGTTCAGGCGAGCTCCAACAAAAATGAAAAAATCAAAGGAGTTACAGTGTCTGTTCAAATCAATCCCGATGTAAAGCCTATTCAACATTCCCAAAGTCGGATACCAATACCTCTGCAGTCGAAAGTTGAAAGTGAACTGCGAAAGCTTCTAGATCAAGATATCATTGAACGAGCACCGAGCGATTCACCCTGGATCTCCTGATTGGTTGTTAGACCAAAGGCTGAGAACGACGTTAGACTATGTGTGGATATGCGTGATGCGAACAAGGTGATAGTTTCACAACACCATCCTCTTCCAACCTTCGATGAGATTATTCCGCATCTACACAACTGCAAGGCGTTCTCGGTAATTGATTTGAATAAAGCGTTCCATCAAATAGAGTTGTCAAAGAAATCTCGCGCAATAACGACATTTGTGGCTCACGATGGATACTATCAGTACAAGTGTCTCACCTTCGAAATGAACTGTGCCTCGGGGGTGTTTCAAAGTGTCATCGAGAGAGTGCTGTCTGGTATCAAGGGAGTCAAGTTTTCGGCCGAACCGAAGCTGAACATGACGTGGCGTTAAAAGCTGTTATGGCTCGTATGAAAGAATGGGGAATCACTATTAATGCTGCGAAGTGCGAATTCCGGAAGACTAAAGTAACGTTCATGGGCCATCTATTAAGCACCAAAGGGATCAGTCCTACTGACGAAAAAGTAGAGGCAATTCGACAGTTCAGGTATCCAGGCACAGTAGAAGCACTCCGGAGCTTTCTCGGATTAGTCCGTATGGATGATGGAAGATGATGGGAGCGTCACCTTGACCATATTGTTGGAGTCGGTGCACACTTGCCAGAGGATTCCATTGTCGATCGCCCATTCGCAAAACGGGTTTGGCAAATTTTCCACTAACCTTTCTGCTTGTTCTAAGAAAGCCAACCTAACCGGGCTCAGCTTGATGAGCTCCGTTGCAATGCCATCTTTACCAGCTGATTTGTTGTTCTTGAGCTACTTGATGAAATCCCATCGAGGAGGCGGTAAGTCTTCCTCATCCGCTCTGTTGATAAAGTTGTTTCTCCTGCCGCCTTGGTCGTCTGCTTTAGCACCATTCAGATGGTAATTGTAGTGCTTCCACCTGTCGACCACCTCACGTTCTTCCGTCAAGATTCTTTCATCCTTATCCCGACGACATTCCACTGCGCTGTTAATTTCTCCTTAGGCGATACTTCAGCAGTCCTCTAGAGGGGATTCGATTCTCCCCCTCACCCACAATACTTCCGCAAGGCGTGATGAATTCGAAAATTTTTAGTCGATCCAGATCATACCGGCATGGGCGACGGTAGTGGATGTTATTGAAAACCGAAACTCTTTGGCACATTTCAACCATCAGGGGACAGTGGTCAGAATCGACGTTTACTCCACGATTGGTCCGGACGTCGATTATAACCGAGAAGTGCCATCCGTCAATCAAAACGTGAGTGATTTGAGATTCAGTGTGTTGTGGTTATCTCCATATGGGAGCTTATGCAGGAAGTAGGTACTACGTATGGCCATCTTCTTGGGGGTGGCGAAGTCAATGAGCCATGTTCTTGTAAGCCGGTATGCGCTGAACTTCCCAATAACCGGTTTGAGTTCCTCCTAACCGACCTAATGGGAATCATGAATTTAAACTCAACTAAATTATTGCGATCCATTATTTGGTTAAACAGTTATCTGGTTCGTAGTCGTTTCATTCGATAAGCAAAGACGTAATCCTGTGTTAAGAATGAGTAAAATACTCTCTACATATAGAAAGATTTTATTTTAGCATTTAGGATTATATTTAACCTGAAGGGCGTTGCATGAATAATTTAATGACTGATTTTCACTGATACAAACGAAAACTTTGAACGTGTATCTGATTTCAAAAGAAAAACATCAAAATGAAAAACTCGATGTTGCTTAAAGCAAGTTTTTGTTTCATTATGTATCCTACAATAAAGTCAATGCTTTTCTAAAATAATTCTTTATACGAAGAATTAATGATGAATGTATGGCAGCAAACCTAAGAAAAACGGATCTTTTGATTTTTTGTTATTTCTTGAAAAATACGGTTTCTGTTTAAAGCGTCGGTAAGGAAAAAATAATCTCATTCTCAGTTAGGTCGATTTGAAGCGTTCCTACTTTATAGAACAGATTTAATAAAAAAATTGTCCCCCGCCCTCATCGTTCTTTTTGGTATCAAATAAAAAGCTGACTTTTGGTTTCACAGAAGAAAAGTTTTCGCTCAAAAAATCGTGCAGTAATAAAAGGAAAAAAGTTTTGAATAAATAAATGATTAAATTAAGATTGGAGAATTTGAAATGGACTAAATCACTGGTAGATGTAGAAACAACAAAAAATCCTCCACTAAACCCGGATTAATACATATTTTCGCGCTGCATTGTTAGGAGTTTCAGCACTCTAGTGCTACATTTCGACATCCAGAACCATTGCTGAGACACCCAACCAGAAAAAGAAAATAAAAACAGGTTTAAATTGCATTCTTTGTTTCGAAGTTGCAAAAATATGACCATCATCCATTCTAACGCTGATTCTGCTGCGAATCGCACTGGTGTTTTTTTTTCTTCTGCCACTTGCATAATTTATGGCTTTCCAATTTTCCCGCTGTTCATTCCGTTTAATACCAGGGTGCTTTCGCGTGTCATTGCAGCGGCCGCATTCCATATCGCGCCTGAGGGCTGCGTTCCGTGGGAATAGTCTTCGCACTAGTGGTCGATTTCCGCCAAGTTACTTGAATAGTAGGTTATTTATTTCTTCCCGATTTCTTCACATTTTTACACAAGTTTTTTTTGCTTCTTCCTTCAAATCTTCCTATTGTACGTTTTAACATAGGCAAAATAACACTTTCTTTTTAGTTTTTCTTTTATTTGCTGAAATGATTTCTCGTTTTCACCTAGTTACTATAATACATCGTTCTAACAGTTAGTGACCTTTTCACTGTTTTTTTTTTAATTTTTTAAATGTTTTTTTTTGTCGTAGCTGCAGTTAAATATATTATTCCTGTTTCTCTGGCGTATTTATTATATAAATACAAACGTCCAACTAACTTTCGTCTTCTATAGCCTTCCATGTTTGCAGTTTAAAACAAATCAACTTGCGAGAACACATTAGCACTACCTTTATTGTTGTTCTTTACATGTCCCGTCTCATGGCATGCACGCAATCGATAGTAAAGGTTCGCAGCGGTGTTGGTTTTGTTGCGCGAAAAATCTCCCTCCCCCGCGTGTGGCCAAATTTTGAAAATAAAATAAATTTAGAAAACAACACCTAAAGCTAAAAAATATTATCACTGGCAGCCAAATACGGGATGAATCAGACCACGTCCCGCGGAGTTGGGAATTCGTTTCCGCAAAACGACAAAACGAAAAGCACCGCACATAATTCGGTGCAGTTGATGCCGCGAAAGATAACGTTTTTAGTTTAGTGTTTTTGTTTGTTTGTTTTTAATTCTTATAGCTTGCAGAAAACACGATTCATCGCTGCCTGGGCTGGTGGAACAACATTCTTCATTTATAACAATAAATTAGGTATTCTTTTTACTCTCTAGTTTGGGCTTGCAGTAGCTCGGCTCTCCTCATCATTCTCTCTCTCTTATTTCTCTTTCTCTCTCTCTCTTGCATGATGTTACGCCTTGTTTTCTACACCTTATAAACTTTTTTTTCTTAGCTCAATCACAGATAGTTCAAACACAATCATTTCTTTTTGTTCTTTCGATCTTTCGCCCCACATCTCGTAAAGTAGGTTTATAATCCACTGCTCGGGACTCAATCCTTTCCACGCACAGCACAAGTTTAGTTTAGCTTGTTTTTTTTTTTTACTTCTATCGTTCTGGGCGGGGGGAAATGAAATATGCTTGCAAAATTTTTGTCACGTTTTGATTGGAGCGATTTTACGCTGATCTCTCTCCGATTGCAGAGAAACATTGTAAGTTTGGAGACGTTTGGTAACATGAGCAATTTAAAATTTCAAAGAAAAATCTATTTGTCTTTTACAAAAGGTTTTTGACTTTATTTTTGTTTTGTTATTCAAAATTTTGGACAGAAAAGTCGATTCAACAGTGTGTCATTTGGGTAATTTCGGCAGGAAAAAGTTACTGTTAGTGCATTGCATTCTTTTGACAGTTTATCACAAAGACAAGTATGACGAGAAAAGCCGGCGGGTTTTAAAGAATGACTTAAATCCAAATAATATGCTATAACAAATAAAAATACAAAGGGACTTTTTTTTTTTGCTTCATCTATAAATACAAAGGGACTTGATATGGACCAAATCAAATAAAAAATTCAAATAATTTTTAAAAAAGATTTAAAAAGAAAGAGTACGCAAAGTTACCTCAACTATTGATGTCACCAAACTCACAAAGTTCGACTGAACTGGGGTGAAAACCGTTCATAGGACGACGGGTTTGAAAGTAGGATTAGTTCTAGTAGGACAGTCTCGGGGTTAGCCGGAGGCGTGCGGTAGATTATTGTTGCTGTAGTACGTTAATTTTATCGCCTTGGGAGGACAGTGTAACAATGGGGTAAAGAAGTAGCGAAGGTGAAAAAGAAGAGAAACCTGTTTCGCACGTGTTATGCAATTTTAACGCTAAGTTAGTTTTGTTTTTATTTACAAATTTGGGTTCTTTTTGCCTAATTTTTTTTGTTTGTTTCAGTAAGTAGATAGTCGGAAAAGTGGAAACGAAAGAAAGTGAATTAACAAACTTCGTTGAGGCAGGTTAGGATGGAAGAAATTTCTAATACTTTCACGTCGACAAGAGGGTTTTTTTGCTTTTTTTTCTCGTTACTTCGAACGATTTGCTGCGGCCGCTTTCTGCTGGATATTGTTAACCACCAATAAACTTTAGATTTTTTTTCGTTTCTTATCTGTTACTTATTTACAAGTTTTTCCCAACTAACATTGAAAAATTAGGGTTTTGTTTAATTTAATAGTTCTACCTACGGTATTCTAGTTCATTTTTTCTCTTAATCATTGATTGAGGGACCAAAGGGCAGGCAGGTTTTCTATAACTAACGATAATTAGTTGTTTTTTTTTTCTCGTTTCATAAACTTTCAACTGCTGTTGCTGAAACGAAGTGGTAAAGCTACCAGCATAAAACAAAGATCCGAAGTAGAGTATACATTTGTCTGGCGTACAATCGTTAAGCTGAGTTGTTCTACTAGTAGTAAACTGCGTATATTTCTGTGCGCTGGCACCTAACTAAACTATTATAAACTTTTAATTAAATATGGCGACTTGGTTTTGAATGCGATACCTGCTCGTAACTCCAGGAGGGAAAAGGAGGGATGGGGGACATTGGTTATTTACTTACTAAAATATAAAGCTTCCGCGGAACGGGAAATGAGATTAGATTGCTTTTTCTTTTCTTGGTAAAATTTGTACACTCTCACAATTTTGACTTCACGAAACACAGTTAGATGGGAGAAAACACAATCGAAAACGCAAGTTGCCCTCTAGTGTACACACGCATACTTTCCTCCTATGAATGTTTGAGTAAAACATATTAGAATATCAACATATTGCTTGAGCTTTTTGGCAGCAGCAGCAATGAATAGAAAGCTGAAATCTGCGGATACTTGCTATGGCGT
Source organism: Wyeomyia smithii (assembly GCF_029784165.1). Taxonomy (NCBI): domain Eukaryota; kingdom Metazoa; phylum Arthropoda; class Insecta; order Diptera; family Culicidae; genus Wyeomyia; species Wyeomyia smithii. The sequence goes on along the minus strand of NC_073695.1, from coordinate 43,986,459 downwards.
CTAACGTTCTGCGTTCCAGGATAGGTATTCTCACAAATTTCAACACTAGTTTGAGTGGCTTCTCACGCCACGGATTCGCCGGATACGTGTACAATTGATTTACATTGCTACGGGTAGATTTGTTATATCCTAGTATTTTTTTTCTGTTGTTTTTTGCTGTCGTTTAATAATTTTACAGTCCTACAATCTGACTTGCACGCGCTGCTATTACACGTAGAAACTGCCGTGTGCGTGAATTCGTTTCGCGAGTTTCCTGAATGAAGCATTAAATAGGCGAAAGAAGACAACGAGTACGAATAACTTGACTCCATTTCTCTACAGCTGAGTTTACCTGAAGAACAAAACAACCGGTGCGGGTGTCTCCCCGAGCCCTACACACTTAGTGCCTGCTGTTGCTGATCAGGCCGGACAGCAGGAGAGCAACGCACGCGAGCACATACGAGAGGGAGATTCCGGCCGCTTTACCGGCTGGCGGTGTGAAGTTACTTCCAGTTTGGACGTTGATAGTTTCAAAGCCACCACGCCGCGAATCGGGACCTGTTATTGGGGGACCAAGAGAGAAAACAATAGAATTAATTGATGATTTACACACCATTTCATGGAAATCTTTGATTTGAATAAATTTTGCACAAAAATGAAGTTTTTTTTTCATTGCTGTACTTAGAAATAGTGGTGAAGTCAATTGCATACATTGCACTGTTTAAAATATGAACATGTCTTTTTGATAATAGCCAATAAATATTGGCCACCTACAAAGTAAACCGATATCTCAAAAACTTTGAATTCCTCCGAATTTCTTCATTTATTTAAGAGTTTGAATAGTTTAAGATACCATTTCGGCTCAAATTTGTGTCTTTTGTAAGGAAATAAAAGTTAATTCATTTCTGGGTGTAACAAATATTGTATTCCTGTGCTCGACCAAATTACGTTAAATAAAATTAAATTTCAATTATAAATGTTTCATATATTTCACGCACATTCTCAGGATTCTGGGAATAAAAACTATTATTAATAGAATTATTTAAATATTTCTAAAGAACGATCTCAAAAAGCATAGAATTAGCTTATTGGAGCGAAGTCCAATAGAAACGAACGCACCGGGCAGAACGGAGGAGATGGAGCATGAGGATGACTTCAACCTCGACAGCGAATCGCTGGACGGAGGACCCTCTGCTTCATCCTTAATCCTACGTTCTCCACAAGGGAATGACGAAAGTCAAATGGACTTACTTCCCGGTCCAGAGACAATGCCCGATGACGAAGGGAAACCCGAATCATCGGCACCCCTTGTCAAGCGACTTTCAAATGCGCAAAGGTGGCGACTGAGCAAAAATCTTCGCTCCGGTCTCTCGTACGAAGAAGCCAGGAAGCTGGCCCTCCTTCCGACAGAGCAGCTTACTCAAACAAACCAAGTTGCCGTCAAGCGTCAGCGGTCGGACGACTTAGTGTCTCCAAACACCAGTACTAAGTGTCCACAGCCTAAAAAACTGCGGAATGGCACTGGTTTGAGGTCATCGGGTCCGAAGCCGCTCCCGACGGCCCCATTTAGGGACATGGCGGGAGCCTTGCGGTTACTTCTGCTACCCACCCCAGCTCCCTACTCACAACGGGCCAGCTTTAGACTGTCCGGACCTCCATCCTCGATCACATTGCTGACCAGGAAAATCCAACCACCAAACCCAAGTTTAACGGTTGCCATCTAAAAAATGGCTTACTGCAACTTACCTGTGCCGACACCGACACAGTGCAGTGGTTGGAAAGGGAGGTACCTTCCCTCGTACCGTGGGAGGGAGCACAGCTTCGTGTATACCACATGAAGGATCTGCCGAAGGCCAGACGCTATGTCGGTTACTTCGCGGACAGTGCGAACTCTCCGGACGAGAAAATCCTTCGTTCACTCCAGAATCAGAACGACCATCTCTCTACCAAAATGTGGCGAGCCTGTAACCTCAAATTGGTAAAGACCTTGGTTGAGCTAGTTCTTGATATCGACGAAGAATCAGCCAAACTCATCGTAAATGGAAACCATGAACTGCACTACGGTTTTGGCACAGCACGCATCCGAAAGGTAAGCGGAAGACCGAACGTCATAGGCAGGAAAGACTCCGTCGCAATGTCAGGGAAGGTACGTGCGGGTAACTCCTCCAGGAGTACCCTGCCACCACCACGGAAAAGCGATCCTGCGAATGGGCTGATGGTTCGCGTGGGAAACTCCTCCGGGAGTGCCCCACCACCACCCAAACGCAACCCTGCGGCTTCCGCCTAGGACTCGCAAGAGTGTGAAGCATCAACCACCGAACAGTCGCACCCCCCGGAGTCAAAAACCGCCACAGAGTGACGACGACCTTCTGTTGCCAATCGACTGCTGCAACCGAAGCCGAACAGTGAGGAACAGCAACTTCCATCAATTAGCCAAACCGCTGTTGGCAGCCGTAAGCCAATACCCGGATCATCTTCCGATCCGGACAAAGACGGCAACTGCACAGTAAAGTGAGCAGCCTTCGCTGCGTGCAAGCGAATCTCCATCACGCAAAAGGCGCTTCGGGTGTTCTTTGCTGGAGATTCGCCAAAGAGCAGCTAGCGGCTGCATTCATCCAGGAGCCGTGGATCAACGAATCCAAAGTTCTCGGACTTAACGCTCCTAACGGTAGGTTAATCTACTGCAACACGCAGTCCAAACCAAGGACTGCAATTCTGCTGAATAGAGAAGTAAAATTTTTACCTATTACAGAATTTATCCAACGCGATGTCGTTGCCGTTACGGTTGAAGTACCGACAACCAGAGGAAAGCAGGAGATGGTTGTCGCGTCGGCCTACTCCCCGGGTGATATACCACCACCCGAAGTTGCTGCACTCGTGCGGTACTGCAAGGCCATCAACAAGCCGTTTCTGATCGACTGCGATGCCAACGCCCACCACACGATCTGGGGCAGCTCGGATACCAACACCAGGGGTGAGTACCTACTTGAATACCTTACTTCTAACGATGTCAATGTATGTAATGTAGGGAATAACCCCACCTTCATCAACGCTATCAGACAGGAGGTCCTTGATCTCATTCTGTGTAGCGCCTTTATTTTTGAAAGGATTAAAAATTGGCATGTCTCCGATGAACCTAGTTTGTCGGACCACAGACACATTGTTTTTAATTTAGAGGCTAACCCTCTGAAAAGAGAGCTGTTCAGAAATCCTAAGAATACAGATTGGGAATCCTTTAAGGAACACCTGATCGATTCACGAACTTTCAGTTACAGCAACATTCGAAATTCAGTTGACCTGAAATCGGCAGCAAATGATCTACAAAACCGAATCATGGATGCTTCTAATGCAAACTGTCCACTAACACAGCGGTCAGTATGCCGTGACGTACCCTGGTGGAATGATCAACTCAGTGACCTTCGTCACATCTAACTGGGATGACTACAGAGCGTCCCTCACTAAGTACAACGCCGAGCTACGCAAGGCTAAACGGCAATCCAGAGTTAGTTTCTGTGAAAGAATCCAAACTCTGCCGGAAGCTACGCGGCTCCAAAAGGCGATGTCCAAAGACCATACTAACGGTTTAGGACAAGTAAGAAAAAGGGATAGATGCCTCACTGTCACTACCAAGGAAACGTTGGAGGTTCTCATGAACACCCACTTTCCCGGATCGACAGAGACCGAAGAACTGACTAGTGACGGGTCGCGGCGGGACAATTCGAGACATATGGCGTCTCGGGAGTCCATCCTGCTGGCCCGCCGACTGTTCACGGAAGCTTCAATAGTTTGGGCTCTAAGCTCACTCGACCCTATGAAGTCTCCAGGTCCAGACGGCATACTACCCATCTTTCTACAAAAATCGGCCGCAGCTATTATGTCCGAACTCATAAACCTTCTCAGATCCAGCTTTATCCTGGGCCATATTCCGGATAACTGGCTGAAGGTGGAGGTAGTGTTTAGTCCCAAAGTTGAAAGAAAGGACAAAACCCTACCTAAGACTTTCAGACCCATAAGTCTGTCTTCATCACTTCTCAAGTTGATAGAGAAAATAATGGATAAATATATCCGTGATAAGTTTCTTAAAGACTTCCCGCTGCATAGGAACCAACATGCCTATCAAAGCGGCAAGTCAACAGAAACTGCTCTTCACAGCTTAGTGACGTTGATTGAAAAGTCCCTGAGATATCAGGAGACGGCGCTTTGTGCCTTTCTTGATATTGAAGGGGCCTTCGATAACACGTCCTTTGCATCAATTAATACGGCTCTCTCCAATAAGGGAATCGACCACACTTCAAGGAGCTGGATACACGAAATGCTCTCTAGCAGAGTGATCACAGCAACCTTGGGAGATTCGTCAGTAGTAATGTGAGTGATCAAGGGATGCCCGCAAGGAGGAGTTCTCTCGCCCTTGTTATGGTCACTAGTTGTCGACGCACTTCTCAATAAGCTTTCACAGCTTGGATACGAGGTCATTGGATACGCTGATGATATCGTTCTCATCGTCAGAGGTAAAGATGACGCAACTCTGTCGAGCCGAATGCAAGCGGCTCTGGATTTCACCACGTTCTGGTGTCTACAGGGTCTAAACATAAGCCCCTTAAAAACAGTCCTAATTCCATTCAGTAGACGAAGGAAGATCTCCATCACTCCTCCAACACTGAATGGAGTCAGACTGGGCTTTAGCAATGAAGTCCAATACCTCGGAATTATTCTGGATAAGAAACTGAACTGGTCTGCACAACTGGATCATGCCGCTAAAAAAGCGATCTCGGCGATCTGGGCCTGCAGAACTCTGTTCGGTAATACCTGGGAACTGAAACTAGACTTGGCACTCTGGTCTTACAAGACCATTGCCCGACCAAGAATCACCTATGCTGACCTTGTGTGGTGGCCTAAGGTGAACGAAGTGACCGCGCACGCCAAACTCAAAAAAGTTCAAAGACTTGCATGTCTTTCGGTTACCAGCGCTATGCGAACAACTCCAACTGCAGCCATGAAAGCAATGCTCTGCCTACTGCCTCTGCATCTTCATGTGAAAAAGGAAGCAGAGCTTGGCGCTCTAAGGTTGCAAAGGACGAAAACTATACTAGAAGGTGACCAAATCGGCCACCTTCGCATACTTAGGGAGTTCAAACTAACTCCGCTATAAATTACAGTCTCCGACTGGATGGACGTTAGGACCAACATGGATATTCCGTATAGGGTGACGGAAACAAACCGCTCTATGTGGAACAATGGAGGGCCTAATCTTCCACCTGGCTCGAAAATGGGATCCCTAACGAGATCTGGTATATACGGACCCGGTATCGGGGAAACGATTTCCCCTGGACAAATGGCCCACCGTTTTTCAAGCAGAGGTATATGCCATATATATCTGCGCAAAAATATATCTGAAACGCAACTACAGGCATCCAAAAATCGGTATATTCTCGGACAGTCAAGCAGCACTACTAGCACTTAAGTCCATCAAACTTGTTTGGGAATGCATTGAAGCTCTACGGGTACTCTACCGGCAGAACTCCGTTTTTCTGTTTTGGGTGCCCGGACATTGCGGAGTCGAGGGTAATGAACACGCTGACTACCTAGCAAGACAGAGATCAGCTCAGCGGTTTATTGGCCCCGAGCCGTTTCTGTGTACGCCCATTTCCGCTATCAAAAGCGGACTACTAGCTTGGGAAGAGCTAGAAATAGTATCCCAATGGCAACAGGCACAGGGTGGTAGACAAGCTAAACAGTTAATCTATCCGAACCCTGGAACCGCCAGAAAGTTACTTAGTCTAAATCGTAATGAACTACGGATAATCACGGGACTCCTTACCGGACACTGTCCCGTTTTTTATCATTTAAAGAATATCGGTGTAGTGTTGAACAACATCTGCCGATTCTGCAAATCTGAACCAGAGAGTTCAGAGTATTTGCTTTGCTTCTGCGGAGCTCTTGCTTTTTCAAAGTACAACTTCTTAGGAAGCTACCTTTTAATTCTATACCAAGTATGGAGCTCTAATCCCAAGCAGGTCATTAGTTTCATCAACTATGTTGTACCTAGTTGGGGTACAGGTTTACAACAAAACAGTTCTACTCCATCAATGAGTACGAGCAATCGTAACCTGTGCACAGCAATCGGGGCCAGCCACAAAAGACAATCAGCAAGACTGTCGCAGTGGCATTTCAGTACCCAGTGCCCTTCAGGCATACAGTAATATAATATTATAACTCGAAGGCTCATATACTGCCTGGCTTTGTAATGATTTTATCGTCGTTATTAAGCGTAGAGCAGTGGAAGAGGCATTCGAGACTTTTGAGAGGAAAGCAGTGAGAATTGGACTTACCATCAACTCTACCAAAACAAAGTACATTAAGGAAGGTAGAGAGCGCGGAAGTTCATCGAGTCTTGGTATTGAGATTGTGATAAATGGGGGTGTCTATGAAGTTATCGATGAATTCGTGTACCCTGGCACTGAAGAGATGAGTAGCAGCCGCCAAAGGAAACTTTAACGGTTGGGTGTCTCTTGAGTTGCTCTGCAAATTCTTTTGATTTAGGATCAAGTTTTACTGGCAAAATAAAAAAGGTCTAAAAACCATTGGTTTTTTTTTGTTTTGAAATAAATTTGAATTTCTTACATTGCAATCTCAATACTTATATTACTTAATACTTATATTTACCCTACACGTTTTCCAAAAAATCTTATACTATGCAAAACACTGTTCTATTATATAGATGAATTGATTCCCATGTAGATTATTGTAACTCCTAAGGTAGGTCAAAGAAATTTCTACAGATCGAGGTAACAGCTTTAACTGTCAAAATTATCAGCAAACGCTTTGAGCGGAAAATTCTCAATAGAATATTGATTTTCATCATAGCTGCGCGAAATTTCGATGTTTGCAGAAGCCATGAAAGTTCATTTTTCCTTGTAAAATGACTAGAATACGTTAATTTAAGGCCAATTTTTTAGTTGATTTGATTCTAAAGGAGGCGGTTTACTCTATAAGTTTTATGAGCAACTTTCTATGACTAGAAAAACAGGCTTCGATTTAATATTCAGAAAAGGTGTGCAATATTTTCTCCATCACGAAAAGTGTCGGTTATTTTCAGAGCGTCCTGAATGCAATCAGTCGATTATTGTGGAGAATACAAAGAAGAAAAAACGTACCTTCACCAGATCCCGAACCATTTTCCTCATACGAGGATTCTTCGTCCGGCGCTTCGTAGTCCCGATAACCACCGGAACCGTCTGCCATGTCGGATAGCATTTTGTCGGCGTCACTCTTGAACGCATTGGCCGATACCTGTTACGGAATAGGGAACACAATTGCAAGTTAACATGAACCCAACTAGAATAAACTAATCTTACAGCTTTGGTGGCGGCACTCTTCAAATTAATTAACTTATCGATCAGCATTTGCAGCCGGATGTCCCGCGGGAACTGTTCGGTGGTGCTGCTGTACGGTACCTCCGGGTTGTACTTCTGGGAAGTAGTTGATACTATTTCGTGGGTGTAATCGCCGTAGTGGGTGCCGGTCCAGCAATTCTCATCGTTGTTGTGATAATCTTCATCGTCGCAAAGACTGTGGAAAAGTAACAGAAATAAGCAGGAAACTAAAATCAGCATAAATAACGGATGAATTCCTTTATTCAAATGAGCAAGAATTGCACCGCTTATACAACAGCGTGTTCTAGCTGACCTTGAATTCGCCAGCTGGCTCAAGCCGCGCTGCGATTGATTCCAGGCGACAAAAACCTAGATGTCTGTTGTCTAATTAAAATTCCTCTCCAATTAATCAATCGCTAATGGTTCGAAAATTGCGCGCTGAATACTCAAATGCACGCAATCGTTGAGAGTCCCGGTTCCGAACGGGCCTCGCCATAAAGCACAACAACGGCGATGGGTGTCATAATGGCACACACTGACTAATAGCAATCATTATCATGCAAATAGATAGGCATTTGAAATTGAGAAACTGTTTCGACTTAGCCCGCAGAAACGCGGGACTTCAAGGCGCGTTAGTTGACCCGCGCCGGTTAGCAACCTGCATACTAGGTACACATATTATAGCGTGTCGAAACGCAGTCAGTCATAGCTCCAATGCAGCGGAACACACCGCGATAGATATCGTTCGGAGATACGAATTAGTGCAGCTGCCCGGTTTCAGTTGAGTTGTACATGGAGAACAATCATTCGATTGGGGAAACCTCCATCGTACCGGGACATCACGCCCCAACACCGTCGTCGGCGATGAATGACACATGATGAAATGAACGGAAGGATTGAAAAACATCGCGTGCTTGGCGGTGTTGTCAATTGGATGCAGGACTCATTTGTTTGTTTAATATTTCAGTTTGAATCTTTTTTACATGTCATTTTTGATTCGGCTGTATCGTTGTCCATAAAAGATACCATTCTGTGCTAGTGGTTTAATTTTTCGAAACACGACTCATTTTTGAGAAGCTTTTCAAAAATGCCATGTTGGGAAGTTATTGATGATTACAAATATTTTTAGAGGCAAAATGGTTTATTTGATCGATGTGATGTCTTTGGCAAAGTTTGTAGATAGTAACTTTGTCTTTTCGAAAAAATATACACTCTAAATATTTATTTTTGAAAAAAAAATTAAAAGAAAAAATGAATATCATTATCTAAAAGGGCTTGTTTTTTTAAAAATCTAATATTTTCTTTTATAAAAACTATAAAAGATTACCTAAACATGTAGGACTGTCCGATCATGAAGAAATAAAAAAAGTTTATTCAAAAAAATTAAAAACTATTGCTTTTTTAGAGCATAACTAGTAGTATTCCTGTAAGAGTGTATTATCTATGTCACTTTCGAAAAAGGGTGAATTCGAGACCGATTTTTTTAGATTTTATGATATTGAAGCAAGTAAACTGTAAACGATCGACGCCAATAAAACTGCGTAACATTGAAATTCTGATTCGTTGCTTTGCTTTCGTCTCGATTAGACGCAAATTGTTCATCTCCGTTTGAGTTCGCAAAATAACAATACACGAGTTATCGTACGGGTGTTTTTTTTGTCGTTTAGTTCTTGTGCTGCGCGATAACAATAGCCGGCAGTTGATCGGCAGAAACATCTTCTGCACACTGGTAGGGGCAGGCTACCCCGCCAGTGATCCGATACGCAGCTGATATATCAGCAAGAATAATTCTCCCGCACCGCTGTTACCCCGCTAGCAGCACGGACCACCATACGATCGAGCGAGTGGAAGTCAACTACAAGTGGCATCTACAAGGTCGCGTGTAGGATACGGCCACTGTGTCACAACACGAAGCTGGATCGTCATTGTTTGTTCTGCGGAGACGCTCGATTAATCCTACTATCAGCCGTGAGGTCGTGACTAATACGGCGAAAGAGGTTAGGAATTTTATCACTGTATTACAGTGGAATTGCAGAAGTATCATCCCCAAATTCGATCTATTTTCTCATTTAATAAATACATACAATTGTGACGCATTTGCGCTCTGTGAAACCTTTCTCAATTCAAACGATCAACTCATTTTCCAAGATTTTAACATTATTCGTCGAGATCGAGACTCACACGGTGGAGGGGTACTTTTAGGGATTAAAAAGTGCTATTCCTTCTTCCGAATCGACCTCCCCTCGATCTCGAATATTGAAGTCGTTGCCATTCAAACGAATATGAATGGAGAAGACCTATGCCTTGTTTCGTTATATATGCCTCCATCCGCGCGGATTGAACAGAAGCATCTCACTGATATAGCAGAGTTGCTTCCCGCGCCTTTTTTGATATTGGGAGGTTTTAATTCTCACTGTTCGCTATGGGGGTCGCTGTACGACGACAACCGATCTTCTTTAATCTGTAACTTGATCGACGACTTCAATATGACAGTTTTGAATACTGGGGAAGCGACACGTGAACCTAATCCTCCAGCACGTGAAAGCGTGTTTGACCTATCCCTTTGCTCGACATCACTAGCGTTAGATTGCCGGTGGAAAGTAATCAACGATCTCCACGGTAGTGATCATCTTCCAATCGTTATATCAATTGCTAATGGTTCAACTCCCCCGAACCCAATCAATATTTCCTACGACCTTACACGTAATATTGATTGGAAGTGTTATGAGTCTATTATAGCGCAATCTATCGAGACTCACGAGGAACTTCCTCCGGAGGAAGAATACGCGTTCTTAGCTGGATTGATAATCGACGCCGCGACTCAAGCTCAGACGAAACCGATACCCGGGGTAACGATTAGACAGCGCCCTCCCAACAAATGGTGGGACAAAGAGTGCTCTGAGCTGTACGCGCGAAGGTCCGCGGCGTATAAGGACTACCGGGAGTACGGCACTGTCAACCTACTACGAAAGTACGAGGCACTGGGCAGGCAGATGAAGAGCTTAGTAAAGGCGAAAAAACGCGGGTACTGGCGGCGGTTCGTGAACGCGTTGTCCAGGGAAACAGCGATGAGCACTCTTTGGGATACCGCCAGGCGCATGCGGAACCGTGACGTTTCGAATGAAAGCAAGGAGTATTCAGATCGCTGGATACTCGATTTTGCCAAAAAGGTCTGTCCGGACTCTGTACCGGAACAGAAAACCTTTCGCGACGCGTTATTAGTAACTACGGAAGAGCCTCCATTTTTCGATGTTGGAATTTTCAATGGCTCTCCTGTCGTACAACAATAAGGCTCCAGGGTTAGATAGAATAAAATTCAACCTGTTGAAGAATCTACCCGACTCTGCAAAAAGACGCTTGTTGAATTTGTTCAACAAGTTTCTTGAGCTAAATATTGTTCCGGTGACTGGAGGGAGGTAAAAGTCATTGCTATTCGGAAACCCGGGAAACCTGCCTCTGATCACAATTCATATAGGCCGATTGCGATGCTCTCTTGCCTCCGGAAATTAATGGAGAAAATGATCCTCTTACGGTTAGACAAATGGGTCGAAACAAACGGGTTACTTTCAGATACTCAATTTGGCTTTCGCCGGGGCAAAGGGACGAACGATTGCCTAGCGTTGCTTTCTACTGAAATTCAACTAGCCTTTGCTCGAAAAGAGCAAATGGCTTCTGCGTTCATGGATATTAAGGGGGCTTTTGACTCTGTCTCTGTAGAAGTTTTAAGCGCGAAACTTCATTCGCAGGGACTTTCACCAAATTTGAATAACTTTTTGCTCAATTTGTTGTCAGAAAAGCATATGTATTTCTCACATGGCGATTCGACAACTTCCCGAATTAGTTACATGGGCCTCCCCCAGGGCTCATGTTTAAGTCCTCTCTTATATAATTTTTACGTCAATGACATCGATGAATGTCTTGCAAATTCATGCACGCTAAGGCAACTTGCAGACGGTAGCGTTGTATCCATTACTGGTGGCGAGGCTAGCGATCTGCAAGGACCATTGCAAGATACCTTAGACAATTTGTCTGAATGGGCTCTTAAGCTGGGTATCGAATTCTCTCCGGAGAAAACTGAGCTGGTCGTTTTTTCTAGGAAGCATAACCCAGCTCAGCTGCAGCTTCTACTAACGGGTAAAACGATCTCTCAGGTTTTAGTCGCTAAATATCTCGGGGTCTGGTTCGACTCTAAATGCACCTGGGCTTGTCATATTAGGTATCTGACACAAAAATGCCAACAGAGGATTAATTTTCTTCGTACGATTACCGGAACTTGGTGGGGTGCTCACCCAGGAGACCTTCTAAGGTTATACCAAACAACGATATTGTCAGTTCTTGAGTACGGCTGTTTCTGCTTTCGCTCCGCCGCGAACACGCAAATTATAAAATTAGAGAGAATACAATATCGTTGTTTGCGTATTGCCTTGGGTTGCATGCAGTCGACCCATACGATGAGTCTTGAAGTGTTAGCGGGTATTCTTCCGTTGAAACATCGTTTTTGGAATCTCTCTTACCGGTTGCTTATTCGATGCACAGTTATGAACCCATTAGTAATTGAAAATTTCGAGAGGTTGGTCGACCTTCAATCTCAATCCAGATTTATGACTTTATATTTTGACTATATGGCTCAAGATATTAATCCTTCTTCATATGTCGCACTTTCAGATACTTCTAATAATACTATATTCTTCGACACCACCATGAAACAAGACATTTCTGGTATCCCGGATCAATTGCGACCCCAAGAGATCCCTAAGATTTTTTCCAATAAGTTTAAACATGTTAGTTATGATAAAAGGTTTTACACTGACGGATCTAATCTAGATGAGTCCACTGGCTTCGGTGTTTTCCACGAAAATTTTACCGCCTCCTACAAACTCGATGCTCCTGCTTCCGTGTACGTTGCAGAACTTGCTGCTATTCAGTACTCTCTTGGAATCATCGAAACCCTACCCATAGACCACTACTTCATCTTCACAGATAGTCTCAGTGCCATTGAGGCTCTGCGATCAATGAAGCCTGTGAAGCACACCCCGTATTTCTTGGGGAAAATACGGCGGTTTTTAAGTGCTTTAACAGATAAAAATTACCGGGTTACCTTAGCGTGGGTCCCTTCTCATTGCTCGATTCCGGGTAACGAAAAGGCTGACTCTTTAGCTAAGGTGGGTGCTATTGACGGCGATATTTATGAAAGACCAATTGCTTATGATGAATTTTATAGCATTTTGCGTCAGAGAACACTCAACAGTTGGCAATCATCATGGAACTCAGATGAACTGGGACGGTGGCTACATTTCATTTTTCCTAAGGTATCGACGAAATCATGGTTCAAGGGGTTGGATGTAGGTCGGGACTTCATTCGCGTGATGTCCAGACTTATGTCCAACCACTATACGTTAAACACGCATCTCTTTCGTATAGGGCTTGTAGACAGTAATCACTGCGTTTCTGGCGATTGCTACCATGACATCGAGCATGTTGTTTGGTCGTGTACCGAATACTGTGGTGTTAGGTCTGAGCTTATAGATTCCCTTCGGGCCCGAGGAAAACAACCGAACGTACCCGTTAGAGACATTCTGGGAAGCGGTGATCTCCAGTACATGACACAGCTATACGTGTTCATAAAACACGCTGGTATTAAAATATGAAACTCTTCTATCTATTTGTTAGATTACCATTCCCGCTACCCGCTGAAAGAAGATGATACACTAAGCTGGAGACACTCAAACGAAGACTCGGCATCTTTATGTTCACGCAGACACCTCAGTCCAAACTGCTCAAATAGAACATCACTGCTTAGCCATGTACAAATAAATAAATCGTATAACTCAATATAGTTAAAATCAAAATTGTAACTCCCCTCCTCTCACCTTAAATCCCCACTAGCTCGTAGTCGGCCGCGAGAATAAAGAAAAGGCCTCCCTCTTTTCCCTGCTAATTTAGAATTTAAAAAAAATGTACTTGGCTCAGTTAAACATAAATTGTATCGTGCCGTGTCAAATAAACTATTTAAAACTAAAAAAACATTGAAATACTATAGAATAATTTAACAAATGACACAATTTTCCGACCATTCTACACTGTTTCCAAAGCTGCAAAAACGTGATCGAAATTATTTTGACCCAAAAAACTTGATTTTAGGGCCACCGTGTCTTCAGTAAAGTTGTTCCATTAATTATTCTGCATGTTATAGAAGTTACAGTTTTGTGATTAATCCACTTAACAGTGAAAAGCGAATTTTACTTTTTTCATTTTAGCATAAAAAAAATTCATCGTGTTCGGCACAGTGGTTGCACATTTCATAAGAAACAACTTTGTCAAAGAAACCATACTTCTATCTGCCCATTTAAATGGACTTATGTGGAGTGTTTTTGCAGATTGCCACTAAAAATCAGTTTATTCAATAGAACTTTTAGTACTGATTTTCTACAATTTTTCAATGTTCTACAATATTGTTTGCTATAACAAAACAAACAACTTCGGCGAAGGAAGTTTATTTTTATCTCACATATTATTTACGATTTCTACTTAAATAATGCACTTATTCACACTAATTACTTTTTACTCAAAAAAATTGATTCTGGAGCCGTAGTGTCTTCAACAAAGTTGTTTTGTTAATAATTCTTCATTTTATGAAAGTTATAATTTTGTGACTAATCCACCCAAAAGCGAGAAACAAAATTTATTTTTCACAATTTTGCATATAAAAATCCACTTTACTGAGTAAAGTTTTAGCACAAATCATAAGAAACAACTTTGTCGAAGACAACAAATTTCTTTTTTTTTTAATTTGAAATTTTATATTAAAATAATGCACTAACTTACTAACAGATATATAAACAGGAGACAACGGGAGACAAATGCCTATATCTAGATTAATGATGTTTTACTTTACTTTAATATAAAAATGGTTCAGCTTGCAGATATTTGCAGGTTTAGAAGATATCTGTTAGTAAATTGATACATTGTTTTAATAAAAATCGTCAATAACCAGAGAAATATGTTAGATAAAAATAAACTTTTTTCGCAGAAATTGTTAGTCTCACTACTTAAAGCTATATTGGAAAAAACTGATTTTTAGTGGCAATCTATAGAAAACTCCACAAAAGTCCATTTAATTGGGCAGATAGAAGTATGGTGTCTTTGACAAAGTTGTTTCTTATAAAATGTGCAACAACTTTGCCGAACACGATAATTTTTTTTTTGCAAAAATGAAAAAAGTAAAATTCGCTTTTCACTGTTAGTTGGATTAATCGCAAAACTGTAGCTTCTATAACATGCAGGTTTTTTGGGTCAGAAGAATTTCGAACACGTTTTTGCAGCTGTGGAAACAGTATGCATTCCAGAGTTATTTTTAATCCTATTATATCGTGATGCTAGTCAAAAAAGTACCAAAAACTAAACAATTCATACTTTCAACTTAGTCCTATTAATTTTTAACTTCAATACTCACGTAGACGAAAGTTGCAGAAAGAGGTCCTTGTTTTTGTCGATAGTCATCTCGAACTGGAGCATCTCGTTAATCGGCGCTAGAATCCATTTGTTGCTGTGCATCGTCGGTTGCAGTTGTTGTTCGTACGAACCGGCCAGATTATCGTTCTGCATTAGCGAAGGCGTTCCGCAGCCCTTCTTGACCTGGAAATAGAAGGATATAGCACTTTAGTAGACCAGGCCTAGGACACTAGCTCAAGGACAGTGGCGGCGCGGTTGGAGCGTGAAGTGTGATTTAAATTGAAACTGACAGGTTCAGTGGAATGGTTTTCTAGTCACCGGCTGTTCTAGTGCGAGAATAAAAGACAGATTCGGCCGGAATCACAATGATTTAATGGTCGATTTAGCTTGTTGGCAAAGTGCATAAATATCAATAAAAATAAAAGCATCGCTGCTGATGCAATACGACGCTAGCGGCGATTCGGCCATGTAATGTGCGTTCGAATTCGTCGGAGGACAGCGCGCTAGAAGAGATGTGAGTGTATGTCAGTATGTAAAATAATTGCAGTAAATTGCGGCTGATGTACGGCATCATGGTGGAACTTGAAAGAGATTTGCTCCATTTTCCCAGATCTTCTTGGCAGCGGCACGCGCACGGGTACAATTACACACGCTTTGATTCGTGGGTTTACGAAGATTGTGTTTGGAATTGAGATGAATGGGCTGCTGCAAAATCTATGTCACCACGATCTAGGTGAAAGCGGTGCGGCAATCGTTCGAGTGATCGTGAGTGCAATTGGAAGTTCCACTGCGGCTTCCTGCTAGACTGCGCTTAATGCCGAAAGCCTTCTCGCCAACCTATTTCAATTTTTAGCCTTGGTAAATACTTGATCTTGATTCTGATTCTGAGACAATAAGCGAGATTCGACTATCGTATATTCAGGTATTTTATTCATTTTTTGTTCTGTAGAATAAACTCAGCAAATACCCTAACCAGCAAAACGGCAGCGGCGGCGGTACCAGAAGGCAAGCAGCCGATGGATGAAAAATCATCCGGTTTATTGCTTTTTGAATTCTTACGCGATTCACGCGTTTGTGGGAAACGAAGGATGGAAAACACATCCAGCCCAAGTTACACTGATGCTTTTACAGCCGCCTTTGAAATGGAGTGAAGAGAGAATTAGCGCGCGGCTGGCTGGCTTCTATTGTTTGTTTAACTCATTCGAGAGCTTGTTGGCCATATTATTCATCCACTGAAAAGCTTACAGAAGTTGTACACGGGTGGCAGGGGCTAATCTGCATTTCACGAGAAAGTGAGAAAAAAACAATCTCCGAGTGGTCGTCGGTTTTATTTAACAATGTTATTAGAGCCGGTCGTAAAAATCAAACAAGTTCCATCAAAATGTTCAGCTTAGTCAGAATGTCACCTTCCTCCCAAAACCAGCAGAGAATTCGACTGGGTAGGTAGGCATATCGGAACGAACGAAAAAGAGGAATATCACTTAATCCTGTTCGATCGACTAAGGCGAAGAACGCCGAAGAAGTCAATAGGATCATTAAATTAAAAGGGAACGATGATGCAGAAAGTTGCTCTTTTCGCGGACAGAACGTGTGATAGCGATCGTATTTACGACGACCCGGGAAGAGTTTGCAATCTCTGGGTGGCAAATGGGGCGGGATCGCTGCATAGCGAAGCAGAACGGAGTGCCAAAAATGAGCTTCATGGGATGGGGGGCTGGGCATCGGGGAAGAACGTTCGCGAAAGCGATAAGGAGGAAGACAATAAATTATATAAGCTCGAAAAGAAGAGCCGGTGCGAAAAGATGAAACGAAAAGGGCAAAAAACTGCAACAAAAATGGAATGTATTTCTGAATCAGAAAAATCCAGTAAAACCAGTTTTATGCGTGTTTTATTACTCGAACTGGCGCGGGGTTCGGCAGTGCGGGGGAAATTGAAACCATACGCGGGAGTCGGGAGGATCGGGCCAGTTCTGGAGAATGCGCTTAACCTTCGCCGGGCCCAGATGTCGTCAATTCAGTTACTATTGACATCTTCTTACTAGAAATACTCTTAAAAAAATCGAACTACAGCTCCATAAAACTGCGTACCAATCTAGGGGATTGGTTCGCGCCCTCGGTAGTTGCTATCTAAGGGTTAACTGTGCAGTGATCCACCATGGGATCGATTTAGGTGGTGGCAGTGAGCGCACGATGGTGAAGCTCAAGTCGAGTTCTTGCGCGCGCATATGTGAAGGATCGAGACAATCAGACGCGCATTGGGCCAGCCCGGCTGAACCGGACCAGCGAGGGAGGAGGAGAACAGTTTGCCCAGTGGTAGCAGCTCTGTGGTAGATCTTCCTCGATTGTACAATAAGGTGTGAGGAGCACCGGCCGAAAAACGTTCACGGAAGAAGCCACGGAAGAAGAACGCTGCATGCTCGCTCAGGAATGTTATTCTATGTAAATTCCAGTCCGGTTCGAATGAACGTTCAGTTCTACTGATCGGTCCTCCATGAGGCAGCTTTCGTTTTCGTTAAGATCGGAATACGGCAAGAACGTGTTGCAGAAGAATGCTCGAGAGCTTTTGTGTGCGACTCACCAGCGCTCTTGTTCTAGCATTCAACCAGCGACGAATCTCTCAATAAAACAATTTAGATAATTTTCCTCTATTAAGCAGCATTAGGGGATACAAAATGATTGACCTCTAAACGTTTAACTTTTTCTTTTTCTGGCGCTCTTTGGAACCAAGTGGATGTTGCTGCTGCTGATAACGACCATGTCCGTGTGTATATGCGCGCGTGACCATGGGCCTCACATCGAGAAGAACCGATGACTAAACAACATATGCGTGTCTGGCGCAATTGCTGGAGGGACCTTTGACGGTGGCGGTGGTAACGGTGGAACCGAAAAATTCTTGCCTTTCATAATTTGTTAACAAGCCCAGTCATACGACGGTTTGGGGCAAGTGTGAGTAGTGAAATAATCCAGTATAAGTTATATGGAAAAAGTGACTCAAAAACGCACAAATTAACAACTGTTAGTGTGAAATCAGTAGGATAAACCCATTATAGCTCCGCTTGCCCCGATGTGCACT
The DNA here is from genome assembly GCF_029784165.1 of Wyeomyia smithii. Classification (NCBI taxonomy): domain Eukaryota; kingdom Metazoa; phylum Arthropoda; class Insecta; order Diptera; family Culicidae; genus Wyeomyia; species Wyeomyia smithii. Next base: position 43,968,582 of record NC_073695.1, on the reverse strand, counting down.
ATAAAAGATGTATGTAATTGACCACTCACTCGTTGCCTCCAAAGTGCTAAGTGATTTTAAGTTGCTATTGGGATGATGTTTTCTTGTTTTGTTCTGGTGTGAACGGAGAACAAACCACGTCCAAGATGTTGGCTCCGACAGAAAAGGTACTCTTTGTTTTGCTTGCGTTAGAGGCACACTAGAGACAAAACAAGTGCTGAGTTTTCGGTTTCAACATGACTTTTCCTAATAAAGCAATTTGGTAAAGTACGGCAGAGATCAGGTGCTGCTTCTACAAAACATTCCATCTTCGGCGTAGTTTCGTTCAAACTTCATTCCAGATCCACAGGGCAAATGCGAAAATTTTGACTTTGATTCCAACGTCCATCGATTGATAATATGATTAACACTAATGTAATGAGAAATTAAATTTCTTTCCGAGCTTCATCCCCGAGCAGAACACTTTCATCTAGAAGCGCCATAAAAGCGCCATTATCCGGATGAGATTAGCGGCAAGTGGAAGCATATTCCACAGTGAAATGCGCGGACGCTCGGATGAAAAGTGCACATTTGCTATCAGACGGCGCCAGTCTACCTGCAGAAAACCCTGCAGCTCAGCTCAGCCGGTTCGGTTTTCCTATTTTTGGCACGTAGAGAACAAAATTCACACAGAACTCATCCGAGATGCAAGACCACAGCGCATTTAAGCCCAGACAGACACACCTCATGGGAAACCGGGCTACAGATAGGAGTTTAAAAGTAATGATAGAGCAGATTTTCTATTACCCGATGCAATCTGAGCCATTACCGACCGGGTTTTGATTCGTTCGAGACTAGCAATGAGCTTGATAGAATCGGAGTTGGTGCACAGTCATCTTCCTATCATGTTTGAAGATGGTTTATCGAAGGGTGAAAGGGATCGCCGATAGGCATCTAATGCGAAATTTTAGCTGCATCGGATATTACCTAGAAGAGTTTTGAGTTTGAGCAAGGAACTAATAAAATGCATTTCTTGCTTCGTAACTCAAAGCCCGTATTCAATGACAAAACTACTAGAACAAAATGTGGTTGTCATTTAAATTTTTAAATTCTGGTTATCTGAAATCATTTTCTGACTATCATTGTTAGAATGATTATGCATTGATGTTTGTCTTTTTTGTCGTAATTTCATCTTCATTCGACTGATTTCAAATTTCTACTGTTCAATCTTAACAAGTTTGCCGTAGTTTCGGCAATTTTGACCTGTTTTGAACCTATTTTTATTTGAATAATTTATGTTTTTATTTCTGAAATACAAATAGTTGTTCCAGGCTTATAAGAAACTCTACAAAAACAATTATCAGTTTCAATTTTATATTTTATTCACACATTTTTCGTAATTTTGTTTTTATTTTTATTAGACATTGACCAAGTTACCTATTCCACAGATTGGCTGTTATATCTCATTTGTTTTGCTAAGGAAATTTCACAGTAAAGAGGTTTTATGTCACTTTTTTCAACTTTTTTAGATCCGAACTACAAAAAATGTTTGCCAAATTTTCTGTTTGTTTTGTGACATACTTTCCAAACTCGCTCTAACGCAGGATCTGTGGAAAAGTTATTATATATTTTACGCTGACCGATTGTAACCTAGCTTCTTTTATCAGGGTGTCTATTCAACTTCGAAAATGAAATTATCTGAGATTTTCAGGTTTTACCAGAAGGTTAATTTTTTTTCCATCAAAAATCATCAATACATCTGTTTTGGTAGTTCTAAAATCGATTGCTAAAGAAATACAAATGCATTGATCGTATTTTTTTTAAGTACAAATCAGAAAAGACCCGAATGATAATCTTGAAGACGCAGTGGCCCTGAAGTATGCCCAATAATTCATTCGCAGATTCTTTTTTCTCAAAACCAGCCTTGTGTTTAAGATTTTTTTTTTGATTCATCAGAAAGTTATTAAAAAAAGAAAACAGGGCGAAAGCGGTCCAATTGCGCTTGTAATTTGAAATTGCGCAAAATCTCTACCACAGAACCAACATTTTAAAGTGGTTTTTCATACCAATTACTTTCAACGCAAGAAACATGAAAAAATGCTATCGAAAACATCTATTAAAAACACTACATTTTTTTAATTGTCAAAGATCGTAATAAATTTTGTGGCTTCCTATTGAATGCATGAAATTTTTTCATCGAGCTAGCCATCGTATGGTCGAGTCTTGACTAAAACAATAATTGGAATACTGACCTTAATTTGAGTTTTGCGTCTTTTCGTTACAAAACATATTTTTTGTTATCACACCATTTCTCCTCTGTAAGCTACTTTTGATAAAGAGTTTATTACTCACGGAGTTTTTCAACTGATTTCAGTAGCATTAAAAAGAAGTTATTTATATTATTTCAATTTGATTTCAGATCATCAGCTATACGCTATCTATCTGTCTCCAATTTTACAATTTAATCAGTTTTTCTTTGTTAAGCTTCATGCTTTGTTTATTTATGCCCCGAATGAATTTTGACGCTTGCGCCAAGAATCATTTATTCTATGAACATAATTTTTAGTGTTGGAAAATATGGAAAAATTCAAGGATACTCGAAAAAAAATTAATATGCGATGCTCAAGAAGTAAAACTAGATCTTTCGGACAAAATTCTGTTCAAAAAGCAAAACTCCCTGATTGTTCTAAAAATTTCCAAACGTTTCCAGTTTTTTTCAGACAACATCAAATTATATGATAATTCTAGGTTTTACACGTTTTTTCTAATTATAAATAGAAATATGCTTCTAGCATGCTACTCATCGTTATCGAGATTTGAAAATAGCGAGAATGCATTGAAAAATTTTCATGTTCTTGCACTTTTCAGCTATCGATATCCTGCATTTAAAACTTCTATGTTTTGCAAAATTTGGGTGTTCTATATTGCGCCTAAAAAATTTAATAACATATAAAGGGAAATAATGTTTGAAAAAATATAACCAATCGAACAAGCTGATCCTTTTCGAGCAATTTCTCCTCGAAGAACTTTAACACAGACGATCGCCAACATCGAAATTACCGTTTTTAATCCAGGCTCACTTTTAGGCAGGATATGTGAAAAGAGAATAATTTTAATAGTAATTTATGTTTTAATGAGAAATGAATTATAAAAAACAACAAAGATTTTCAAAAGCTACAGGGGGTAGAAAAAATGATCGAGACAGGCAACGGATGGATTTTGACACACACTCCTTAATTCCGGAGCATTTCCGGTGTCCGTTGAATCCGTCAAATTTCCTAGTAATTTTTTGAAAATGGAATAGTTATCCAGTAAAATGAAACCGGTTTAATAAAATTGATTAATTTGTCGTGAAGTTCTGACTATTCAAAAATTGACAAAATTTTGCCTGTCTCAATCATTTTGTCTACCCTCTGTATTCGTTGTTAAAGCACTTTGAAAAAAAAAAAAATTAAATAATGCAGAGATGTTTAAACGTTCAACCAGAGTTCATTTAAAAACTATCAATTGAACTTGGTTGAGGCATTTTTCTCATTATGAGGGTAGTGAAGGAGATTGATAAAAGGAGGGGTAACAGACGTTGGTATCGGAGACCGAGTTTACTTCTGCATCCCCACAACTGTGACGGAAAAGAAGGGTTGTGTCACCGTGGTATATGACGGAATCCACCACTCGAAGCTTTAACTCAAGAACTTGAAAAATATACAAGAACTACAGTCAAACCTGTTTTTGTGCGAAATTTATTTTGTGCGACTTTTTTTATGCGATTTTTTATGCGACTGTTTTTGTGCGATTCTTTTTGTGCGGCATATGAAAAAGGACCACTTCCGACTACATTTTAGCCATTTAGTTTTTCCGATTCTTGGAATGAATTCCAACGCTTTACAGGAATTTTGCGTCCAAAAATTACTATTTGAGCCAGTTTTACATAGGAAAAGTCACGAATTGCTAGCCTACGAAGGAAAACGGCTGAAGGGATTAGTATGTTTAAAAAAAACTACGTTTATCAATCCGATGTTTAAAAATTGTCCTCATAGGTATTCCAAATAAAAATCATCAACTTTCGAGTTATTTTTAACTGAAATTTTTTTTTATCCACCGCATAAAATAAGTTTTTTTTTAAATAATGCTGTGGAAATATTGTTTTGTAGCTGCACGTGAAGTTTCAAATGATTTTTTGTATGCGATTTTTTTATGCGGTCCCTATCCCTCGCACAAAAACTGGTTTGACTGTACATGTAGTCTGCAGTTGCTTTTACGAGAAAAATACTAATCACGCAAAAAAACATGCATAAAACTAAAGTGGAGCGGTTATTTCGCCTGCGGTAAAAATCCAGAGAAAAAATGAAAAGGTCAGCGCAAACTAGTAAATATTCGAGAGTTTTGAGTTAGAAATTTATTCAATGCTTTGACCGATTTGACAACGTTTGACAATCATCTTTCTTACACGTAAAATCGGTCATTTCGAACATGCCTAAGAAGGTGTAAATTCCGGATCTAATAGAACTTCGATGTATGAAAATGACTAGAAATTTCATATGCGGTATGTACGACCGCGCAAAAAAACCTACATAAATTCTGTAATCCGCGTAACCAATGTTACTAGTCCTGATTACTTACTAGTTACTAGTTACTAGTTACTATCCTGATGTCTGCTAAATATTAAAAAAGAAATGAAGTGAGTGAACGATTTAACAAAAAAAATTCAATAAAACCATACCACGTAAAACTCAACTTTTTCAGGCAATCTGTGCAAAACTATGTTTATTATTGTAAACTCCCCACAACAAACGCACAAATTTTGAAATTTTTTTTCCGCGTAAGAGAGCCGCGACTTTAGTGTATAAAAATGATTAACAAAAATGATTTACATTAGTTTAATCAAAACAAGTCAAACAGAACTTGAAAAAAAAGTATAGCATGGTATTCAAGACATAACTGCATTCACAACGTGATGTACTGTTGCGAGGATTAGAGTGCTGCACTCCTGCTATTTGCCCACATCCAACACGAGATAAATTTGATTTATTGTTTAGTTGTGTGGCTGAAGGATCCTTCGGTCATGTTTCACTGTTTTTCAACTTAACAACTTAACAACTTAACTGAATTCGTTTCACAAAATTTATTACACTTCATTCAAAATATTCGCAGCAGCATGTTCAATTCTATTCGCATGAATGCCACCAGTCAATGTCAGTACGTACAGAATTTTGTTGTCCCCTTGCCGCACAGCTGCAATATGCAAAACACAACATTGTAACAACAGTGGACTTACCATAAACACTGCCAAAACGAAGTACATGGTGGCTGGCAGAGAGCGTGGTAGTTCTGCGGATGTTGGTGCTGCGGTGGAGATGGATGGGGATACTTCCGAAGTGGTCGACGAATTTGTTTATCTTGGTACTCTCGTGACATGTGACAACGAGGTGAGCCGCGAGGTGAAGAGACGGATTGTGGCGGCGAATAGGGCTTATTACGGATTACGTAGCCAGCTTAGCTCCCGTCGCCTACAGATCCGTACGAAATTTGCGCTCTATAGGACTCTGATCCTCCCGGTAGCGCTCTACGGACATGAATCGTGGACGTGGAAGGAGGCCGATCGACGAGCGCTTGCAGTCTTCAAGCGTAGAATCCTGCGATCAATACTCGGAGGCAAACTAGGAAATTGGGTGTAGCACAGGCCATGAATCACGAGCTGTACGAAGTATACAAACACGCCGATTTTGTCAAGCACTGATGGCGGATGAGCAACAGGCAAAGATAATATTTATCAGAGAACCGGATAGAGGCCGACGACTTCGAGGCAGACCTCGCACGCACTGGATGTGTGCTGTCGACGAGGGTGCCAGAGCAGCGGTTTAAGGGGAGAGTGGAGAGTAGCAGCCCAAGACCGAGTTTTGTGGAGACGTATTCTGGATTCGGCATAGGATCTCAACGATCTGTCGCCATAAAAGCAAAGTAAGTAAGTAAGTAACAGTGTAATAAACTGTTGCGTTGCTGAGAGTACTGCACTCTAGCTATTTTTTGTACATTCGTATGACAGTGACGTGTCGATTTTATCGCAACCAAAAGAAAAATTCGCGTGATATATTTGAAACATATTTATTCAACGAGAGAAAAAAAGTTTCCACTATTTAAACGATCAAAATGATATTTTATGTTCAACATAAATAAGCATGTGTATTACTAATCACCTGAAGGTGTTAAACATAAATTTTGAATAAATCGAAGCAAAATTCAACATATAAAATAACAACAATATCATGAAAAAGACTATTCAGGTACAGGTCGGACTCGATTATCCGGAGTTTTGAAAAACATATTCGCTCCGGATAATCGAACCTTCCGGATAATCGAGCCATTTTTTCAATTTAAATTTTTAATATCTTTCATCTAGAACAGTGAGTTTTCTATTATAATAAATTGTAAAAAATGCATGTGTCGACGAAAAAAATTGAAAACTGTCTTCTGACTGTTTGTCGGCGTTTGTTATACATATATACGTTATAATAAATTTTGTTATAATGATTATCTCGAAGATGCAAAAACGAAATAAAACAACACTTATATATTTTTTCTATTTCTTGAGTGACCTATAACGACCTAGACGCTCAATATGGACTACTTTGCAGAATTCAAGTCGTTATTAAGTTCGCATGATGAGTTTTAGTTCAATAATCCGAGAGTATCCGGAACAGAACCGGTACAGGCCTGCTTGTGTTTCTAAGTACTGCAATGATCATGGCCATTATATTACAGGAATATGTTCCTGCCATAAATCCGAAACCGGTTTACCAATAGCGGCTGTCCTCATTGGCAACAACAAAAAAATAACAAAATACCTTGCTTTTGAAAGTTATTGAGTAAGAATTGGTTAAAGGAACGACGAGAAAGCTGCCAAAAACTACTGCCTAAGCGGACGGGGCTTGTACCGCTACAATTATGAACAACCCCGAACCTCCCAATGACCCGGAAGACAAAAGTACGTTATAGAAATACAATAAAAAAAAATACTCCGGATAATCGAACCATTTTTTCCGGATAATCGAGCCCCGGTTAATCGAGCCTCCGGATAATCGAGTCTCCGGATAATCGAGTCCGACCTGTAGTGCTTTTTTATGTCTATTTGTTTTCCATTAGGATAATACATAAGCAAAAGGCCAATTGCTTTGCTCAGCACGTACAACGCTATCGTTTATCTTTGACTGCTTTATTGTGGGTGTTTGGGTGTTTTGTTTGATAAACAAAGCAGGTAATTATTTTCAACACCCAAGCAACAATTGAAACATAATAAAAAATAAATTGTGACCATTTGTTGCACTAATGAAATTTCGAGGTTTTAAGAAACATTTTTTGTTGCTACGATGAAATTGTAAAGAAACAAGCAACAACTATAGTTGCATCGCTGCTTCAAAAAACTTTACACCAACAACGTCATTCGCGTGGTTGGATTTGTTGTTGAAACGTGCAAACGGCATTTGAAAACCTAACCTTCACTGAATAGATCTAGTGGGTGGAGCATATAGGTTGCCAGCATGATGCTTGCGAGATACAAAAAACAAACACACAAAAATACTTCTAACAGTTGCTGTCATGTTCTGAAGCCAACCATTGGCATGATAAGGGAAGCAAAATTTAAAATTGAGCCATAAACTTCCAAGTGTTTCTACAGCAAATGACGTAAATAGTAAAAACGAGAAAATTGAATAGAAATTGATAACTGGGATTGAATCCTCATCAAATTTCTGGAAATAAAGATAAATTGAACAGACAATCTTTTTCCATTCTGACCATTTGCCATTTGACAATCTTGCCTCAACGCCATGTAGTTTCTATTGCGCCCTAGTTGCTGCTACGGTGCATCTTTGTAGCTGAAATTTAACCATGCAGCATTTACCATGTTGTTATCAAATTCCATGCATAAGTTCATACACATTGCGGTTTCATTCTTGAAACTTGTGTTGGAACAACGAAAATGTTGCAATTGGCTCCACCTCCTGCGCTTTTTTTGTCATTGCATAAGAAACTGAGATGTAACTGCAACTTATTTTCGCATAAGAATTTGTTGCTGTGATGCACAAAGTTCATTATCGAAACAAATTTTGCTGCTTGGGCACTCATTCTCTCAGTTTCTATTTTCATCAACTTATTTTCATTCTCTTCGTTACCGCTTTCATCGAAACTTTCTGATTGCACATTGGCAATAGAGACTATCAAGAACTTATGTGTGGCTGATTCGTTTTTCCTCCAGCCCTGCATAATTATTAGTGGTTCTTTGATAAGATGATTGTTTCTATACTCACCTGGTTGCTTTCAAAACCTTGTAATTATGATAGGTAAAACGTCCTGCTATGAATCAAAAAGCCAGTGCGGCCTAAGCAGATCGTTCGCGTTTTCGGTTACTGGTGGATTGGTCTTTAACAACTGTTAGATTAGCTTCAATATGTGACAGTGCATCTTGCAAGATTACCTAAAGGTTGGTTCTCAATAATCTTTTTCAGAACTGCCTATTCGAAACTTTATATTGTTTTGCATTTCGTTTCGTACTGCCTGAAATAACAAAGCAAAAAAGATGTACCAGACCAGAAAACCGGCGAAATGTAAGTTATTGATAATCAATCAGTTCCAAATAAAACTGTGTTAAAAACAGCTCCACCTATTTTGATAACTATTGCTTTTGAGTTAAATATTTTCGAAAGGAAATTTTCAACGTTTGTGACGTTGAAGTTCTCTATCAAATTGGCCGTAGAGGTGAATGTTGCTTGCTGACCAAGTCAATTAAGGAATGCAACTGTCTCAGGCCGAACCAGGCACAAACTGCGAATTTCTCTTGTTAATTAAGTATTTCATTCTATCCGCAATCACAGAACGGAAGGTCAACTTCAGGTATATGATTGAACAGAAAGTGCACACAAAAAGTACTGAAAAATGACAATTGAATTTTCTGTGCTCTCGGGCAATATATATTTGTCGTGTACGTTTATGCCGCTTTGCCAGTGATATAATGTGGCATAATTTATTCGATGTTTTGAATTGACGGTTATTTCAACAGTTTAACCCGTTTAATACAATCTATTACGTTCGATGCAAAAACGTTTTGGGAAAAAATCGCAATTATTCACATTTGTGGAGTTTGTCATATTTATAATAAATGAATCACATCTTTATTCGGAAATAAAATTTATAAACTAGTTTCATCCTCTTATTAGATTATATTAAATATTTTGCCGATTGACTCTAGTCCATTCTGGAGAATATAGATTTTCTACTCATTGATGCGACATGCGACATGCCATTTAAATAAAAATAAGCAGAATAAGCTTAAGTAAAATCAGGTTAGCTTCTAGGGCAACGAATAATGCGATTGTAAGAGGTACTGGTTCCATTGTGCAGTCTTTTTTTTTGAAATCTGATAAAAATCTAATCGTGATTCGAAAAAATGCGCTCGAGCAGGCAGAAGTCTGTGAAAATCTGCACACATTTTGAGAAAGTCATAGGGAAAAAATGTAGTTAATCATCCCGCATAGTCAATAACCATAAAACGTGCCTAACAACTAGTTCGGGATATAGTTTCGACTGTATGAGGTAACGTTAAACCATATGGATTATCATCCGTTTATGGTTATTGATTATGCGGGATGGAGATTGAAAAAAAAATCGCACATACCTGCGAATCAAAACAAATCAGCGTTTTGCTGACAAATATGGTATCCCTGCTGACAACCGAAAGTGACAACCTTACAGAACACTGAAAAAGGATCTCAAGAGGTTCGTTTCAAGAGGTTTCGAAATGCGTCGTAACCTGAGATTACTCCGAAGTAATCAATGTCATTTTTTTCGAGTAATCCAAGGTAACCATCAACAATCAATGACAAATAAACTCAAGTACGAGTAGTCAAAATTTATTTTATTATTTATTCACTTTTCGGGTTTCTTGCATGCATTTGAATGACGTTCAATTTTGACATAAGAGCGCTTTTTAGATGGATGAGGGCCCAACTAACAAACCCCCGACTAATGAGCAACCGGTAAGCGAATCACCATTGTATATCAATAGTGCCTTACCCCTAGCGTTCGTTCATATATGGAAACATTCGTATAATAGATAACGCGCTCAGGGGAGAGGTGGAGGAAAGGTATCCAGCGAAGTGTTGAACTGCATAAGACCACCATGCAAATTTGCGTTACTTAGTTGATGGGGGTTTTGAAAATTTCCGAACTTCACGTTACGTAATATACGAATATTCTTTAAGAGGACTCTAAACGAGGTGGTAATTAGAGACTTGAAACAAAAGATGCGACACTCACTTTATGTAACTCGTGTTAATAATCTGATTATTTTCACAGTTAAAAGGAGTAGATTACTAAAAAACAATAAAGGAACAGTTCTACAATTATCTATGCCGCTATCTGAGTCAGCTGTTTTGAAGGATGCTAGGGGCAAGACACTGCGTAACCCAATAGGTGATTAGTAATCCTAACAAAAAGAAACAACCGGTGTCATCTTGCAACCTGGATAGCTCAACCCAACGCGTGAAAGTCCTTCACTAGTTGGGCTACGAATTTAGTGCAACTAGCAAAATTCGATTGTATTCATTGTTACTAAGTGTTTATCGTTGCATTTTTAGACAAACCTCTAGTTACATCAAAACTCTTTGAAGTCATATTATCGTCGTTGTGATGTTGGTGTATAGAAACATAGTAAAACGGTATGCCAAAAGTACAACCGGCTATATTGCAAAAAAAAAATGCCAAAGACTAAAGTTGTTTATTAAAACAACCGATGACCAAAATTCATCGCAACTTATAATATACTATTTCGATGCATTCAAATTATAATTCCGGTAAAGCTACATTCCTTGCTACTGATATTCATTCATTTTAGAAGCAATTCACAACTTGGAACACATGAATTTGCGATTTTCATTTGCTTAGTTAGTAAGAATCTAGTAACAAGTAGAAAAAGTTATTTGCTGTCGCTTGGTGATGCTTCGTCTCCAACCGTACAAAACAAAAAAACGCTTCCCCGCTCGTGCCTACTTGTTGATCAAACCGTTTCAACATGTCGCTATGGTTGGGAAGTTAATGTAAATAAATAAATAAATTAATGATAGATATTAATAAATCTATTAACCAATATCGTGTAATATTACCGAAATATTTTTCATGAAATAAAGTTGTCAAGCCCCTAGAAATAATTTGTTTTCCTTCTCAAAGATGCTTAGCAGGGTTAACCTGTAGTGTTTTCGCCGACAGATTTATACCAGTGTGTTTGATTGATTTCGATAAAAGTAGTATAAATTCTGTTTATTTTCCGTGTAAAAAGCGTTCTTTCCACCCCTAGGAAGCGCTGCAAAATTCACTGAGCACTTAGCAGTTTTCGTATCACGGATGACCTTCCGTTCTGTGCCGCAATGCTATGTATAATGTACGGATACAATGGAAGTTATATATAAGTCCCTCTTATAATAAAACTGGTCTGAGTAACGTATAATATGTAGTTCTATTCGGGGAATTGTAATTATGGCGCGGTCTTGGCTGGAGGAGCGAGGTTTCGATAAGACTCATTCCTCTTGACAAATACGTCCTTCTTATAATAAAACTGATCTCAGGAATATTTATCCTCTCCAGTAAATTGTAATTAACGATATTGGCACGGGGATCGAGGTTTCGATAGGACTCCTTCCTCTTGACATAATAAGTCCCTCTTATGAGTAACCTGGCCAGAGAGAAACGTTAGGTGTAGTCTCACTCCAGGGAATTGTAATTAGGCGATATTGGTAGGATAGAAAGAGGCTCGGTATAGTAGAGCAGTAAGCTTGAAACGAAAGGGTAAACTCTCACACACAAACACGGATATAAATGAAAAAGCGTATCATTCACTTCAATAGTGATACTGCAATATAATGAAGTGCGGAGTACAGAAAACACCTGGACAATATCACAATAGATCAAATGTCTCTGGTCGCAGTGATGAGTCCACACAGAGAGAAACGTGCATGTTATTATTGTTTTATCCGTGCTTGTGTGTAATGTGATTTTACCCTTCGTTTTACACTCTACTATACCAGGCCTCCCTCGTCCTGCTAAAAATCGTAAATTATAATTTCCTGGAGAAGCTTCGACGTGCGTTCTTCTGACCAGTTTTATTGATAGAAAGGACTTATTTTTGTCAAGACGGAGTCACGCAAAGGTATTATAGAACTCAGCGTAAAGAAAGAGTAAGTAGTGGGGGGAGCCTGAGAATAAACCCATGTTGAAGGTCCTTTTTGACATCGTATGCCTGATTCTACTAAGATTCGAACCCACGACCATCTGCTTGACAAAGCGGACTACCCCCCCATCCCATACCCATTCACTTATTGTTGGGGCAAGACAGGGTGAGTAAAATTAAATATCTTAATATTCATCTAATGCTTCTAAGCCCATTGTTTCGCCTACGATTTCAAGTCCTGTTCAAAGTGGGGTGGGAGTATCAAAAATGTATTGATTAGAGTGAAGGACCAATCCAGTTGAAGTTATCAAGCAATATTTTATATAACTAAGCAAATAAGAGAGCTCGTATGATAAATGCTAGAACTTACCGCTAGGTGGATTCATTCGGGGTATTAATTTTTTTATACCTCAGAAACGTACATACTGTACATACAGAGTGGATTTCTTGCGTCTTGCGAAACTGGGAGTATGGCACAGCTCAAAAAAGATGGGGACACATTCATAAACCAATTAATAAAATTTAATAAAAATGACACAAAACCCACTCAATTCAAAGATCTGGCAACCTTTTGCATTAAAGCGAAATAAATTCAAATACATAAAATAAAAATAAATTATATTTTCCAATTAGCTTCTATACCAAATGTTTCTTCATTTTTATATTATCATGTTACTTGAACTTTTTTTATCTTTAGGATTACTTTATTTAGCTTTGACCTGAGAAAAGTGTAGTTTACAAAAACTGTAATGGGGAGTAAATAACAACATAACTGAGATTAAATTCAAGCAAATGAATAATTTGAAGTAGTTAAAATAACATTTGTATAAAAAATAGCGGAGAAATGCTATTATATTTTCTGCACTCAATTGTGTTCTTAAAAATAGACAAATACTCAAAAAAATACAAAAAATACCCTGCTTCAATTTGTTAAAATTTACTGTGGAAGTCTTATAAGGCTAAGGTTTGATTCTCTGGATTTACTATGTACTAGGATAACCTAGTAGTAAATCCAAAAAATCAAACACTCAATGTTCTAATCGAACTTGGATAAAATTCACATTCATAATAAGAACAGGGCTCAATTTGGCCATGAATGAATTTGAAATTGGTGTTATTTGAATCTGTTTCGATTTTGTTTGCAGTTGTAATTTTTTTCGTCTTCATTTTTTCTCCAGTTTAGTTTAACCAATTACTGGTTGAATACTGCCCAATTTATACCTGATTTTTGCACAAGATCATCCCACAGTGCAGTGAAACCGTTTTTGTGACTTTTTGGAAATTGACCGAAATTAAATTGAAACAAGCTTTAGGTAGCTTTATAGTTCATCAGTTTGGCCTGCAAAAAAAAAGCATTCCGTATCGGAATTCGACCTTCTGTTTAACTATACACAGACTTCGCAGCCGACTGTTAAGTGTACAGGACAATTGCGTGGCCTAGCGCTACGATCCTACTACCACTAACAGTCTCTCCCGAGCCGGGACTCGAACATACGACGACTGGCTTGTTAGGCCAGCATCGTACCTCGAGACCAGCTGGAAGATAATCAGTTTGGCCTGATTACAGCAAATTTGAATTCCATGGGGATAACACTAACACTTCTTGTTCTTCCTGAAAAAAATCTATATTTAAAGTTTGATTTATTCTACTGCGTTGTCTTTCAATTTTAATTTCATTTCATTTCGCTCCATCTGGGGCGTACCTTTTAATCCATTTTTCAATTAATACCATATATATAATTTTTGATGGCTCTTTTGCAATAGTAAATAATTTAGAAAGAATCTTAAAAAAACTATTAGCATTAAAACAAATTATCCGCACTTATTCTGCTAATTTTAAAAAACAGAACACCATATGTTAGTTTCCCTGCAAACCACTTCATACCCCGGCGAAAATAAAATCTCCCTGCGAATATTACTGCACCGACAGGAAATGAACCTTGCAGTGGCGAAAAAAAATCTCAATTACCCCAGAGCCAATTTTAATAAAGCGAGCAATTATTGAATTTAACAACGTTGCATAACGGTCCCAGTAGGGGACCGAAACTTGCTTGCAGCGGGCGTAATGTACGCAGCAAAAAAGAGTATACTTTTTCCACCAGTAATTTAGGCAGACGTAATTGATGCTGAAGGTTCTTTGGCCTGAGCGGATTCCCTGATTATGCAGTCTGGCAGATTTCACCACACTTCGAGTACTTTACTGCGTGCCTTGGCTTGGTAGCCAGCCACCAAAAACCTGCACTTCCAATAATAAATACTTTCGGCTGCATTCGACCTTCCCTTTCTTCTGCGCTTCATCTGAAAAATAATTGCATTCCTGGTAACTTTTGTCGGTTTTTTAATTAATTGGCGATAATCGACGTATTTGCAGTGTCAAAGTTTTTTTTGTTACTTAACGTCACGCCCCACAGGCTATTGTTTTCTCGGTCGCGTGGCGACACAAAAGAAGTGAACGTAATTTGTAATTATTAGCAGGATTGGATCAGCATCTCAAGTCACAGTGAGCTGCACAAAGCGAGAAACTATGCAACGCAGTTCGCTTCGCTTTACATCATCACTAATTAATTCAAAACAGTCGGGATCAGCCGTGAGTCTATTGTACGGTGCAAATAATTACCTTTACTTCCAGCTGCGGGCCATTCTCCATCGCGTGCATGATGGCGCTGGACAATCTTCCATCCAGGCCCTTGATTTCTGCCTCGATACCATCGTTCGACCGGACGGTGCTTATAAGTGGAACGATAGCTTCCGTAAACGTGTACCAGTCCTGGTTCAGGATGCCGATATACTGCATCAAACAACCCCTGGAAACAACGCAAAACATGCTCTATGTTATTATCGCTACCTGTATGCTGTTGAATGGCTGTTGAATGGCAGTTTTACCTCATGACATTTTTGCATAGTCCTGCACAGGGTTTCGCGTGATTGTGGTTATACTTTTTACAACTCGCACAATAGTTCATCCTGAGCAAAGCGGCCTTGCATGTATCCTGGAGATTTTCCGCTCCCAGCTCGTCGAGTTTGTTCAGCACTTCGGCACCTTCTCGGAGCACTCGCAACAGAACGCTGGCCGCACCGACGCTCGTCACTAGTGAGTTCGCAAGCTGCTGCGGAATATCCCCGAATGGTTTCAAATCATCGTAGGTGTGGATCAGACAATTCTTGTAGTCGCTGTGAAAATCTACATCCTTATCGGCGAGCACCACTGCGTGGTGATAGGCCACTGGGAACAGATTTCGGAAGAATTTGTCTGTGACTAGACCGATGTCGTCGGTAAACGAGTCCGACGTTAGATGGTTCCGGATTGTTTCGTACAGCTCCAGAATCGGTTCCCGCGACAGTGGGGACATTTTACGGTACACCGTCGAGAACAGATTCAAAGTTTTGTTCTCGGACTGACGGGAGAGCTGCAGCAGGTAATCTGTGTAATTGGAGAGAAACAGAACAACGCACAGGATTAGTACAAGATTGCTACGGTATGATAACGTCACATGCATAAATGTATGGGCAGAATATTTCTCACAGAATCAAACAAAAAAAAAAAAACAGAAACGAGTTCCGAACTGCCAAAGTACAAACGTGCCATGGGAAGCGAGAATCTTCCAGGTCGTGTGCTGCACAATTTTATGTATGAAGTCGTAAGCCTAACAGGTAATTCAATATCTGCAATATGTGGGAATGTGCACAAAGCATCATCAGTTTTGTCGGAAAGTTTCCGCTCCGTAAAGGCTAACCACGGAGCCGTGCGAGTCAAAAGCAGGACCAAAGAAAATAAATCTTAAATTCATCTTTTGAAATCTTTTTAACGAGGCCACAAGAGAGTACGCGGTGCC
Organism: Wyeomyia smithii; assembly: GCF_029784165.1. Classification (NCBI taxonomy): domain Eukaryota; kingdom Metazoa; phylum Arthropoda; class Insecta; order Diptera; family Culicidae; genus Wyeomyia; species Wyeomyia smithii. The sequence goes on along the minus strand of NC_073695.1, from coordinate 43,952,577 downwards.
ACATTTAAATTTAACCTGCAGCGGTGCGCAGTCCGCGGGAAGCCTGCTCCCGCGCTCCGAAGGGAAGAAAATGTAAGCTAGACGAAGAAAAACTCGTTCCTCTTGGCGTGGTGGCGGAAATTTTTCGGAGCCCTTCGTTGTGCGGCTGTTTCGAAGAGAGAAGAAAAAAAGGGATGAAGCTCTGGAATAGTTGGGTGATGACGCAATCCCGCTGCATTCCGTGGGGCTGATTCACTGCGATTAGAACGCAGCGAGGGTACTTTGCTTGATGAAAAACGCAGTTTCTTGAAGTCGAAAAAAGGTACTTCCAATCCCCGAAACTAGTTTGAATTAAATCGCGCAGTGCTGCTTCTTGAAAGTAGAACGGTGGAGCAATTTCACCCAACCACTTGGACTAGTACTCACAACATCGCTCGAGGGAGATCCAAATGAAATACGTGACTAGCGAAGAGAGAGAATAATCAAAAGATAACACCGTGTGTGGGATGAGTGCAGAGTTATGTTTGTCAATCAGTTGCCCCAAGCAGTAACGAAATGCACGCGGTAAATGCGACGCGTGTGACACACGGTCGATTAAGCCGGAAAAGTTATATCTAGTCGCAAGCTGAAGTTACTATAAATGAGGGTAAATTAGGGCTGGAGAGGAAGTGGTGAATGGCAACATGGCCTGAGCGACATTTTAAGTTGGATTTTAGTCGACGGTTCAGAGCTTCATTGCTGAAATACATATTATGAAAGGTCAGTAAAACTAGTTAACCGTGTGTTTCATGTTCGCCAATTAGACTCGATGAATCTTGAATGATGAAAACATTGAGTCAAAAAGGTCGAATCAAAAACATGATTAATGAAATTGGACATCTGTTCACAATTTCTCGTCATTGGGTTCTGGAAATGTCTTTTGGGGCAGTAAAGTTGCGATTGCACGCTTCTACGAAATAAAAGACTCAAAATTGTATTATACCAGAGCGCGTTACCGAAATGACGGATGTATCGCATTTGTTAACAACTACAAAACTTCCGTTTGACATTCTACTCGTTGGTTTTTTCGGTTTCCGAAAATGAACTGACCCGAAACTCTGCACATATCAGATTTGAATTTGTGCCCGTGGTGAAGGTTATCACTTGGTCTTGGCGAGCCTTGACCTTCCCAACATGTTCCTTATATGCACCCGGTATCTCTGGTAGAAGAACTTATTTGAAAAAAAGTGTCGCTCTATTACTCGTCATTCGAAAGCTTAAGGTGTCTCCATTAATATATATTAATATAATATTATATATATATATATATATATATATATATATATATATATATATATATATATATATATATATATATATATATATATATATATATATATATATATATATATATATATATATATATATATATTTATATATATATATATTTATATATATATATATATATATATATATATATATATATATATATATAATATTCCACAAAAATTAAAATTTTCTATCGGCGGCTCCAGAGCAATTTTTTTTTCAAACATTTTTTATAATTGGAAAGTTAGTTAAATGGATATTAGTAATATGTTTGATGACTACGCGGAGTTATCAAGATTATCCGATCGTACTGAAGCTTGGAAAGGATTTATTGATTTATATGATAGAACAATGTTTCGAATAATCCCAGATTTTTTTGACAAGGCTTAAGTGGGGTAAAAAAAATTCTGAAATTTCGAGTCAAAATCTGCTGAAAACAAACAAATGCTGTAGCTTTGAGTATACTCAATCGATAAATCTGAAAATTAGATGATGAAGCCAAAAATGGCCGACTTAGAACTATCTCTTCGAATTTTCATAGGGAAAACACTCGGTAATAGATAATGCATCACCTGTGGAACACTAAAAGCAAAGCAAAGCCTTGGTGCTACATTCCGTATCGGAATTCGACCTTCTGTTTTACTATACACAGACTTCGCAGCCGACTGATAAGTGTACAGGACAATTGCGGGGCTAGCGCTACGATCCTACTGACATTAACAGTCTCTCCCGAGTCGGGACTCGAACATACGACGACTGGCTTGTTAGGCCAGCGTACCTCGAGACCAGCTGGGAGTCGCTATTGTTTGTAAAAATTTGAAGTGGTGGCTCGAAGTCGGCCATTTGTGGCTTCAACACCGTTTCGCCTCAAGCGCGTAAAAAAACGAGCCTCAAACTGTTGAATTTTTATTAATATCATCCATTTGAATGACAGGATCGAAAAGTCTGATTAACTAGCTGTCTGAATGTAAAAAATACCGTTCGTCACAGAGAAATCTTTTAATATCAATCGAAAAAAAAACAAAATTTTAGCCATTTACGCGCCAGTTGGGTGCTGCAAGAAATTCCCTGCAAAACAGACACAAACTGCTTAAAATAGGTTCGTGGTGATTGAAATAGTGTCTCTCGATTGGGAACTTCAATAGCTTTTGTTTATTTCGTCAGTTTTATTATCTTAAAATAAGTGCTGATGAGGAATAGGTAGTAAACAAGTTGAAATACTAATGCTTATACTTGTTGACTCTTCCGTCTCAATACACAGGAGACTGCATAAGCTACTCAAAATAGGTTCCCTACCCTACTATTGAAAATTGTCAAGCCTTGTTGAAACGCAGATTTTAACCTTTTTCCCTAGCACGGTCAACAGAACTATATACCTAGTTAACCAGGAAAGCGCTTTTTGACCTATATAGGAGCCTGCTTCTGCTCAAATCAATCAGTGGATGGTCACGATGATGGCCTTAACTAAGCAGCAGTAGCGGCAGCGGGTATTAGCATCGATAGTGGTAATATCATCAGCGTTAGGTGCAGCGGCACTACTTTCTCTAGTGAAAAGCTGCCCTTGTGCGGCAGCATCAGCGGTAACTGAATTACCCTGCACTTTCTCTAGTGAAAAGATCGGCCGTATTTAAGCAGTACACAAACGGGGAAGTTGGTAATCAAAATCTATCGGCCGTCAAATTTTCAGTGTAAAAACAGTTTATCACTGTGTGGTAACACAGAAGAGTTCCTGATTCCCCATCACCGATATTAAAATAAACATCAAATTATAAGGACAAATTAAACATTTCATTCGAAGAGTTAATATTTCTATGTTTCTTCTTCATTTACTACACTTCATTCATAAGTTACTAGCAGCAGAAGTGGCAGACTTTCCATTCGGTTAAAATAATGTTATTATCGAATGATGCGATGGTCGTTCTCTTCGGTGAAATTTTGCTTGTCGTCATTGTCGCCTTTTGTGTGTTCACCTTTTTTATCTCCAAATCGTCGACAGAATGCGAAGTCTCGCGCTTTTGCTATATCTCACTATCAACCTGTACTTGAGTTTGAAATGTTTTTATATTAGGGTCCCAATTAAATGTATGGGAAAAGTTTAACCATCGAATTTCGGTTTGTGTTAGAGATTAGAAGTTGTGTCTTTTCGAAAAAAAGTTCTCATGCAAAAATCTGTGATATTGAACAAAGAGATCAATGAAACAATGCACATGAAATCGTCGAAATCATTTTTTTATGGCAAATATTGTAGAAACGCATGAAACAGCGAGATCTGTTGTTTACTTGTTTTTTTTAGAAAATCTTCGATATTCTTGGACTTACAATTTTTTCCAGCTGGGGTCAATGGAATATATGAGTATTTTTTCAAGGTCCGTAAAATAAAATCCGCGTGAACAACAACATCAAAATCTGTGTAAAGCAATTTTACTACGTTTTTACGTCTTCAAAATTCTGAACTATATAAAAAATTGGTCTAACAAAAAATTAAAATAACATTTTTGCTCCATCTTTCAAGTTTTCAAAAACAACTTTACATCTTCCAATGAACATATTTTTACATTTCCGCGAAAACTGAATGTGGAAAATTTAGTTTTGATTCTTTACATTATAACCGACATTATAATAACATATCAACCATTTTGAAAACCCTCAGAGTTTTCCTGCCGTGACAGACAACAACACAGTTTGTGAAAATATTTAATATATATTAACTTCAAAACTTTAATTGGAAATTACAACTTCTTAAAAAGATCAAATGAAAAAATAAAAAATCGAGTTTAATATTTTCAACCGATCCCGGAAGCAGGTAGCTCAGGTCTGGTCCAAAATAAAATTGAATTCGAAGATCTCGTTCATGTCTCTATCAACTTGATCCGATGTTCGAACACTATTCACAAGTACTTGCAATACGCATTTCGCGACACTCATAGCGTCGCACACGATGTTTGGGGTAACTAAAGTTTCTTCCATCTTGAAAATGTGAGAATCCATTCACGCAAGAACAGTTTCTCCAAAAACCCGACAAACGATGTTGCCTTACAACTGTTACAAAAACACCCAGCAGTGGAGCATATTGCATATGCTGCTTACCTACGGCATTGGAAAACCATTAAATAGGGGAACTGCTCCATTATTCATCTCATTAAGCCGATATTCACGAAGAATGCACGGATTAAACAACAAATTTTCATGAAATCATTGAACAAATAAACAAAATACGCTTACGTGCTCTTATAGAATCGTTCAGCATTGTATATTTAGTAAACTTTGCTAGATTTATCCTGAGTTTTGTAAAACAAACCATTTTGCACAACGCTTCCATATCAATCTCAAAACCTTAATCACTGCTCAATTATTCATCTCACGACGCCACCATATTCAACACACTGCAGTGCACTGCTAATCATGAATGAATCACATTATCATGAATGAACGTAGCCTCAGCCCGTCGTAGTAGGTTACCTGGATATCCGCTGTAGTTGTTTACGTGCAAATATAGTTACCTAGGTAATCACTGCAGTGCTGTCCATTTATGACAATTATGTCGGAATAATTCAACATTTTCAGCATGATTTGTTCGTGTTAACAGAAACCGATTTGGCAACTTTTGATTTTCTTCAACGCAGTGAAAACAAATGAAAATACATGCAGTTGAAATTTGAGATTTTTAAAAATTCATCTGACATATTTCTGCTAATTCAAGCTTGTTTTTCGAAATTTGAGGTGAGCATTTCAAAGATTAAAGCATTCTTAGTGTAGTGAGTAATTTTGTTTAGTGATTTTAAGTGAGTTTTTGAAGATTCTACTTTATGAGAAATCTGAAGTGAATTAAGAAGAATACACTCAATGGTTCCCGGGAATTCCCGGGTATTTCCGGGAAATGAGATTTTTCATTCCCGCTTCCCAGGAAATCCATTCCCGGGAATATTGCAAACCCTATTTATTGTTAGCCTAATTGTCTTTCTCCAGAAGTACTTTACTCATATTTTTTCAACGTTGACCTAGTTAACAAATTTTAACAGTAGGATTGCTCGGTGTCATGCTACCACAAAACCAATAGAGAAAAATGTTTAATCTTCACTTGTACATTTGGTTACCCTGATTAGAACAGTTTTCGGGAGGCCCCAACGTTTCGATGTCATTTGGAGTGAAGAATAATAACTCTTTAGAAATTTTGTTTAGTGTGCCAGATTCTCAATTCGATCCACCGCAGTCTCAATAGGCATGTGAATTTTTAATTTAAAAATCAGAGAAAAATCGTAGAAATCTAAGAAAAACTACGTAGTGCTCAATGAAAGGTCCGTCGATTGTGGAGAAAAACCCAGTAATTTTAAAAATAAAATCCCCTATTAGAGACGAGCCCAGAGTGCATTCCTGGTTGACTAGGTATAATATTATGTCGCCCGTGTTAGGGAAAGTAAGCATTAAGCTCAGTTATGATTGGTCGAAGTCTGCGTTTTAGCGAGGCTTAGCAGTTTTCAATAGTACAGTTTTTCGCATAATCAAATTACAATTTTCTGTATAAGAGCGGATGCGAAAATAATTTTCCAATCGATGGTAAAAGAACAAAATAATTCCTTTGAAAATAAACTTACTTATAAGCATTTAAAAAGGGAAGAATATCATTTAAAATCCCTGTATCGGAGCTTCTCGAGAGACGTACTTCTACACCAAAATCGCAAATTCGATAGTCGTGAAATAATAAGAAGATGATCAACCACAAAAAATTTCTTATGTTCTGCGGCCGATAGTAAGTTCAGGTCGATTTTCACATATTTTTACTACACTTTTTCTCTGTTGCTGTTTTTTTTTTGCTTTCCAGACTACATCAGAACTACACTTTTTTCTGTCCCGGACAGCAACCGAAAGAACAGCGTGAAGTTTGCAAGACACCAACACATTCACACGAATGTGTCAAATTTTGGTTTTCGTACTACGTGGAAATTTGTCAGATACATATTATTTAAGCACATTTACAATATGGAAACATGAAATAAAAGACGATAACGATAATGACCAGAACAAAACACCACCACACCAATGCAACTACACGAACTACTAAGCTCTCTTAGAAAGTTCGATTACATAGAAATGTGAAATCAAAATCTAAAAGTGGGAAAAGGAGAAAAATGTTACCAACTTCAAGTGTTTTACGGTTAGTTTTCAATGCATTTCCTTCATTCTCGCAGGATCTACAGAAAAATTATCCACGTATCCATCTAAATGCAGAAAATTGTAATTTATTGATTCGAACTCTTGTAGGGTGAGCAACGGCTTAGGCAATGATGCCTATTTTAAGATCAAACGATGATCGGTAATAGTTAATGCATCACCTCTGAAACGCTATTGTTTGTAAAAATTCGAAGTGGTGGCTCGAAGTCGGCCATTTGTGGCTTCAACGCCGTTTCGCCTCTAGCGCGCAAAAAACGACCCTCAAACTGTTGAATTTTTATTAATATCAACCATTTGAATGACAATGTAAGTAACTTTTATCCAGCAATATTTATTAGTGTAAAATTATGTGTTGGCCCTGAAAAAAAAAAAAATTGAGATAGCAACTGGAGTTGATTTATTGCCTACTAATATCACTTCGTTTCCAGCAATACTCATATAAGTATTGCTTTTCTCAATTCGTTTAGAGAAAACGGCAGCTGGAGCGCATCAAGAGTAGGAAAAAGAAGTGAAACGACGGGCCGTGATTTTTTCAATTGCTTCGATGAGGATCAATGACAAACGCAGGATCCACCAAACCATTTCCAAGTGAGTGCGTGTTTTGGGAATGATTCCAAGAACAAGGAACTGGTGTTCCTTATGATTTATTTTATGTGTTCCTAATGACGTTGAGTGGTTTTTTTTATCTATGTAAACTGCTCCAGCGGCAAAGAAGGAGGCATTTTATTCATCGCGTCGTGACAAGTGATGAAATCAAAGTCATGAGGACTGCCCGGTCATTATCATCTTCCCCTAATATACATGCTGCAAAGGTTATTCTGTGTATTTGGTGGGATCAGATCGGTGTTATTTACTATGGATTGTTGAAACTAAACAAATCCAGCACTGGGGAACGATAACAACTTCTATTGATGCGATCACTGCGCGAAAAACGGTCACAATACGAGCACAGGCACGAAAAAAACAATTCTACTGCATGACAACGCTCGGTCTCACACTGCCAAAATCGTTGCAACTTTCTTATCCTCTCCCCAAGCCAGTTATTGGAAGGTATAATGAGAAATTGGTGGATGAAATTCTCGAAGGTTAAGTGAACTCTGCGGACTCTAAGCAAAAGCGGACTCTGTAATCTTGCGGCTACGAAGCTCATAAAAAATAGCAACCTATTGAAAAAAATAAATAAAAAAAATAACCTAAACTATTGACTTTGTTTTCTTGGGTACTGAAGAAAAAGATAGCCAACAATGCACAGGAGACTGCACATGCTGTTTTTAATTGGCGCCAAGCCTTATTTCTGTAGATTTCAAGGTACTGCTAAAAATACGGAATCAATCACAAATGGTCGGAAAGTGGTCAACCCGAGTCGTTATTGATTTTGTAGCTCCATGGGCTGCGGAAATTAATAATCTTTCATGAAACAACAAAATCATTTGATACTATAACACAAGTTGCCCGTAGCATCTTGCAGTAAACATACGAGGTGCTATCTACTCGAAATGGCGCTTGATTCCGTTTGGCTGCGAACCGACTAAATATCCAAATCGATTGAAAATACCAAAAGCACCATATTCGGACAGATTATATTGACTTTTTTTTATTTCGCACTCAGCCCAAACTCGCATCGTCTCTGACTCAAGCTCGAGAAAAACAAAGTCCAACTGTTCACGATGCTCCCTGCTTCGCCCTTGCTCCGGCGGTAAAGTTGAAGATTAATGCAGAGCCACTTTCTTTAATGCTACTTTTCGAGCCATTTCCAGTGCAGTCAACCACGAATTGCTACTCTTATCGCCAGATTAATTCAAAGTTAGTTCTCAATGAACTTAATTTTATCAGTGGATGGGCTGGAAAATTTTTCTCTCGATTTTTTTTTCTCACCCCTTACTCTGCAGAGGTAGTAAAGTTTCAGCATAACAGAGCGATAAAACCATCCTACCTATTATTCGGATGAAAGGAGAAGTTTCGTTTTTTTCTTGCCTTTTTACCTTTTGCTAAGGGTAAGAAGATTTGCCAAGAAGAAATCTGCAACTGATAATACCGGGAAGGATTTTCCTGTATCTGGGAAGTTGCAGAGCTTGAAAACTTGCACGTTATTTCTAGGGGGGTTTGACCTTTTCTGCATGCTAAGCCTGTTTTCAAATAATCTTTTTAAATTTTATAAAACCCGACTCCATTCATGTTATAGTATTCTGTGGCAATTATTGTTGATTTACTAAGTCTAACCTTGTCAAATCACACTAAAGGGCGTGTGGTATTTTAATAGAAACCAATCAAACATTCGAAAACAACGCATGCATTATAGTCGATCTCTCGTTTGATTTTTTTCCCGTCTGTGCTTAGAAGCAGCTTAGACAACAAGTGCATTCATGGCAGCCCGGATCAATCAAGTTCAAGATCATCGAGCGCGGTCTGACACGCGTTTCTGGCTGCCTGCACACAAATTCGCAGTTGTGGTTGATCAATCAAACCAATACCGCAGCGATTTACCACCCGAAACCATCTTCCTCGCTTCAAAGTGCATCCATTCTGTGGCCACGTCCACCGGTCCGGCCCGGTTCGGCTGTCCAACGGATAGATTGTATTTGCTTGCAAAAGCATTCCACAGTTTCGATGCCGGAGCGCGCGATTCATTTCAGACGATAAGTATATTTCTTCATGCCACCAGCCATGAACCGTGAGGAGTGCTAATTTGCGGTTTTTGCTTGCATCGGATTACATTCACCGAAATGGCCACCACCATATCGAGTGGGTGTTTCTGCGGTTCCGAACTTTGTTTATTTACTTTGAAGCACAGGAACGGTGCAGTATCGGAAATATTGAATTAATTTTTCGCTCGATTGATCGTTCAAATTGAAGAGAGAGAAAGTATCGCCCCAACACCGTGCGATATAAATTTAGCAGGCAGCTTGTTCAGCTTATTTTTAATGTATTTACGTACCGTTCACGTAAATCTATCAGGAATAAGTAAACACTGGCCGGCTTGTTTCGTTGCATCACCTGGTCAATGTGAAGATTGGTTTGCTTCTAGGGTCATTAGAATTTAGCTGGGTGTAAAAGTGATGTTGTGGTGCGGGGATTATTCGAGAGAAATTGTCGGAACACACATAAGTAATTGCACTCCACTCAAGTGGCTCATTTCCAAGCAAAATAGAACTTTCCTGGAGATATTGCACCCGTTTCTTGGTGGTGATTCTTATGAAAGTAAATTGATTCACACTAGCAACAAGATTCTAGGAGATGTTGATGTTGATGAAAATTGTACCTTGAAGAGCATACCTGTTTTCCATGGCACAGCGGCGCCATCACTACTCCACATTTTCAAACCAGCTATTCATCCAGGGATCTGTTTTGAGTGGCCCCGACTAATTAATCTTTGCTGCGTCAAAGCAAACACATTCAAGAGGCACGCGAGCATTCCTCATTACCGCTCATTGAGTTGCATGCTGTCAGTTGCAAATCAGCTGAATAAAATCACCTGAAGCCTCGTCTAGCTGGGTCATAAAACACAGTACCTCAGATCGGGAAACTTGCGACGCTAGACAGAATGGATGCGAGCGAGGGTGTCAGCGGCAATTACACACTACACTGCACCATTCTGCCTTTATGCGGAGGCATCGTTAGCAATCCGCAGCATAATCCTATCATTTACGCTTCATATTGCTGCTATTAACTAAGTGGAAGTTGTTACTAACGGGCAGCGGGGGTGGTACTACCAATTCATGAAGAGAAAAAAAAACAACCTTTCCCGACTTTCAACCCGGTGTGATTGTGATTCAGTTGATTCAGTTCACCCGAGGAGGCGTACAGAACATATTTGCTGTATCCAAATACGTACCGGCAACGTATTGATTAATATGATCAATTATTAGGAAGCCGATGTTGTTGGTTTTAGTTATAATTCATTACCAGATTGGATGTGTGGTGTGGACAGGCGAGGTTGATGTGTTTGGTCAAAGCTGGCATTATACAAGCAATAAGCTACCAATTATTCTTAATCAATGTGTATACTAAGTATCGTACTTTGTGTGATACCCAAACAAAGGAAAGCAAAATAATTCGAACACATTTGGTTTGCGTAGTGGGTAACGGACTTTAGGTTTGAAGCTGAAAATAGCAAATGGAACAGAATGATACACTAGCGACAAAATGCACCGATGAAGCACTCTGGTAGGGATCATAATTGCTATCGTTGAAAGGTTTAAAGCAATAAGTAGGGTAATTTTCCATGCTATCTACATGAGAGGGGCTCCCCCAGTAGAGCGCTCGGGTGCATGGAGAGGTTAGCATAAACGCAGAGGTATCAAGTGCTGGTGCCCATGTGATGATTAACGATTCGCAATTACAGTTCAATTAATGTGATAATTATGCATGACATTCATATAATACCGGTGTTTGTATGCCTTTGACCAGTCATTTCGACCAGAACGAACGGCTGCTCCTGACGGCTGTAATGATGGAGAGTGCAAAACGATGGAAAAGTAATAGGGAACACTGAACAAACTGGTATAAGCTAGCTGCTCACAGTAAATAGGTTAAACTTGTTGGAATAAAATTAATAACAGGAAATGTTAAAGATGAGTCACATTTGTTATTTATCTATCAATATGCTAATTTCATCATGACGTGCTTGGAAAAATCAAACAAAATGCCTAGCATTCTGATGATTTTAAAATATTCTGTGTCAGATAGGTAAAAAAATTGCAGAATGGTAAAACAGCCAAATATACTAAAAATGTTTTGTTAATAATGCCAAAAAATGACAAATAAACGTCAAAAATGTCACTAACATAAAGGAAGTCACACCTTAAGTATTGAAAATTTTGAAAATATTACAACTTTTGGAAATATCAAGAATTTTTTAAATTTAAAAAAAATTGAGAACTGTCTAAGCTGCAAAAAATGTTAAAAAGTTAAAAATGTTAAAATAAAAAAAAATTTCAGAAATATCAAGAGGGTCGGAAACTTCATATAATAAAGTATCATACAAATTATAAATGTCAAAAATGTCAAGTGTTTAAAAAATTTTGAAATACGTTCGAGAAATGAAAGAATATCAAATGAGGCAAAAAAAAATCAAGGAAATAGTCATTGGAAAAAATATCGAAAAATCAAATCAAGAAATCAAATATGTTAAAAATAACTGAATATTTATAAAATGTCAAAAGTTCTGAAAAAAGTTACAAACTGTCAAGAACATCGGAGATGTCAAAAACGTAAATAAAATTGTCAAATATGTCAAAAATGGCTGATAGCAAATTTATATGTCAAATATATCAAAAATATCAAATATGAAAAAACGCACATGTATAACACAAAAATGTCTAATGTGACAAAAAGGAACTTGCAATATTCCCAAAACACGATTTCCCGGGAAACGGGAATGAAAATGATCATTTCTCGGGAATTCCCGGAATCCGGTGAGGATTTTTTTTTAGAAAAACGAGAGTTGAGACGGATTGAATTAATAAAAGGTAGTAAAAACTACGATTCTAAAAAATATAGCACATAGGTTATTCAATCTCAAGTGTCATTCAATTCAAGTGTGCAAAAAAAAAAAAATTATTAACGTGTCAACGATCTTCTAAGATATGGCTCAAATTTTGGAGAATTGGTTATATGAAACCACTATGCAAAAATCACACATTCGGTACCGATTTAACCACCCATTGGATCGTGGGACCCTCCCCTTTTTTGGTAAAAGTGCCAATTTTAATTGTGGTCACAAATACAAAATGTCTATAAATAAACTGATACATTATTATTAAAGAGAATCAATATGCCACGAACGCAAGGTCATCACTTGTAGTGAATATTTTTAAAATTTAGTGCGAAAGAGGAGTTCAAGTGCTACCCAGTTTCAATTTGCATCTATAAATACGACATCACTGAAGATCGATGGAGCAAACACTATGCGGTGCAAACAGGTTTAGACAGAGTGCATGCGAGGTAAAATAACATTTCACTTTTAATTATGGCGCAAGACAAGAAAGTATTAAATCGCGCAAGACAAGAAAGTATTGTCGCTGTGCTACTTTGACAGCGGGATTTATGGTGTAATTGAAGACCTCGATTTATCTGTGTAATAGGACGGAAGAGAGCAAAACATATTAAAATCTTTGTGAACATTTGAATTAAATAACATCACAAAATCTCAATGAGGCACTTTGATAATTCAGTGAAAGGCTGTTTGAACACATAAAACTACAAACCGTCGGCAGATTCTGATCTCAAGCAACTCAAAAACATTTGTGTTTTGCCATAATACGGCAGAGCTTTTCGCTAGGCTCGATAGTGAAAATAAGGTATTCTTCTGATAACACAGTGGAAAGCTGTGTTCACACTAAAAATTTTACGGCCAGTAGGCTTGAATTGCATCAATATTTGGTATTTTTTGTGCAACGTAAAAACTACCATCACTTACACAATCGCGTCGTGTAAGGTTTGATTGCTAGCATCCCAAAACCATATGTGGTTGCCAAAATATGGCAGAGTTTTTCACTGCAGGAAGTGCCGGCCAATGCACCTATCGCTGATGCTGCCGCTACCGTCCAAAGACGGCCTTTTACTAAAGAAAGTGCAGCCGAACCTACCCTGCTGTTTAGTGAGGACTATCCTGGTGGCCATTTTCTAGTAAAATGATTCATTCGAGCAGAGGAAGGCTCTTATGTAGCCCAAACAGTGCATTCTCGGTTTACTAGGTATTTAATTAGCATAGAACGACTAATCAGATCAATCGAAATCTGAGTTTCATCAAGGTTTGAACATTTTTATTAGTAAAATGTTGTTGTTTTCACATTGAAAATTTGACGTCACACAGATTCTAAGTTTTTGCATCACAAAACGTGTGTATTGTCGGCATATGGTAGCATTAGGATAGGAAGCATAGGAAGTGCCGGTAGATGTACCTTCTGCTGATGCTGTCGTTACTGCATGAGACAGCTTTTTAATAGAGGAAGTGCGGCCACACCTATCGTAGACGCTGATGCCACTACAACTACTAATACCCGCTGCTGCTACTGCAATCTGCCACCACTGCTACCCACTGCTATTTAGTTAGGACCGTCCTAGTCGCCATCTAGTGGTGAGATGATGGGTTTAAGCAGAGACTAGTTTTTAAATAGCAGAAAAGTGCATTCCCGGTTTACCGTAAAACGGGGCGAATAGAAACAGCCTCCGTTATATCTTGCAGTGTACAAAAAATACTGTTATGTCTAGAACGAATAAAAAAGCTTTAAAACCAGGGTCTAGCCTTACTCAGTCGGCTGCGTTTTCCTTGAACTAATAAAAGATTCGAATTTTATTTTATAGAAAAGAGAACAATTGCATCAACTTTATTGATATGGGATGCAAAAAAAAACGTTAAAAAGTATTTAAATAACGAAAATGTTCGGTTAATTACTTTATGTATGTCAACTCAATGTATGAATATGTTCTGAAAGTGTTAGAAACGGAAGGATTCAGGGTTGGGACAAGTATTTCTACCAAATCAGGGTCTTCTTGTACTTCGTCTAGACACGCCGTCCAGTAATGCTGGTAGAATGGAATCTTGGTTCATTTCTCTTGGGTTGTTGATATCGTTATCAATTCATGTCAAGTATCACACAGCAAATAAATCAGACTTTTGTCATGTTTTTGGCTAATAGCTTGGTTGTCTGCTGGATTGGGTTCTGATGGTAACCGAAGAAGTTGATTTCATATTTCACGGCCGCTTGACGAAGAAACAGTTATTTCTATGTAACATTCTTACAGCTTGCTAAGTCCTGACCGAGATGGGCTGAGAATATACGAAAAAAGTTTCAGGCATCATTTCACATAGATAATACGATTGTATTTTTCGAAACTGCTTGTTTTTGTGTAAAAATATTCGTTATGGCGTTGTTTCTACACATAGGTGAAACATAAGTAAAAGGTTGAAAAATACCTTACGGCAATCCCAAAATTCACTGTACAATCTTGAAATGCTTTACTACCGACCCAGTATAACATAGCTTCCATAGGCAAAGTTTTTTAGCACTTGGAATTGTGATCCTCCATTTTGTAATTTTTTAACAAACTGATAGTAGTGCTCCTAATCTATAAGTGGGTTTGAAACACTTGTTTACTACTGAACTACCCAAGAAAATTTTTCACATGATTTTTTGATGTTATTAAAGACTTGTAATAACATTTTTCAAACTCAAAAGTTCTGTTTTTATTCGCCCCACTGTTTCTATTCACCCCGTTTTACGGTACTAGGTATATAATTCTGTCGACCGTACTAGAGAAAAGCAAGCAATAAACGACCATTCAGAGGTCGAAGTTTGTGTTTAAACGAGGCTTTTCAACAGTAAATAACTCGAATAATCAAATAATCATTTTCAGCATTGCGTGGATCATTTTCCAGATTGCTGCAAGAATGAAGGAAATCCGTTGAAAACTAACCAATTTTTCCAATTGAACATCCTTTTTTCCGTGTAGGGATTTTCATTTTACATACCTATGCGGGCATGCCAATGGTGCAGTCTTTTTTTACTGTCTTCTAAGGATGTGTTTGCTGTTGCTATTTTTTCGTGATACCTATTCCCGCTGGCAGTCCGAGAGTCACATTGAGAACGTATTGGCAACCGAGCATCACAAAAGGAAACGGAAAATGTACTCCGTGCGTCGACTCGGCATAATTTCGAGGACGTCTTCGGGGTTGCGAATGTAGAAAAGAGAAGAAGCTGTTTTTTATACAGACGATCGTGTCCGCACTACACAAACAGCGCGTTTTGGTTACAGCCCGAATCCACCGGAGACATTTTCCCTCTCTTTTTTTATTTGCCTATGATGGATGTCGGGTTTCGGCTGTTAAAAAAGGTTGTGGGAAGTAGAAGTGTAAAGACTGCTCGGCAAGTCACCGGCAGCCTTCGTGCGGAGAAAAGCAAACTCGGCAATAGAACGGCTGTGCACTGAAGGATGTCTGTATCGCATACCGAATGATATATACCACCATGCAGTCAGGTTTTTATTTACGCGGGGGATACGTACCTCGTAAAAAACCGCGTTAATTCAAAAGTCCGCGTAAAAAAACACGTTAATTAAAAAATCCGCGTCAAGAGAGCAGGAGCAAGGGCTTAAGAGGCTCTAGGACCAGTATTTCAAATTATCCTCTTCGACGGTCATTCCAGATCTTTCGGAGGGCGGATGGTTTTTTTTTTCGACTAAGTCTTTTACTAAATAAACACTTACACGTTTTGGTTCCGAACCCGTGTTAATTCGAAAATTCACGAACATTTTTTGAATTAGCGCGGTATCGCGTAAAAAACGCGTTAATTCGAAAATCCGCGTTGGAAAACCTCGTAAAAAATCTTTGACAAATTCGAAAAATCACCAAAATCATGTTTTCTTTCTTCAGATGATATCAGATTTCGACGTTTCACCCATTTTTAAGCCATCTGAAAATTTTATACACCTTCCATTGCGTTAATTTTTGGATTTTTAAAGGCCAAAATTCAATCGCTTTGCGCCACCCCATTTTAGGTCCGATTGAGCTAAAATTTTGCACAGGATGTTTTTTCGGGCAGGTGAACATTTTGTATAGGGTTTCTTAAAATGACCATTTTGGTTAGCACACTATTATACATGATTTGCCGCAGGGGAGAGACGATAGCAACAGGAGAATAGTGACTCGAAGTTACCCCGTACGCTCCATGTTACTATAGAAAAGACGTCAACAAAGAGATATTAGCTGTGTGTGGCTGTTCTTCATTTGTTGCGTGCCGAATCGTCGACCGAAGCACCTAGCTGAAGTGCGTGTTTCCTAAGAAGCAAGTGCTACTTTTTTGCCTCCTGCTCATAGTGTTGTGCGTGCATTGGGTGTGCGGATATTGGCTGAATCCAATATCATTTTATGCTGTCATTTTTGGTTGTCATTTTTTGCTGTTTTCCATTAACCGGAGCTCACCATCTTGAACTTCACAATAGCGCCTAAAGTTTATTACCAGTTTCTGGCCATCATTCTTGTTCCAGAAATATAAATATTGGATGGTATTTGGCCATTATGAGACATTTTCCACAAACCGGAAGTCACCATCTTGAATTTCAAAATGGCGTCTTGGGTCGATTTCCGGCCTCTGGATATCCTGGTTAAAAAAATACTTGTATTGGATGGGATTTGTTTTTGATTTCCGCTGTGATTGGTTTTAATCTGCGTTAAAATCAAGGCTCTATGTTTTTCAATAGTACAATAGTAAGCATAAAAATACAATTTTCCGCATTTTGGTGGACGCTTGGTTAATTTTCCAATCGATTGCTGCAAGAATAAGATAAATCTGCCAAACTCTGACTGAGTTATTAGCATTTGAGTTTCCTTCTTCTCCACGTCCACTCAGTCCACGTCCCCAATTTCAGCTCAATCCGTGCTACAGGAAGTTGTACCTCAAAGCGCTCAAGGTTTCACTTTTGAAGCACGAGCGCTGCCTCTAAATGAAATTCGAAGGTCAAATTTATCATCGGCACTCTAGTAAATATGCATGATCTGGTGTGGAAATATTTGATTTATTTTAATTTTTTTTTTCACATTGATTATGAAAGCGTAGTCATTCTCTCCTGTCGCATCATTAATACATTTAATTGAGAATATAAATCAATATTGAACGACTAAATTAAAAAATAACATTGGCTACAGGGAACAATAGATTTTTTCCGCTTTGTTTATTCCGAGCCGCGTCCGCATAATAAACCGGTTTGTTTGTGGTTTCACAACGATAAAATCATTTTACTCGCCCACCCCAACCAAATGCCAAGCGATCGCTCAATTTGGCAGTCAACATAAACACAACCAGACAGTCCAAACTTTTAATTTGCCTGACAAGGTTCGTCCGTATAAACCCACTGTAAATCCTCTTACGGGCGGGGGCCTCAAGGATGCCCCTGCCGAAATCGGCTGCCGTAAAGGTGAGCAGCGGGGAAATTTTCATGGGATTAGCCTGATTGTCGGTACGGATTCCTGTTTTATTTTTGGTCAACATCAACTGTCGACCCAAAACCCAACCTCACGTTTCGTCGTTCAACAGTGCGTTGCTACTATTGGCTTTTTTGGACCGATAAATCTCAATTATTCTCCTGCCAGGTCTTTAACGCTTCCGTCCGCACGAGGGTGTTTGGCTCGGGCTCTTTCGGTTAGCATTTTGCTCGAGTCAACTTTAGCCTTTTTTAACGCCAGGTTATACATGACACATAATCTCTGGAGTGAGCCCCAACTTTTCAATCCACTTATGAGAGTATTTTTATCGGTGCGCCCCGGATGCTGAGACATGACGCCGCTTGCTGCTGCCAGAAAGCGTACAGAAAACGAGGAACATTTCCAATAACGAACTTTGGACCCAATGTGTTCCCTGGAGTGGGTACACGAACTTGCTTCTCTCGCACACCGAGTTAAGAGGGTACTCTTCCACTCGAAATGCAATATGCAGCGTACAACAACGAGAAATGTGTAGTGTTTCAACTTTGCATACATCTGCTGGAACCAGTTTGTTAGCTTCTAGATAGGTTGCAGTCACTGGCTAGAGAACGGTATCCTGCAGCCGGTGTTGTACTGAGAACATCTTGATATTTATGAGCCGTAATTTGGCAAGCTAAACCAACAGTAAATTTGGATTCAATTATTCGGTGTATTGTATCGTACTTAGAGTTATAATTTTCAATCGAACTAAAACTTTTTTATGAACTACGTGGAAAAAAATTATCATTTGATAGAATAAAACATAGCGCCAGTCTAACTTACCTCGGTAGAGATTCACCGTTTGCTCCCAGTGGCCCCGCTGACTCCGGGTGTGGTGTTTGACTAGTCGTTCGAAGTTTTTCGCCGCCTTTGCTTCAAGCTGGCTTTCCACTTGGCTATCACAGCAGACACCGCCACAAACATTGCCTGTGAAGGAAGTAAAAGGGAACAAGAGAAGAAAGTTAATCAGATTGAAGATTTAATTCATTACTAATCTATGTTGGTAGTGCTGAAAGATGAAACTGACTACTGATGGCTAGGCGAGAAATAATCATGTAACTTCATTAGGCGGAATGCGAAATCACCAGGCAGGAGAATTTCATTGCAGAGCAGGATAATTGCGACAAAAGTAGACCTAAGGAAGCGTGAAATCTCATTAGCGCTAGCAGCCGGCGCCGAGTTTCTGCTGCTGCTATTTGCGTTTATTAGGTTTTTAAATTTGCTACGATGCAAATTCCGCACGAAGGCCTTAAGGCTGCTAATGAGTGTTCATTAATACACTTAAAGACTAGCTTTGAAGAGCATTTGTTGAAAAATCGTCAATTGATAGTCACAAAATTTCTCGAGAACATTTACACCCAGCGCACGTATAGGACGTCAAACAGCAATACTCATCATTCGGCGGTAAATTTTACGGATTAGGTATTCCCGCTTTCGTCCGATGAAGATAAATCCCACGTCAGATGACGTGATAATCTCATCCACAACATCCGGAGGCACCGTATTTTTCACTTGAAGGAGCGGCTTCACTGTTTACTAAAGATTCATCACACCAGCCTAACACACGGTGCGCTACAGAACGAGGAAATTCTTACAGCTTAGTTTATCGATCATCTATCTATCGAGGGCTGAGGGAAAATATTAGGCGCCACTGGCCTTAATGTTAGTACACTTGAAACGATGAAGCGGCAAATCTTCCGACCGAACGAACGCACCAAGTGAACGATGATAAATTGCCACCAAGGATCACTTCGTAAAGTTGGTGTGAAAGATTTGCTCTCGTCAAAGTTTATCTTGTGTCTGTTTGTCTTGCTCAAGACATCTAATCCAAGGTCAAATTATTGACCTGATCCAATCAGCGTTTGTGTCGATCTGGAATCTGGAGTTACATTGTGCATGTATTGTGTATAGATGCTGGAAGAGGAAGGATTTAATTATATGAATCGACCCTGGGGGGTGGAATTGTTAGTACATAAATACGATAACACGTGCGAAGCAGCGCTGGTTGACAGCTAACCCAGGTAACCGACCTTTCTGAAATAATGGACTTTATTGTACTGTACAGTGGAATTGCACGAACGAGATGTTTGAATGTTGGTGAACCTGTTTACGGTTAGTGAGGAAGGACTTGTATCATCTATCTTCCACCATCAATTAAAGGAAAATGAATCAACTAAATTCTTACTGTTGTTTATTTCTAGACAAGGAAGGTTTGCCGTCAGATTCTATCCTCTATTTTTCTTCAAAGTACTTTCTATTCATAAATTTGCAGCACTAGGATTGGATATTTTTCTATGAGTATTAAATTACTATTTATTCATAAAAATATGACAATTGCCAGAATGTTTAATATTTTCTTACGTTTCATCAATGTTGCTAAACCAACTTTCCCGTTGCACTGCTAAATATTATTCCTAATATCGGTGAAATGTCCTTTTCGGTACAATGATACTAAAAAGTCTACCTAAGAGACAATTGCCACAACTAATTCAATGTATTTATTATAGGTTGATAATCACCGTTACTGAATACGTATCGTTAGGTGACATATTTTAGCAATGTTGTCCACCGAAAAATATCTTTCAATGCATTGTTTAATTGTCTTGAGAAGGACAGTTTGTTGTTTCAACTGAATTCTCGGATACGTTTATCAGAAACTGTTAGGATGTGACCGTTTATCGCAACATTCGCTAAATAAAACATTCGTTTGAGCCAAAAGAAAACTTATAAATAGGCCTTGAAGTGTTTGCCGACACTGACAGAAAAAGTAGGTTTGCAGGTGCTAAAATGTTACCGTCCGTCGTACCATCCGCTAGTAAAACGTTGTGTTTGAGCCGAAGCAGACCCAACGAGTGTATTCCTGATTAATTAGGTATAATATTCGGTCGACCGTTCTAGGTAGAGGAAAACATCAAGTTCGATTCTGATTGGAAGAAATCTGCGTTTTAACAAGGCTTGACAAATTTGAATAGAACAATTTTTCGCATAATCAAATTACAGTCTTCGCATTTGGATGGATGTGAAATTAATTTTCTAATCGATTGCTGCAAAAAAGAAGGAAATCCGTTGAAAACAAACCGAGTGATTTTGCACTCCTCTAGACGTTCCTCGAAGATGTAGTTCTACGTCAAAATGGTATTTTTGCAGCGTTTTGAATTAGAAATGTTTTTCACAAATAGCGATTTGTGCAATGCTCAATTTTTATTCTGTTCTTATCTCTACTTTTATTAGTTTGATTTCAGTAATTAACAGTTTCTTTGACGAGTACCTAATTTTGATGTCTTGATGGAAGAAACAGTTTGAGAGTATATAGCATTTTTTGCTGAGGGCGATTTGGGGTGGTGGTTGGAAAACTTCAAAACTTATAAATTCAATACAATTTACTATATCACAGTCAGCACTAGATTTTTTTGTGAAGAGCAGTTTCATGCAACGAAGGGTAACCATTTCAATCGACCTTGTTTGATCTGGTTAATCACACCGCTCTGGCTCTAAAAATATTTTTAATTATCAATATCTTCCTACACAAGCCGTTTTAAAAAATAAGTCGTGTTTCAACCTCTTTGAAATAATGTCAAGTTTTACCAAAAAATAATTTGCATTATATAATTTTTTTTTTATTTCATGTATGATTTAGTGTTTATTTTCTAATTTTCTCAACCTAAATTCAAAATACCTCGAAAACGGATGCATTCACGAAAGTAATTTACTTAGGATTTTCAATTTAAAATGATTATTTCAAATGTCATTGAAATATAAATATTTTGGAAAATTAAAATGAAAACTACTTTTTTTTTTAATAAAACTCAATTTTTAATAAAACAAATTGTTTTTCATTTCTCCATCCTGGACAACTGAAAAAATGTAACTCTCTTTTTGGAAATTATAATTTAGTGTTGACAGTGACGTGTCAATCACGTTATCACGGTTCGTTTTTCCACGTTTCGTTTTTATCACGCGAAGCAAGAGTTCATTATTTGCCTGATGAATCATGACTTTTTTTTTCTTCATCTATAATTTATTTGACACGGCACAAATACAATTTAATGTTTAACGGCGCCAATTATATCTGGTAGCTTACTTTCTAAAGTATCTTAATAACTAAAAGCAAATTTTTTTATCCTCGCTGCCGACTACGAGCTGAAACTAAATCTAACTTAAAGCTAGAATGTTTTGCATTAAAGGCACTGATTTGTTGTTTGATGGTTTTCCATCGCCATAGGTAAGCAGCATATTGAATATGTTCCGCTGCTGGGCCAAGATATTACGGACTGGCATATTGGGTTGTCTCCCTCGGGGCCTGAGAGTATCGTGCGGGTCTAGTAGCTGTTTCCGGATCCGGGGTCTTAACGTGTTCTTGTCGTTTGGTTGGATGTAGGCGGAAGGGAATAGGATTAAACTGGGGCGTGGATGGATTTCAGGAGAACGTATATAAGGGACATGTAGGATAGGTCACGGCTCGCCAAGACATCACGAACAGGAACAGCCGGCTGCCTACTTTCGGCCTGCAGGGAAGCTATTAATTTAGACCTGGCGTCACGGTGTACAGGGCATGACCAAACCACATGCTCTATGTCGTGATAACCCTCACCACAGGCACAGATACCACTTTCCCCGAGCCCAACACGACGGAGATGCGCGTCAAATCTATAGTGATTGGACATAAGCCGGGACATCACGCAAATGAAATCCCGACCTACATCCAACCCCTTGAACCACGGGTTCGTCGATACTTTGGGGATTATGGAATGTAACGCCCTTCCCAATTCCCCTCTGGTCCAAGCATTTTGCCAACTGATGATCGTATTCTGACGTACAAGTGCGAAAAATTCATTAAAAGCAATTGGTCTTTCATAAATATCACCGTTTGTTGCGCCCACCTTAGCCAAAGAGTCCGCTTTCTCATTGCCCGGTATCGAGCAGTGAGAAGGGACCCACGCTAAGGTAATCTGAAACGATTTTTCGGATAAAGCACTCAGATGTTCCCGTATTTTCCCCAGGAAATACGGAGAGTGCTTAACATCTCTCATCGATCGGAGAGCCTCAATGGAACTGAGACTGTCCGTAAAGATGAAATAATGGTCCGTGGGCATTTTTTCGATAATCCCTAGGGTGTACTTAATTGCAGCCAGTTCTGCGACGTAAACAGAAGCAGGATTATCGAGCTTATGGGAGACGGTTAAATTGTTATTGAAAATACCGAAGCCAGTGGACCCATCAAGAAGTGATCCGTCAGTGTAGAACATATTGTTGCAGTTGATGTTTCGATATTTATTGGAAAAAAATTTGGGGATCTGCTGCACGCGTAAATGATCCGGGATTCCACGAGTTTCTTCTATCATGGATGTATCGAAAAACACAGTAGAATCAGGAGTATTTGATAAGTCGACACGATTTGGAATATTCGAAGAAGGGTTAATATCTTGGGACATGTGATGGAAATACAATGTCATACAACGGGTTTGAGAATTAAGTTCGATTAACTTTTCAAAATTTTCAATCACGGGACGGTTCAAGACCTCACATTTGATAAGAATACGAGAAGACAGGCTCCAGAAGCGGTTTTTCAATGGTAGTACTCCAGCTAAGACCTCCAAACTCATCGTATGGGTCGACTGCATGCAACCCAAGGCGATACGCAAACAACGATATTGTATTCGCTCCAGTTTGATCAAATGTGTGTTTGCTGACAGACAATATCGTTGTTTGGTAAAGCCTTATAAGGTCTCCTGGATGGGATCCCCACCATTGTCCGGTTATTGTACGAAGAAAATTCACTCTTTGTTGACATTTTTTCATCAGATACCTCACGTGACAACCCCAGGTGCCTTTAGAGTCGAACCAGATACCAAGATATTTGTGTACCAAAACCTGAGAAATCGTTTTACCCATTAATTGTGTTTGAAGCTGAGCAGGTTCATGCTTCCTAGAAAAAACTACTATCTCAGTCTTCTTCGGAGAGAATTCGATACCTAGCAAATCCTTGCAAATCGGCAGCTTTGGCTCCTGTAACAGAGATTATACTGTCGTCTGCAAGTTGTCTTATCGTGCATGAATTTGCCAGACATTCGTCGATGTCATTTACATAAAAGTTATAAAGAAGGGGGCTTAAACATAAGCCCTGGGGAAGACCCATGTAGCTAATGCGAAAAGTTGCCAAATCGCCGTGCGTAAAATGCATGTGCTTTTCGGACAACAAATTGTGCAAAAAATTGTTTAAAATTGGAGAAAATCCTTGTCGGTGAAGTTTGCCCGAAAGAATGTCAATGGAAACGGAATCAAAAGCCCCCTTAATGTCCAAGAACGCAGACGCCATTTGTTCTTTGCGAGCATACGCCAGCTGAATATCTGTTGAAAGCAACGCAAGACAATCATTCGTCCCTTTGGCACGGCGGAAGCCAAATTGAGTATCTGATAGTAGACCATTTGATTCGACCCAATGGTCTTAACGACGGAGTATCATTTTTTCCATCAATTTCCGGATACAGGATAGCATTGCAATCGGCCTATAAGAGTTGTGATCAGAAGCTGGTTTCCCTGGTTTTTGGATGGCGATCACCTTCACTTGCCTCCAATCCTGCGGTACAATGTTTTGCTCCAGGAACTTATTGAACAAGTTCAACAAGCGCCTCTTGGCATTGCCGGGTAGATTCTTCAACAAGTTGAATTTGATTCTATCTAACCCAGGCGCGTTATTGTTACAGGACAGGAGGGCAACTGAAAATTCTGCCATCGTAAAAGGTGATTCTATCGCGTCGTGGCCCGGAGACGCATCACGAACAATATTTTGCTCAGGAACAGAGTCCGGACATACTTTCCTGTCAAAATCAAATATCCACCTACTTGAAGACTCCTCGCTTTCGTTGACCGTTACGCGATTCCGCATTCTTCGGGCTGTGTTACAAAGAGTGCTCATCGATGTCTCCCTCGACGTCTCGTTCACGAACCGACGCCAATATCCGCGTTTCTTTGCTTTAGCCAAGCTTTTAAGCTTGGTATCAAGCTCCGAATACCGTAAATAGTCGCCAGGTATACCTCCCTTCTGGTAGGCCAAAAACGCGTCGGATCTTTGCGTGTAGACATCGGAGCACTCTTTGTCCCACCACGGAGTAGGAGGCCGTTCTTTAATCGTTACGCCGGGATATTTCTTCGTTTGGGCTTGCAACGCGGCGTCGAGAATCAAGCCCGCGAGGAGGTTGTATTCTTCAAGTGGTGGATGATATTGAATCGAATCGACCACTTTTGAAATCATTTCCTCGAATAACTTCCAATCGACATTCCGTGTGAGGTCATACGGAATGTCAACTGGTCGCATGCGAGTCGACCCGTTATTAATTGAAATAAGTATAGGCAAATGGTCGCTACCGTGAGGATCAAGGATTACCTTCCATGTGCAATCCAACCGAAGCGACGTCGAACATAAGGATAGATCCAAAGCGCTTGGGCGCGCTGGAGGTTTCGGGATACGTGTCATTTCACCGTTGTTTAAAATAGTCATGTCGAAGTCATCGCAAAGGTTATAGATTAAAGAGGAGCGGTTATCATTGTAAGGGGAACCCCAAGCCACACCATGAGAGTTGAAGTCTCCCAAAATCAAACGTGGCGAGGGAAGAAGTTCTATTAAATCAAAGAGCAGCCGTTGCCCAACCTGTGCTCTGGGAGGAATATATATTGAGGCAATACAAAGCTCTTTACCTTGTATTGTCATTTGACATGCGACAACTTCGATGCCTGGAATCGAGGGGAGGTTAATACGATAGAAAGAATAGCACTTTTTAATCCCTAAAAGTACTCCTCCATATGGGGTGTCTCGATCAAGGCGAATAATATTAAAATCATGGAAGTTGAGATCAATATTTGAAGTAAGCCAAGTTTCACAAAGGGAAAATGCATCGCATTTGTTTTTATTTATCAAAACTTTAAACGAATCAATTTTTGGTAAAATACTTCTACAATTCCACTGTAAGACAGAGATAGAATCCTTCATATACGCAGTTGAATTAGGCATCGAAGGATACAATCGCTGCAAGGAGGGGCCATTGGGCAGTCAACTGCTTCAAAAATGATCTAACTGTTGGGAGAAATGCTGTAAGAAAAATTTTAATTGGATCGGGTACATTGAAAGTTTCAAAAATCCAGTCCACAATGTCAGGAAATTTCACTTATCCAGAGTTTGTTTCATCAACTGGATGTGCAAAAGGAACAACTGGGGTTTTAGATGTTCCTGGCAGTGCTGGGAACTCCTTCTGGGACTTTAAATTTGCAAGCCCAGGAGGAGTTTGCTTCGGTTTTTCCGCAGCACTGTTTGGTTTGCTTGTAACTTTCATTTCACTTTGAGAAATCTTAGGACCTTTTCTGGGAAGTTTAGGAGAGGAAATATTTTTCCTCTTTCTAGACTCCCCAGGATTGGCGTAACATGTTCCCGCTGGTGAATCGTCAGAATCGGTTTCATCAGAGGACAACAGATCATAAGGGTTTGATGTAATGGGAGAAGTGGTAACGGTCTTCTTCAGCATCTCAGCGTAAGAACGCTTCGAACGCTCTTTGAGAGACCTCTTTATTTTATCCCTGCGGTGCATGTACACCGCACATGTCGAGAGCTTATGCTGACTCTCCCCACAGTGAATGCATTTTTCAGCATTTTCACTGCAGGAATCATCCGCATGATTCTCCCCACACTTGCCACAACGTGCCCTATTGCAGCAGTAGGCGGCGGTGTGGCCTAACTGCTCACAATTCAGGCAGTTCATGACGCGAGGCACATATAATCGCACAGAGAGACGAACCCGGTGGATCGAGACGTGGCTTGGTAGCGCTGACGCGGCGAACGTAACTCGAAACGAGTCTGATGGGGTGTATACTGTTTTGCCACCGATGATCGATGCTGACTGCAATTGCTTGCAGTCGAGCACCTTTACATCGGGACAGGTTTTGTTTTTAAAGCACCCTTTGGCACTTGCCAGTATACACTCGACGGACAGACTCGAATCAGTAATGACACCGTCGATCTCCACGTCTCGTGCGGGTATGTAAACGCGATACTCGCGTGTGAAGAGCTCAGAGCAAGCTATATCGTTGGCCTCTTTCAGGTTACTGACCACGACACGGAGCTTGTTAGGCCGGACCTTGGAAATTTCGCTCACGCCCTTGTACTCCTTCGTCAGGTCTTTAGAAATCTGCAAGAGGTTCAACTGTTACGATTTCGGTCCCGCCTTTGGCCGAAAATAGACAGTATAGCTGCCCTGGGCTCCGTCTGGGTAAAGCCTGGGGCGAGGGGGGACTGAAGAATGAACAGGGGAGGGGGTAACAGAAGGGTCAGGGTCAGAGGGGTTCGGGGATGGTGGCGCGGGAGGCGAGGGATCTACATCCATCCCGCTAAGTCTAGCGCACTAGCGCCGACAAGAGCACGTACCTTTTTACTTCTCCCTTCCAGTAAGGTTGGTTGTCCGATCGTTCGAAGTTGCAGCCGTTACAGCCGTTACAGCCAGCAGCACCAATACAGCAGCACCAAACAGCCACCAGCAGCGAGCCAGGTGTGAGATCACTCCACACAGCGATACAACTCACTGTCAACTGATGACTTCTTCTTTTCCTCTTTTGTGTCTCGTCCACTGCTGTAGCACAATTCAGCCAGCAGCCAAATCGGCTTACGCACCAGCTGGTAGTCACGATGCGAAATAGTTGCACAAAGGCGCGACCTTGAACCCGGATTTATTTCACTCGACCAGGCAAACAATGCCAACACTTGTTCACACGTCTTTTGTTTTATATTCTATCGGAGCGATCACCGATCACACGTCCGATACTGATGCGTGTTCGGCACAGAATGATGAATCATGACTTGATTGCCGATCAAATTTACAACTAGGTCTACAGCAAATTTGTTCGGAAGGTCGAGGGCTTCTGATTGATTCAATGCAGAATTCTGTCGCTATGTCAACGAAGTTGTTCAGAATGTCAAGTTAAGTACAGAATTCCACCTCTATTGATCCTGATTTACCTATTGCATCCTCCTAGAACAGCGGTTCTCAACCTTTTTTTCTCCGCGTACCCCTTTGCGGTAGTTTACAAACCAATTGTACCCCAAATCTTTTTGGCTGATTTTTTATATGGTAATTTGTTAAATCAACTGAAAAAACCTGTAATAAAGTTGGTAGTACTCTCCAATATAACAACAGAAAATATATTTTTGAACAATTTATCTAAAACATTGTGTAACTTTCTTTGGCCACTATTACTGTTGTTTTTTCTCGTACCCCCTAGTGGCTTTCGAGTACCCTTTGGGATACGCGTACTCCAGATTGAGAACCGCTGTCCTAGAAAACTGTGATCTCCAGCAAAGTTTTCAACATGACCTCCTGAACAAGTTTTCTAAAGACCACAGCATGTTTGAAATTTTCGATGCTATATACACACAAGCGTTGCGTTGCGGTCTAATTTCAAAACAAACTGTGTATCAAATAAAATCACTTGACCCTCGGAACAACTTTAGTAAAGACGACAACTTTTTAAATGACCGGATATACGAGATGTATAAGGTTCAAAATACTCAACACTACATGCACACTAGTGCCACGTTGCAGTTAAATTTCGAATAAACTGTGCACCAAATAGAAGCCCTCACAACTTTTCTGAAGACGAGGTTGTCGGTTGTCGGTTTCCAAGATAGAGTTAAATAAATTTGCCCATAACAGGTGATGATCAAATTTTCGGGGTGTTGTATTATTTGAACTGAGTATTGCAACACTCAGAGAAGCGATTCCAAACTTGTGACAGGTAGTGTATGTATTATAATCGAAAAATATCGAAATACACTGAATTAATAATTCTTTAGATATATTCTTGAGTTGTTATATGTTGCATTAAACTTCGATTGTTGAGTTAATAAACAGTTGAGAATATGCATGTTGAACATAAAATATCGTTTTAATTGATTATACAGAATAAATCTGCATTAAAAACTATGTTTCAAATATATCACGATTCAACTATATCACGCGAAAATATTTTTTGAAATCGAATTTTTTGAATCAAACAAAAAACGCGACTGTATTAAGAAATTCTATTTTGATCAATTTTTTTTTTCATTCTGTTTATTTTTTGTAAAGCTTTCTTAGCTCTCTAATATTCGTCCTCAGACAGTTTTTACGTAGTACAACCAAAGCTATTCTGAGCTATTTGAATAAAACATAGGCCAAAATGCATATGCCCTTATTGGGAAATTAGTCCTGAGTCTTAAAAATTCCTCCATCGGTAAAAAATACTCAATTTGCTTAACCAAATACATTTAAAGATGAGAAGAAAGCCCAAAGTACACAATAAAATGAATAAATCTTTTAAATGCAAAACTGAGATAACTAAATTAAAAATAATAATAAAGAATTGAAAATGAAGGAAAAAAACTACCAATATTCAGTGCCCAACTTGAAATTAAGAAAAAAAAATAGATTTTTTTTAAGGGGGGGATTTGTTAGTAGCTCAAGTATTTATGATAAATATTAGTAAGTAATGGATATGTGTGTCCAAACACAAATGGTGACTTCTCAACACTGTTAAGAATTTGTAATTTTAATTGTTAGGATTTGTTTGCTTTCGCAATTAGGACTTCTCGTTCGTAGGGATCGGACAATCATGTCCGCAAAAAACGCAAGTTATTCTCACTGTACTATTTAAAATAAAACTAAAAAATTAACATTAATTTTGATTTTGATTTTATTTTTTGCTCAGCGTCTCAGGTTGCATCTATGGACGTGTCACTGCATAACTATGATTTTGGATTTATGAGTACCTATGCTTTATTACGATCCAGATTTTTTTTGTAAGATTTAGACCATTGCACATAGGAGTACGTAGAACAAAAACTTGGCCAAAATTTTTTTTATGAGTTTTCAGATAGCAAATCTAGAGAAACATTTCAAAAGGTCTATCTGCTTTGATCGATTTTTTGATCGGTCACTTTGAAATGTTTATCATTTACATTGTTTATCATTTACATTTCTAATGTGTTTTCAGAGCCAGTTCGCGAGAGGCGCAACCGCATGTTGTTTTGATGTTCTCCGATTGGGCTGAAATTTTCAGTATTTGTTTGTCTATTCAAGGTAGGAAGTTTTGCAAAACTTAAATTTTTTTCATTGAGGTTAAGTGGGGTAAAACGGCCATTGAAAATGATATGTCCAAAAACGACAAATTCTAAAAAGTGCAATAACTCCTGCTAGACTTGGTGGATTTTTCCAAAAATTTGTGGAATTATTCTATACTAAGAGTACTTCAAAACGCATGGTAACAATATAGGGTAAAGAGGTGATTTGACGGAAAAAAACGCATTTTTCTTTTAAAAATTGTCAATTTTCAGGGTCATCCTACTCTTTTCAACATCGCTAGAAAAAATATCTGAATATGGCGTTTTGTAGAGCAACTCAAGAGCTTTGATGTCATGTATTAGCCAAGTGTGCCAAATGGGGTAAAACGGCCCTAGAAGGTTTTTTTCAAAAAACTGTCAAAATCACTAGAATCACTTTACTTCCTGCTAGACTTAAAAGATTTTACTTAAAATTTGGATTATCGCTGTACCTCACCAGAACTACCTACTTTACCAGAAGATACGCAATTTGGGGTAAAACGTTCCTTGAAGATTTTTTTTTTCGAAAAATGCCGTCAAAATCACCAAAAAACTAGGGTGAGACTTGATAAATTTACTGAAATTTTAGATTATAACTCTAGTTAGATACGAACTTAAGGGTTAGATGACAAAAGTGACAAATAGATTTACATGACGAAAAAAAATATTTTTCTTGGAAAATACTACTACATTTGAAAACTGACTAAAAAGGACTGAACTTTTTCTTGACTTTTTCACTAGGTTTCAAGAAAAGCATCAAACCCTGTAAAAGACAATATCGATGAGACGGTTGCTGAAAGACTGCAATATTTCGAGTTTTGTTAAAGCAAATGAAGTAAGTTATGGTTTGAGTTTCATGTTCATCTTTTTAATTTGATTGTTTTTAAATTTAATTTAAATCTTTTTAATTTGATTATTTTTAACTTAATTGTCATCGGTCTCATTCTTCGCTTTTTCCTGAGTGTTGGCCAAAAAAATCATGTTGATCTGGTTGCTGTTGTATCAACAAAAATGAACAATCATTTTGAAAAATCACGACTTCGAAAATTAATGCTTAACAATTTTTAGTCATGATGTTCTTCAACTTTCATCAAAGCACCATCTTCCTTTACGCTAAGTTTTGCATACATAACTATTGCAGAGAATCGTGCAAATAACGATTTTATTTGCTCCACGGATAAGTAGGTACTCGGTTGGAATTATTTATTTTCGCGACCATCATGTCGATAATATCTTTTACTTTGTTTGAAGCTTTTTGTGAAGTCAAGGAAAACTTTAGTCCTTTTTAGTCACTTCCCAAAAGATGCATCTGGATAATATGCCAAATAAAAGCTTTGTAGTTGTTTATAAAATGCTAACTTCTGGTTCTGGACCTTTTCTGTAGAGAAAATAGCACCCCGAAAATCGCTAAGTATTTCTCAAGAAAAATATTTATTTTCATTAGGGGCCATCCACATACCACGTGGACAGATTTTTAACGATTTTGACCCCCCCCCTCCCCCTCCGTGGAAAACTGTCCGTATAAATTCTAAAAAAATTGTATGGACCGTGGACATTAGCCAACCCCCCCTCCAAAGCTGTCCACGTGGTATGTGGATGGCCCCTTATGTAAATCTATTTGTCATTTTTGTCATCTTGCCTTTAAGTTCGTATTAACTGAGAGTAATTATCTAAATTTTACCAAATCAAATCTATCGAGTCTAACCCGAGGTCTTGCAGTATTGGTGATTTTGACGGCATTTTTCGAAAAAAAAAATTTTCAAGGAACGTTTTACCCCAAATTGCCTATCTTCTGATAGAGAAGGTAGATCTGGCAAGGTACAGTGATAATCCAAATTTTAAGTAAAATATTTTAAGTCTAGCAGAAACTACAGTGATTTTAGTGATTTTGACGGTTTTTTGAAAAAAAAAAAAAACTTTCTAGGGCCGTTTTACCCCATTTGGCACACTTGGCTTATACATGACATCAAAGCACTTGAGTTGCTCTACAAAACGCCATATTCAGATATTTTTTCTAGCGATGTTGAAAAGAGTAAGTATGAGTCTGTATAGAGATTAGCTGTTTTACTTAGAAAATAAATTTATGTTCAATGTTGCTTTTGTGTAAATGTATTTATTATATACACCGTCATATGCGTTTTTAACGCCTACCTAAGTTGGTAGCATTCATTAGCCCTACAATGATTTATGAAAATTGTGACAAGTTTTCTTTTCAATTTTGAGAAAAATACCGAAAATACCGGTTTTTTCGCCTCCCCAATACCGGTATTTCGGTATTGAAAAAAATATCGGTTTTAACGGTTTTACCGGTTTTTGTTTTACCGGTAAACCACCCTACGAATGACGTTTCTTTTGTATACCACTTCCAATGTATGCAGTACAATTTAGAAAAGACCCAAAAAGTGGTGCCTCTTGCCTGTGCACTATACTTGTAGCGGTTTGATATTCACTTACACTATCACGTGTGATTCCGTAGTTCTTTTTCACCACTAAAATTAGTTTTATTCACGAGCTGAAAAAGGATCAAATGTGCACTTCAAAAAGCAGTGCAGCCGATCTTCGTGTTAAAAAAATATGACCAATAATACAAAATGACATTTTTAGCCTGGAGAAACATCTGTAAAAAGTTGCAGCCAAATGAGAATGATATAATTTATCAAAAAATATTAAAATTGGCACTTTTTTCATGGAATTGTTTAGGAATATTCTAATAACTAATAAAGTAACTGTAACTACACAGTTCAACTGTACAACTCATGATCTGTACAGGTTACGACTAAACTTTAATACGCTCAATCCGTAAAAAAAACTCGCGTAACATTCCAAAAGGACCTAAGTAACATTAAGAGACTTGTTTTTGTTTACTTTCTCTTTGATTAACATCTGAATTATTTTTACATTTTTCAAGTCATTGAAAATTGCTATGCTAATTGCTGACGCCATCGTTTCTCCTCTTATGACTCTTAGAGCGCCGTAAATATCGTTCGGATATGATGCTGAGCAGCAGCAGTGGTGCGATGCAGTTAGAAGGAAAGTGCGGAGAAAGGGACTTCTTCGGTTGCTTAAGTTGAGCTAGAGTAGGAGAATACACACTCTCATTTACTCTCTTCTTTGACAAAAAATCACTATCATGTGCGACTACGATTCCATTTTTTTGCATTTTTGTTATTTTTTATCTCTCAAAATAAAACAGTAAGTTTTCCATCACATATAAAAATGCCAATATCTCAGCCTCTCGTAAATCCTGCTGTGCAACAAAAATTTCAGTTCTTGACCGTTTTTTTATATGTGTTTTAAAAAGTTTCCCTTATCAATTATAGGAAAGAATCACTTTTTTGCGGTTTTTTATGAGTGTTGTGAGTCAAACAACTGAATGCGATGCTGAACTAAACCATGCAATATGGAAAATGTTTGATTTCCATTAGATTCCACAAATTTGCAAAAAGTGAAAAAGATGTTTTTAGCTTGAAAAAGTCTTTTTTTTTTCATAAATTACGTTTAGGTAACTCTTAAAACTATGGGGAGCTCCGTAGCCGCAAGGTTACAGAGTCCGCCTTGGTAAGCGGGTGGTCGTAAGTTCGAATCTTAGTAGAATCAGGCCATTTGGTTGCCAAAGAACTTAAACATGGGTTTATTCTCAGGCTTCCAACCAAGTACCCTTCTTTCAATCTGAATTCTACAGTACCTCTGTTGACTCTCCTTCTAACAAAAATAAGTCCCTGTTATAATAAAACTGGTGTGAGTAACGTATTAAATTTCTCTCCAGGGAATTGTAATTAGGCGATATTGTTAAGATGGACAGAGGCTCGGTATAGTAGAGTAGTAAGCTTGAAACGGAAAGGTAAAACTTACACACACGGATATGAATGATAAGCGTATCAATTACTTCAATAGTGATACTGCCAATAATATGAAATGCGGAGTACAGAAAACACCTGGGCAATGTCACAATAGACTTAATCTCTGGTCGCAGTGATGAGTCCACACAGGAAAAAAAACCCTAAACATGTTTCTATAAAGCCGAAATGTTCTACACAAATACTATAAATTAAACTTTCTTTCAAGTTAGGTTTGAGCACCTTGACTTCGACAACTTCGATTTTTTTGGGACACCCCACTGATTGTACAAGTTTTAGGGACTCAATACTTTAAATGGTCAATAACGACGCCGGAAACGTAATTGAAATCAGGGGAGAAGAAGAAAGGGATGTAAGTGTGACCCTTGCTATTTGAAGACAGTGCATCTCCACAAAGGTCACAGGAAAATACTTTTTGTTAGCAGGAAAGGGTTAGTTGGATCAGGATTCACTTTGATGAGTGATGCAATTATACATATAATTTATACCCGATTCTGTTGAGCTATTTTCAGTTTATTTTTCGTTTAATCGGCTGATTAGAGATGCACGCTTAGCGTACGAGTGTGAGATTTATTCCACTGGAGTACAAAATTGTTAAGTTTTCTGATTTGAGACTGATTGATACCAACAGACGGTATGTTTTCGGCCACACGCCCATTTAGTGGTATATTTCAGTGAACTGCAAGATATTATACTGCACGAAGTGGATCTGAATTACATAGAAAGGCTGTTGGGGCCACTCACAAATTTGCAGGTTCTACTTGAAAAGAAACTAGTTATCACATTTTTATTTTTGCAACCGAATTAAACCAACAAACATTAAATCTGTTAGTCCAACGGCAGGGCTGTCCAATCAACACCATCTTATACCACGAGAACCGTCTTAAGGATAATAACGTGGCCATTGCTCTCGTTGACGCAACAGAAAATAATCCTATAAGATCGGAAATCTTGGCAACATACATGCATTGAAAAGTGTAACAAAATCAGCCTCAAAACAAAGTTCCTAATCCACCCTCAAAACGCCAAAGCAATCACTATTGGTTCTATTTTCTTCGATCCTTGACAGTCGTCCTTGAAAACTGAGCTTTCGATTCTTGACTATTCTTGAAAACTTAATATGTTTGTCAAAACACTATTCGAGCTTTATGTGAAGGAAAAAAAAAAAAACACTATTCGAGAGCAGTCAAGAAAAAAAATGTGATGGGATATGAATTTATACTAAATTTAGTATAGGATATTTATAAATTATGAAGACTTTCAATATTGACCATCACAGCTGGTAAATTTTACAAGCTATGCTGTAGCATAATAAAAATATAATGAGTTTTAATCATGCATTGTGCTGAGATTTGAGTTTACAATATAAGAAACTTGATCAATTCTCTAAACAGCATGTTCTCGAGATTGCACAAAGAAACTGGATGCTCGGTGTGTGTTCAATATTTAATCTGATCTGATTAGTTCCGATTGTCGTGTCGTGTCGATGTCGCATTAATATCACTGGTTTATTTACACAGCGATGTTGAATCGTATAATATAGAAACACAATGATTGATTCACTGCATCAACCTTTATTCATACGTGACAGTTTTAGATCAAGCACACTTTACAGAAATAACATGTTGTTTACAAAATGGCTGAGTTATCTGCTTAGTATAAATTATCTCACTGCTTGTGAACTGTGCGATATAAATTCTGCTTTGTTTTGCTTCTCTCGGTCGCTCTCTACTGCGCTTAATTTTTCGCACATAATTTTATCTCCGTTGTCTGTCAGTCAGTACAGAGCATTCAACTCAGCTCTAATCCTCTTAGCATCGAATAGAATCCCACCAGCACCACACTATCGTCACCATTCCACACGGAAGCATCTTTGCGAACTGTTTTCGAGCAGCGATGCGATGCGCTAAGAACAGTTCCAACACTTTGCAGGCGACAGAATGAGTGAGCATGTAATCACCAGCTGTTTGCTAATTAAACATGATTAATTTTTGCTCGCGTCGTTAATTATGAATCCCGCAAGTATGAATGGAGACTTTTGTCCGTCAGTTTTTGGAACAATAACCCGAACCATAAAAGGACAATGGATCACAAAAGGTGCGCTGTTTTCTTGGCACATCTCATAAAGAATTCACTCATCTTTCCCAGTTTTGTCGGAAAAAACAGTTTCTCCTTTTGGGACCCGTCTTCCTACCACGACACCAAAGCGACAATAATGTTCTCTAACAGGAGAACTAAGAAGACGCAAATAACGGTGCCATAAATTTGTCCTACTGTGTAGCAACAACATCATTTGTCTGGAATGCTTTCAGCAACAATATTTACGCTGCTGCTCCCAGGAAGCAGTGACTGCTGAAAAATGGGCAGATGGTAGCGTAACTTCCGGAGTGAACCGCAGTTTCACTCCGCAGAAGCAGAGCGACATGGATAACGCACTTGCACAATTTGAATGAAGAAAAAATCACTTTTAGTTGAATTTATGCGTTGTTCTCATGTTGTGCTTTATATTTGAACACGTCATAGTTTAAAGAAATTCAAGTGGAGAGTGAGAAAGAAATGCTGAAACCCATGTCAATACTGGTCTGACGAATTACGCAATGAGCCATTAACTGATTTGACAATCATTGTGAATGCTTCGCACGTCAGAACCCATTTCTTTTCCACCAGCAGTACCTTTTCGGGTGGATAAAAATAAGCGCCGCTTTCGCCTTCCGCGGAATTAGGCTAAGAGCAGAAACTTGCTTATCCTTCTCCGTAAAATACGAATTAAAACTCTTTGGTGTTAAAAACAGTTGGTCGTTTTTTGATTATGGTTAAGATTTTCGAGAACGTACTACAAGATGCACAGAAACAATCCTCTCATTAACTCTCACATCTCTTTTTCACATTTGCTTTCTCTTAGCTCACCTCTCTTCTGCATAATTAAAATGTCAATAGCAAAAGTAGAAAATGTCACCGAAACGGCGTATATCATCAATCAGTTCAAGGATACGTTCGATTGTAACCTGTATGTGTGTTTCTACTTTTACACAAAGTTCAACCACTCTGTCTGGTCGCAAGCAGCTATTTAATTTTTTTTTAAATTTTCATCCATACAGGGAAAGGTTTTACTAAAAAATCCACGCTTTAGTCTAGAGAAACTGATTTCACTAATGGCTTTCGGAGTTGACTAAAACTGGCTGTCAAACTGGGACTGCCATCCTCGAAATGCAGAATCGCTTTTTAATTTGGACAAATGAACTTCGCCAAGAACGGTTGACTGAATCACGTACATCGTTTGAAAATGCCCAGGTGAAGAACCGAGCAACTTATGTAGTGGAAATTTTTCCTAAACTTTGAGATTTTGCCGTCTCAGTGATCTTCCGGTTGGAAGCAGGTGCTTAAAGGACCGACCGACCCGCTGGCTTAACTTGTATCACGAATGAATGGTTCAGAGAAATATTCGTTTTCCTTTCGTTCGGTTGAGGGAATCCCTTTGGACTCGTTGAATGATTATGTTTCACATTGTGTTGTCTCCGGGCGATTCGCCCAGTTTCGGGCATGCTTCAGTTGAGTTGAGGACAGACAAGTGGATGTTCGTGTCAAGATTTCCCAGCCGGTAGATAACTGCTGAGAAAGTTTCCCAATGTTGCAGTTGTTTTGCTTTTCTTTCGAGCTGAGGGGAAAACAGAACTGAATTGTTTGAAGCGCTTGACTTTTAGTTGACTTTACATTGCAGGGAATTCGGTTTTACCTTTCTCCTTGTGGTCATTAATATGCAGGCATTCGTGTTTTTTATAATAAATTTACCAGAAAAAAGACTGCATTTCACAATTTAAGAGTACCGTACTTATCATTATTTGTTTTTATTGTTTGAGGTAATGTTTTGTTTGACTAAAAACGAACAAATTTTGAAATTTTTTAGCTACCTGATGTTTGTTATCAATTACTTTGAAGAGATCAATACAGGTCATCTAAGCATATTTAGATGCTAGTACAGAGTAAGTTTATTTATGTAAATTTCAAAATTTGAAACATTGTTATATGGAGGAAAAAATTACGTTACATCAATTCACGTTATAAAAAGGTTTTTTTTTTCGTTTTCGAATGAGACAAATGAAGGGACATTTGAATGAAAACGGGAAATGTATAAGAATTTCGATTTTTTCGGCCCTGCTTTGGGCCGAAAATCGACAACCGGATGGCCTGATAATCTGTCTTGGTAAAGCTCGACACGAGAGGAAACTATCCAATAAACAGAAGATGGGGAGCAGAAGGGATAAAGTCGGAGGGGTTCGGAGATGGGGAACCGGGAGATGAAGAATCTACATCCATCACAGCAGCTGATTTTAATACAGCAAGGCTCAGCCTTGCACGACTCATTCAATCGCAGCGTTCCACAGCAAACGGACATGTTAATAATAATTGTCCGGATCTGTTTTACTTTCAGCGGTAGCGAGTGTGTATGATCGTTAACAAGAGAATTGGAATCATACCGTGTAATAAAATGGCAATCCAAAATGATGGAGAACCAAACAAACCTGTCACTTTTATGAGGAAAACCGGAGCGTTTTAAATACTCCAAATCATAATTGAAGAAGGACACATATTTCTCTGTCACTTGTCAGAAACCGAGGCTGGTGAATAGCAAAATTCTAGTACTGGTGCTGGCAGAGATATAAAACAGCTGGAGCAAAGACAACAACAGTGCATGAAAAAGTCTGTTTTATTATAATTACGTACACGGCAGTGAAAGCAGCAATATTTTTTATCTGTCGTCACATACACTGGTAGTTAAAAAAGCAATCTGGAGCAAAAAGCTGGATTTTTTACTATTGTCATCACACATACACTGGTACCAGTAGAGATGCAAGACTTCGGGGCAGAGAGTTGCTCTTTAGTCACATTTTCAATGCAGTGGAACACAGTGAATATGAAAATACTGTAGTCCAACGTCATTTTTCTATTTTATCGACACTCCATAAATTCTTAGGCCATTTCGCATAAAAAATCTGATTTTGTCAATTTCAAAAACTATTTGACATTTTTCATAGTTAAAAATAGGAAAAAATTGACCGCTTTGAGGCGCCACTTTCCGATGTTCAGATATTTCGACTTTGGTTCTGCTTTGGGCCGAAACAAGACAACCGGAGGGTCTGATAATCTATCTCGGTAAAGCTTGACACGAGAGAAAATTTATTCATTTTTGACCCATTTTTTATGGAAACTACAAAGATTAGCTGAATTTCCGATCATGTCCGATCATGGAGTATTGAATTTACCTAAAGTAATCTTAATTAGGGGTCTATTGAATTTACCTAAAGTAATCTTAATTAGGGGTCAATTACGTTAAATTTGAAGAAAAGAGTAAAATTTGATAAAAGCTCAGAAAATATAATTTTCAGCAATGATTATTCCATATCATCAAAGTAATACTGATTAGTTCACTGGAAACATCAAAGATTTTAATTTTAAAGCTAGTTTTCAAGCGTTTGCAATAAACCGAATGCAAATCGATCGAGCAATGATCAAATGAGAGCGAATTTAGCAAACTGCAGCTCGTGAACCAAAATGAATAAATTTTAACCTGAAATATCCTCATTTTCGTTTCCACATACCAGTACTTGTTTTGAATATATATTATTTAGGGAAAAATTTACATGAAGCTAGTTAATTGGAAAATATTAAAAAAATTGATCAATCTCACCCCGTTCCATGGTAGTTATTTCATTTGTGGAAAATGGTTCGTTGGATACATATGATGTTTTCAGCAAACTCGTAGATATTATTTTCGTCGTTTCAGAAACAAATATATATACACAACGAAAGGGAAAAATTGGAAAAAGTTTAATAAATAATTATAACATGAATATCTCGAAAAACTCCCTTTTCAAAGATCTGAATTTATTTTATAATAACTACACATTGTTAGCTAAACATTGATGCTTGTTAGAACTTGTAGAAATAAAAACTAAAAAAGTTATCAATAAAAAAAAACATTTTTTTTAAATTTTTTCCGCAGTATGTTTTTTTTCTGGAAGAACTGTGGAGGGGGGTAGAAAAAGTGTTCAAAATATGACCACGTGGTTTATTAACGGCCCCTTTGTTGCTTATTTAAGCTTTAGCGGTATGTGAACTCTCATGAATAGCTTATTCATCACTTGTTGTAGTAAAAATAGACCCTAGTCGTTAGTATAGTGTTGCACCGCAGTACTTTTCTGAAGCCTGTCCAAGATAGTGTGCTAGTGAAGTTTTTATTTCCAATGTCTGTTAATCTATTATTTTAAAAGAATTTTCGTTGAAAATTTAATTTTTTCCTCATTTGGTTATAGTTGTAGAATTTATTTCCAAAGAATTTCACAAAATACCGTAGAATTTTTTTTGAAAATAAGTTTAGCAGTAGTACTTTTAATATAACGATTATTTAAAAACGGTTATTAAAAAATTATCTGCGCGGCAGATCTTGCTTTTATCGTTCACTTTAACGTAGTTTGCTTAGAATTGTTTATTTATTTTATTTAGAATTATTTCTTAATTGCGAATTGCATTTTTCTACCATTTAAATGTAATAAAATGAAAAAATAAAGTGGGGTAATAAACTTACCAACAACGATGGCATCAACATTTCAACTGTACAATCTCAGCGAAACAACATCCATCATACTGATTGAAGTTTTAAACAGGTAATCAAATATGCACACACGTACTAGTATTTTATTGCCCAAGCCTGGCTGGTCGCTTTTCTGCAAGGAAGCAGTCCATTTATCATGCTCCTGATGGCGGGAACACAAGCACCGTTGTTCTGATTGGAAAAGGGTCACTGCACAGGTGAGAGCATTTCTCTAATGAAACAACCGTAAATTACAATATGGGACAGGTTTCCATTCGAGCGGCATTGAAGCGCCCTCTGGATGGCATGCGCTTGCCTAAGTACGTGCCTCGTAAGATTAATGTTGTCAGGGCCAGGACTTTCCGGGCGAAGAACATCTTTATAATTTGCTCCGTTCGTGTTGGCAACTTCGTTCGTTTGGCTGCGGTGGATTAACACTGTGGAGGTTGCATTTAGGTGCCACAACTCCGGTTCGTTTCTGGTTAAGATGGACCCCGGCAGGCTTGCTCGTAAACGTAGATTTACTGGTTAACAGTACATATTGTGCATTTCTTCATGGGTTTTACGTGCGATTATCTACGAGTTGCAGCTTAAGTGGTCTATAACATCATGAAACAACTTTTGCATTCCATCCGGATTATGTGCAAATAATTGTTTTGAGTTTGTATTTTTATTATTGCTTATTAATTTTTATTAAATAGAAAATAGTACAAAATTGATTACAAAAACTGATAGAATTTTTTTATCGCCATTACGCACTAATGGAAAAATCTCGTTCTCATCATTGAAACTGTTTCAACTAGACAAGCCTTTGTTTCACTATTTTTTCTCGACTTGCAGCTGGTTCCAATTTCAACACGAATCCAGATCCACAAAAAAAAACAATTTTCAAATCACCCTCCGGTGCAATAATCTCCATCGGGTGTGCATGCATAAATTTTGAATTTGCGCATTGCAACGTTTTCACCATTGTTTGATTTTTTTGTTATATTCTCGATCCACCATTCCCAGAGCCTTCAGTTGCAACATCGAATGATATTCTCGCTGCTATTAAATCGGTGAAATCGACAGCGGATTACAAGTATGAACACATGTCACATTGCTAGCTAGTGATTAAATGTTTACCTAAGTCCCAGGATAGCGTTTTCAAGCTCCGCTGTGGGTCACATTCCACCGAAAAATATCCATAATTAATCATAAAACTGGGGCCGAGGGCGAATGTTTCAGTTTCTGATAGCTTCCTTGCAGGAAGCTGCAGCAAATCCGGCTACCTTCACCGTTAGTACCTAAAACTCCACTCTATACGTGTCCCCATTTACTTTCCTTTACTATTATATCCGAGCGCTAAAACGGAGGCTGCTTTTGCGAAGGGTTGCAGTCCTTGGCCGTCGTCATCGTCCTCGGTTATGAGTTTTCCCTCTCTGTATTTTCGGGTTTCAACTCGGCCTTCATTATGCTGACAACTCCATCTTCAACCGGAGTTTGTTGCGGCTCCCTCAAGTGTGCAGTCTATATGCTAAGTGGCTGCATTAATTTCACCACACCTCGCTCGAAAAGAGGCCAGATTGCATTCATTTGCCATCCATCCGAGCCGCCGACAGCGACGACGATGAGGACGACGACGACGATGTCGGTCGACTAGCCAAATCATCACCGTGCCTGCCCTTGCTGCAGATGCTTTTACATTGGCATCTGGTGGTGCAGCACCACCCCCGAAACCGAGCT
Source organism: Wyeomyia smithii (assembly GCF_029784165.1). Taxonomy (NCBI): domain Eukaryota; kingdom Metazoa; phylum Arthropoda; class Insecta; order Diptera; family Culicidae; genus Wyeomyia; species Wyeomyia smithii. The sequence goes on along the minus strand of NC_073695.1, from coordinate 43,910,872 downwards.
ACCGACAGGACCCAAAATCCTACTGGAAGGCGGCATGCTGCACCACTGCACCATCGAAGCACTTAAATTATTTTTCATTCATCCCAGGCTAAAGCCTTTCCCGCTAGACGATGAAGTGAGTTTTCCGTCCCGTGAAGCTTTTCATTCATTCTGCTGCTATCTTGAAATCGGCAAAAGTATACTTGAGGCAAGCGAAAAAAGTGTTGAATGGATGAATGGCGTACTTATCCTGGCTTCCAACGTTGCTGTCGGCTGCGGGGCCAACGACGGTGAGTAACGGAAGTGCAGGGACAGACGACGATTGGGAAAATTGTTTTCTTCAGGTTCGGTGTACTTGGCTTCAGTTTTGTTTCTTCAATTGAAAGTGGAAGGTGAAACGGAATTTGATGTCAAAAGTCAGCTGTTTGCGATGGAATTGGCTGTTATCTGGAGCAGTCCGTGCCTGAGTGCCTACAGAAAACGTGCTGAAAACTTACTATCGTTTGGTCTACTGATATACCCAATTGTGGTTTATAATCCGTTGTCGGGTGTGCACTTTTATCCGATTTAGCATTTTCGGATTTTCACACCAGAGCGGCATAAGTTAACTACTATTCAATGATATAATCGAGTAGCCAATTTGCACTGTGCGTAATATGAAATCTAACTATTACCCGCCGAAAAAAACTGATTCCCATACGCTAAAATTATCTTGCAATGAATCGCTCTTGCCTGCTAACAAACGAGTATAGAAAATTGAGTTTTGATTAATGTTAAACAACTTTCGTGATATTGAAAGTTGCTTATTTTTTATCAATTATTTAGTGACGATTATAACTGAAAAGGATGTAAATGGAAAATACAAAGGACAATGTAGAACAACTTTGTACGATGAACTTGAAATCCGTTAGTACTACTAGAAAAGGAAAGCTTGTACAACTATATTCGTTTTGTCTACGTTTAGTCATACTCCATTACACTGTTGATTAAAGTATGTGTGGAATCCTAACGCCATTATAATCATGATAATTTGCTGAGAATGTGTTATTGATCCTGAGTAACAATCGAAATGCGAATTGGTATTGTCTATGTTTTATGGTTTTATCATGTGTTTTTTGAAGTACTTGGTTTAGAAACTTCCTTAAAACTTGACTGGAGTTTGGTAGAGTTTTATGGCACACATCTTCAAGATGAACATTTCCTAAAACCATTTCATCCTATAGGAGATAATGTATTCCTCAAATAGAGGTGTCTAAAATAAACAAATACGCCTCACATTTGAAGCCGATAGGCGGGAAAAATTGAAAAAGTGGATCATTTGGGCGAAAATTCAATAAAAACCTCTCCGACATTTTTAATTCGTCATTCAAGCAACCGGCGAATACGAAGGTCGGTCAAAAAATAAATCTCAATATACTAGCATTTTCCTGAAAATTGTAATGTTCAATGCATACATCTAATTTGTGGTAATAAATCAAATTAAATAGTCCACTACACACATTTTAAGAAAAAAAAATTAAACGGAGATTGGAAAGAATGTTTTTCATAGTTGTGAAACTCGAAAACAATTATTTTCGAGCTCTTTTCATTTCAACATCGACATTTTATGTTTTTTAAGGACTAATTTTATGGTTATCTTGAATAAAATTTGTTTTCCTTAGAAAGTTTAAACAAGTTTTCTTGAAACGCGGCAATTCTTCTTCGAGAATGCAATGAATAAATGTGAACTTATCACGATACTAAAAATGTTGTTAGTCTTTCACAAAAAGTTTGAGTTTGAAAGCGTCTTCTCAGGGATCAATACAAAACCGTCGACAAATATGGCGAACGGACTGATTTGACTCCATCAATATGATAGTCATTTCTTGATATATGTACGCTAATAAAAAAACGAAACCTGCTGCAAACCTTACCCTTTTCGCCAACATCCCAGTGATTTCTCGTGGAAGTGCAGAGGTGTTCTCGGCTTCCAATAAAGCGAGTATCACGTCAACATATTCCTATACACACTCCTCCTTTGACCTGCATTCGGATGCGGCCGGCGCTGGTATTGCCTAATATAAAGATTGAGGTCACCAGTTTTTACACATTGAGGATGAATGTTAATCCCAAGCATCATCCATTGGTTCTCTGTGTAATTACAGCTGATCTGGCAATAACGGAGTAGCAACCGCGGGTGGTCAATCATGCTCATGCTGCTCATGCTTCCGTATTTTTTCCTCTATGAATTTTACCGTCCACATTTCCATGAACATGGTTATTTGAACAGCTGCATTTTTTTTCTGTTTTTCTTAAGTAAGATATTCAATTCACGTAAGATATTCAATTCAGATAGCGTAAGAAAATTACTCACACCCCCTCCCCCCTATTTGCTTACGTAATTATTGAACGGCCCCTTATACTGTGCACCCAGGTCGGTGTTATTTATTGTGAGCTCTTGAGACGGTAGTGCTGCATCGCCTTCAGTTGATGCGATTGAATCGAGCACGATACAAAAAACGGAGTTTGGGAGAATAACAAGTTTTATGCCCCGTTTCAAGGGACGAGCAATCAAAACTACTACTAGTGCATAGTAAAACTGATATGGTTACTTTAAATAGTTTAACATACCTAATTCAACATATCCAAATTTTCAAACTATCGTAGTCTTGACATAGAATTATAGATGGTATAACAAATGGTTTGGTAACTATCGCTTTGCGAAGCTCAGCTTTAAAGACTGTACACAACCGTACGTGTCAACAGCAAGACACGAAGTGCAGTCCCGGATTTGAGAGGGGGGGGGGGGGGGTTCAAAAGGGGCAAATGCCAAAAATTTGCGCAATACCGATCGCTTACAACGTATTATCGATTTGATTTCCCTCCTAAGGATATCGCTATTATATTTTCTCAGTACGAAGGATGAGCGTGATGTATCGAACTACCATGATGTGACTTCGCTTAGCGCAGGATCCAAATTATTTGCGATCCTTGTTAGAAATGAATTGTTTCGGTCAGCAAAATCATCTATCTCAAGACCAACATGGGTTTTTTTCCGCGGAGATCGACGGTGACAAATTTAGTGCAGTTTACCTCTGTATGTCTAAAGTCAATGGAACGGGAAGCTTAAATCGACACAGTCTACACCAACCTAGGGTCAGCATTCGACAAAGTTAATCATTGGATTTTTCAAGCAAAACTGGACCAAATGGATAGAATCATATTAGACCTATCGACAATCGTCAAACTAGGAACTTCCAAATTTGCGCCGGTGTCCCCCAAGGAAGCAACCTGGGACCATTACTATTCTCATTATTCTTCAACGACGTCTATCATGATGTTCCTCAAGGTTGCAGGTTATTTTACGTCAATGACTTCAAAATTTATTGGCTGGTGAAGACACTAGACGATCGCCGAATGCTGCAGCAGATTATCGAGTCTGCGAAGAACTGGTGTGCGAAAAATCCTGTGGACCATTTTTCTGACTAAGTGCCTCTTGGGAGATGTAAGTGCACCATGGATTCTCGCTCGCTTAACCTAAACATTATTCCCCGGCAAATGATACAGCGAAACTTTCTTTGATTCCAACAACACGGACACGAACCAATATGATTTATGTACTTTCTGTTCAATTCATGTTAAGTCATTTGTTTGACTTCAGTGTTAGCATTAGAGTGTTTCATTACAGTGTAACAAATTATAACTTCCTACTCTTCTTAGTTTTAAGTGTTCATATATACAATTATATCCGATGAATGTAAACAAAATATTAATAATTATAACAAAACAATAAAAAAAAACTACGAAGACCGTACACAACTGTACGCGTTACTGACGTTGCATAAACCACCATCAATAGGTCACAACTAATCTCTTGCAGGATATTAAGAGCCATCATGTGAGAAATTAATGCTCTAGAACATAATTTATCCCCTTGATGATTGAAGGACAAAATTGACGATGCTGAAACTAATACCCTATATGAATATTTTTTAGACAGTAAAAACATTGGAATATTTCATGAAAACTTTCAAAAATGGCACTGATTTAAAAAAAAGTGTTATTTTGTGTGTTGTTTTTTTTTGTATTTATTGCTTGCTAGTCCCCAACATGACCTAGAATTAGAATACATACCGGAAATATATAACAAAGAAAAACCAAATTTAATGTTGTTATTCGGGAATAAATATAATAAAAATATACCCAAAATTTTTATTTTACTCCAATCATACTCAGAATCGGTATAGAATCGTTGACGGTTTCGTTATCGAAAAATTTTAGAGCCGTTTTTTTGTTTGATCTTTAGTGTGACATTCTCTGAAGCAGAATAGTCCGAAAAACGACTTTTTTCAAAATATTGTAACTTTTGAGCCGCTTGACCGATTTTAAAATTTTTTACGTCAAACTGAAGGTTATCAGTGAGCCTATCTAGAACAAACACCAAAGCATACTTTAAAAAATAATAAGTTTGCGAAAATCGTGATACAAACCATAGTTTGCCCTTCTGGAGGGTTCAAGACCCAAGAACTGAAATGTAAAATTTTGACGAGAGTACATTACTTAGGTTTTTATGTCACTAAATATATCAGATAAGCCTTCATCAAACATTGTAGTCATCAAACGTCTTTACTGGAGAACGTTTGAACTTGATGGATTTTCTAGGATATTAATTAATTAAAATTTCTATGTACAAAATAAAAAAAAAATGCCTCCGTTGAAATTTTACAATTCATGCAATGATTTCTTAGGAATCAAAAAAAAGGAAGGCTAGGATCTCCTGGGACTTGAAACCCTCTAAAACGGAAAAATACAATTTGTTTCATGATATATACATAGTTTTTATTTTTAATATTGGTTTTTTTGATTCACTGTCTAGATCTGTCAACATGATTAAAAAATCCACAATTCGCTATTAAAGTTACACTTTAAGAGAACAAGTTAAAATGTTTTAGACCGGTTTTGAAATTTTCACTGATTTGAGAAGAGTAATCTAATAAATGGCACAGTTTGTTAAATTCACTACATATCGCTAATGGCTTGTTCAGACTACGTCGGATATCACCTGATATCGCCAGATGATATCGGAAATCACTTCGAGTGTTCACACTACAGTGAACTGATATGATTTGCCATTTGCTTTGGTAATTGAAAAGAGAAGAAAACAATAACAGGTCAAAGCTAAAACAAGACAACAAGAGCAGTGGGATTAGGATAGAGATGTCAGCTAGTTGGCTCGCACCAACGCGAACTCTCATATGCAATTCTAGCTAAACATTTCAAAAGGTTCTATCAGCTTTTATTGTTTTTCCGGAGCGTCTTTTCATTTTGGTAATGATTCAGCTTTAGTAACTCTCCCAAGCGTGGTTTTCGTTCAGAAGGCAAAAGTGATCCCTCTGCTATCAACCTGTGCAAAAACGTGTCATAAAAGGTGTTTAATAAGTTGTGGTGATTGAATGAAAGTGATCAATCAAAAAATCGATCAAAGCAGATAGGACCTTTTGAAATGTTTAGCTAGAATTGTCAAAATGTGCGGGATGAAAATAGCAAAAATATTTCCTTCGTTTTTCTCGCATGCAACGCGAATTGCGAAATTTGTAGGGTTGCGTCAAATGTCTGTTGGCCATGTTACCAATTGCTGGAAATGCTGGTTATTATTGGTTTTCGGGCTGTTCGTTGTCAGGTTCAGTACTAAAAACTCCCGAGAAACGGTGTGCAAAAAGATTGCAAGGAGATCTCACAAAACTCAGCCACTTTCGTACCAAGAAATACAGTTGACGGTAGTCCATTCCTTCTACTTTTTATTTTTTAGAGCACACCGGTGTATTTCCTTGTGGGACTCACTAATTACCTACAATGTGACGCCAAAAATTCAAAATCGGTCAAACAGTTAAAAAGTTGAAATTTATGAAAATTGAAAATTTTGACAAAAGTTGATTTTTCGGTCACTCTTCAGGAAGGGTAAAAACACGGATTAATTTTTGCCTTTCTCCTAGAAAGGTATAGCAATCACTGGAAAAACCAAAGGTATAAAAGTGCTCCGAAGGGTCGAATCTTGTATATCAATCGACTTAGTTTGACGAGCTGAGCATTTTCTGTATGTGTGTGTGTGTATGTGTGTGTATGTAACGCTCTCCCGATCTCACTCGATTTTCTCAGAGATGGCTGGACCGATCTTCATGAAATTAATTGCAAATGAAAGGTCTAGTTGCCCCATAAGACCTAATTGAATTTCATTGCAATCGGATTTTTAGCTTAGAGGTTATGTTCAAAAATGTGAAAATCACGAAACATCAATATCTCAGAAACTACTCAACCGATTTTAACAAAATTGGTTTTAAATGAACGAGCTACTTAAAAACCTTAACTTTTGAGTTTCATGAAGATTGAACATGGGGTTCAGAAGGTATTCAAAGAAACGTGTTCTGGAGAGTGTTTAATCTCACTCATGTTTCTCAGAGATGGCTGAACCGATTTCCACAAAATCAGTGTCATTTGGAAGCTCTTGTGGCCCCATAAGACCCTATTGATTTTTTTGCAATCGGACTATTACTTTGCCTGTTATGTTTAAAAATGTGAAATCCAGCTTTGAAAAGAAACATATTCCGAAGACTACTTAAACTCACTAACTTTTCTCAGAAATGGCTGAACCGATTTCCACGAAATTAGTGTCAAATGAAAGGTCTAGCTGACTCATAACACTCTTTTGAGTTTCAATGAAATCGGTCTGTTACTTTGTCTGTAATGTATCAAAATATGAAAATCACGAAACTTCATTATCTCAGAAAGTACACAACCGATTTGAACAATATTGGTATCAAATGAACGGGCTAGTTAAAGGTTAATTGATGAATTTTATAGTGATTAAACACGTGGTTCAAAAATTGTGGAAAGAAACATGTTCCGGTGACTTTTCAAATTCACTCGTTTTCCCAAAAATGGCTGGACTAAATTCAACAATCTTAGTGTCAAAAGAAAAGTTTGGCTTTCCTATAGGTTCCCATTTTATTTGACTATAATAGTATTTTTATTCCAACCGTTATGTATTAAATTATAAAAACAACGAAAGTCTATTATCTCAAAGATCACATGACTTATTTGAACATATCTAGTGTCATTTGAACGGGTTGTCCCTCAAACTCACAAGTAAGAAATTTCATAGCAATTTGATATGTGGTTTAAAAATTAAGAAAAGAAAGGAAATTTAAAGACTATTTAAAACAGTAACTGACTTAATCAAAACATATGGCCTCAACAAAATTTAAATTTTGTATTGTGCTATTCGTACGTTCCCGGTATTGCTCGTGATTGAAGTGTACGAAATTCAAAGTCATTTCTTTTATTTCGCTATTTCTTCAGCACGAATATTTTACTAGTAAATAATAATTTTTTTAACTTTTTGCCTTTCTCCTAGAAAGGTATAGCAATCACTTGCAAAACCGAAGATATGAAAGTGCTCCAAAGGGCCAAATGGCATATATCACTCGACTCAGTTCTGTATGTATGTATGTATGTGTGTGTGTCTGTGTGTGTGTGTGTGTGTGTGTGTGTGTGTGTGTGTGTGTGTGTGTGTGTGTGTATGTGCAGATTTTTATTTTCACTCACTTTTCTCAGAGATGGCTGGACCGATTTCAATGAAATTATATGCAAATGAAAGTTCTAGTTGCCCCATAAGACTCTATTAAATTTCATTGTAATTGGATTTTTATTTCAGAGGTTATGTTTAAAAATGTAAAATTCACGAAACATCAATATCTCAGAAACCACACAACCGATTTCAGTAAAATTGGTATCAAATGAACGGGCTATCTTAAAAACCCTTAACTTTTGAATTTTATATAGATTGAACGTGTGGTTCAAAAGTTATGAAAAGTAACGTCTTCTGAATACTGTTTAATCTCACTCATGTTTCTCAGAGATGGCTGGACCTATTTCCACAAAATCAATGTCATATGAAAGGTCTAATTACCCCATAAAACCCTGTTGATTTGTTTTGCAATCGGAATATTACTTTGCCTCTTATGTTTAAAAATGTGAAATCTAGCTATGAAAAGAAACATATTTCGAAGAATACAAAAACTCACTCACTTTTCTCAGAGATGGTTGAACCGATTTTCACGAAATTAGTGTCAAATGAAAGGTCTAGCTGACTCATAACATCCTATTGAAATTTACTGTAATCGAACTGTAACTTCGTCTGTAATGCACCGAATTGTGAAAATCACGAAACTTCATTATCTCAGAAAGTACACAACCGATTTGATCAATAGTATTATCAGATGAACGGACTAGTTAAGGGTTAACTGATGAATTGTGATTGAACACGTGATTTCAAAGTTTGGCTGCCCTATACGTTCCCATTTCATTTGATTATAATCGAACTAAGCAACCGTTATGTACTTAATTGTTAATAAAACAACGAAATTCTATTATCTCAAAGATTACACGACTTATTTGAACATAACTAGTGTCATACGAACGAGTCATCTCTCAAACTTACAAATAACAAACTCCATAACAATTTGATATGTGGTTCAAAAGTTATGGAAAGAAAAGAAATTCAAAGGCTATTTAATACTATACCTGCTTCGATCAATATATGTGGCCACAATATAATTTAAATGTGGTGTCGTACCATTTGAATGTTCCCGGTATCGCACGTGATTGAATTGTTCGAAATTAGGAGTCATTTCGTTTGTTTCGCTATTTTTTGAGCATTTACATTACGTCAAATTTCATATTTTATACTTCTATTACAACATCATTATTTTAGAACCCAAAAAGTGGATACACATTTATTGGATTGAAGCGTTCATGTAAATCTATTTTTACAAATGACAAGTTTGAATGAGAAAGGCTGGGTCTGACCGCTAGGTGGATTAATTTAGGTTTTTTTCGATAAAGAACAACTATAGCGAATTAAATAAATTAACTAAGGTAGAACTTTTTTGCCAAGTAATTACTCTGGAAAGTGATCAAAGTAATTGAAAAAAGTGCTTCACATACTGGAATGTTTTTAATTTTGTTTATTTTTTTCAATTTTCGCTTTAATAAATCTTGTTAGATTTAAAAAAATGAGAATGGTATAAAAAAGCACAAACATTCAAGCATATTATAACAAGTTGTGGGACATCCCAATAAAGCCTAGATAGATTTACGACCGAATGAAACTTTATCGATTTTGCACACTGACACATTGTAAAGCCCAGTGAAGATGCAATGCAATTCTTTAACCAACTGCAAAAAAAAATATTCTACTACTGTGAGACTTTCCGTATGTACATCAACACAAATGAAGAGTAATAATGTTATCTCCCAAGCAAAGTGATTCCTTACTACGAGTTTTAGAGCGCAGATCAACAAAGCGGCTTAGAAACTTTTTCTTTGTCATGGGAATATGCTTTCCTGTTGCGGGGCACACGTTGATGAGCCGACAGTCTCGGCAGTAGATTATAATACATTCATTTATTTGTTGAAAGTTGTGCTACCGAGTAGAGTGAAGAGTTTTGCGTTTCTTTTTCTTCTTCTTGTGTGGGTGGCTACTACCCACTGCCAACATCAGTGTGGAAGTAAATAACCGCCTTCTTTCTTGACCTACGGCGGCAGTCTAGTTTTGCTCATTTACACTGGAAGAGGTAAATTGCGCCATGATCCGTACTCAAACGACTTCGTCCCGACTTCGTTAATCCTCACTTGGGTGCCTAATGAAACGTAACACAGCCATCACAACGCTGCTGTTTGCTGCTGAAATAAATCATCTTCCTAATTTGAACTAATGCGCACTACAACTTGGTGAGACGTGCACTCCCTTAACCGGTGCGTATTACTGAAAGTTTCATTCTACCTCAGCACAGAACCGGAATCTTTTGCAGACTTTAAATCTGTCATGATCTACTTTACCAGTCTGCCGTAGAGTGGAGCTGCAGCAAAGGTTGAGGGTTAAGCTCGCGCTGAGGAAAGCTTCGTCATGGGTGGCGAAAAGGTATAAAAAACACGACGAGCAATCCCTCACCATGTGTTTCATTTCAACCTAACACGCTCAACTGCACTAGCAAATCGTCAGCCACCGTTCTGGTTAGTTAGGATCATTCTGTTTGATGTTGGTGGAGTGCTTACCTATGAAAGAGAGGGAGAAAAAAGAACTATTGTTAGTGCTACATAATTAAACATGGCTACAGTATAGTGCGTAAAAGGTATATTTAGGCAAAACGAAACCTTATCCCAGCTGTCATCTTCCCATGACACCGATGCCACATAGTAAAACATCATTATCCGCAATCCGAACTGTCAGTTGGTGTCGACCGTTTCCCAATCGCCATCGTCTGACCATATCGAACATGCACCGAGCACCTGGACAATTTCAGCATTTAGTGAGTTTCATCACCGCGACAACGGACGGCGGGTTGGGAACGAAAGCCGTTTCACATTTGCCTAAATTGAGTGCATCATGTCGGGCGTCACTCGAACGAACGAAGAAGCAAAGAGGTGCACTGTGTCATTCGCAGTTGCATCTCGCAGGCTCCACGCACACCTGGTGGAGGGGGAGGGTGTAATGGAGGTGGAGGTTGCTCAATTTATTCCGGCTCGTAAACTTCAAAAAGCGAACGCCGAACGTAATCAGTCGAAAATGCGTGTGTCGCTGACCTTTTGACTCTTCGGGGCAAGGCATTTCGTACTCCGACATGACAAGATTGGGTCACGTCGCAGCATTGATTTTGAGATGATAAATGAATTAAGTGAATCGCAACGAGGGCAGGAAGTTTTCTCCCAACGTCACTAAGGGTTTCCTTTACTGATAGTCAAGTTAATAATGGAAAAAACATCCCAAATTTGCATGGTTATGCGTAATTGTGGAAAATTGGCAGTAACCTATTCGTTAAAGAGCTTTCGTTAGCTGAATAATAAAGCAGAATACTTCAGTTTACAGTTTATTTATAGCGTACAATAAAAAAGTCATTTCGCTTCGGTGACTGGTAGAATGGCATACCTGCAAACCGGAACCTTGCCAACCTGAGCACAAGAAATGAAGGACTCGAAACGCATATCTCTCCGCTCCGGTATATATTATGTCGGTTCTTAAGTAATGGGAAATACATACTCAACTGTATGCTTTTTTACGTCTGTTACAAGAAAAGAGTAATATGTCGGGCTTTCAGGCATAAAACCGTGCAAAACCAGACATGGATGTGAACAGCAGAGAGAAAACCACGACGGTGGCGGCGAGCGGCCGTGGGGCAGCGGCTGGTGATGATGATGACGACGATGATGATGAACAAATGTTTTCTTCAAATCGATTTTCCACGCCTCTGGATGTGCCTCGCTTTCGGGATCAAGGCAGTGACGAAAAATTACGATGTGCGGTATGCATACAGACGCACCCGGCGCGGAAACTTTGCTCGCGATTCTCCAGAATGACGTGCATTCGAAACACCTGGGGAAGTTTAATTGGAATTTTTTCCTTCGATTACCTCCTTCTGTTTCCGCCGGTTTCCGCCGCTTTGGCACTGCCGTATGCGAATGAGTGAAGAAGGCTTTCAAACTTGCATTGCCGGCAGTAGGTAATAATCTTTCGCTGTGCTGCGTTGCGCGAGAGGAGACTGCGTGAGACTGACTGAAGTGAAGAGGCGACGCCGCGTCGGCCCCGAAACACAACGTACGACGAAGCCGCGGTGCAGAAAAATTGCAGTTCAAGAGAAGTAATATAAATTTTACTGTGTTTTGACGGGAAGCTGTTGTTTGTTACCGGTCAACAGTCTTGTTACACGACAAAGCCTGTGCATTGTCATAGTCGTACAGTTTCCACGTGAGACGGATGATTGAGTTTCTGTGTTGTCTTGCTCGAAGCTGAATGCAAAATCCTCTTGAAAACCTGCCACCCTCGCTGCCCGGCTTGCGGAAGAACGGAGTGTTTACCGAGGTTCATTTCGCCGTCGGTGACAACGTGTTTGTCCCCTCCGCCCTCGCATCACAACCACAGCGAATCCGTTGATTGGACAGTATGTTTGTTACTTATACAGAGCATTCGAGAAAATCATTAAAATTCAAATACAATCTTTTATAAACAGATACGATTTGATTAATGCTCACCAATCAGGATTTCGTTCAAATCATAGCACAATAACAGCTCATTCAAAGGTGCATGATAACATCCATCGAACTATTGATAAGAAATGTACAGCATTTCTTTACTTGTAATTTTTCCGAAGCATTTGACAGAGTAAACTATGTTAAACTTTAGAAAGAAAAAATATCCAGTCAATTTGCTTTTTCTTGTGCTGCCTAGAAATCATACCTGGATCAAAAAACTCAAGTCGTAAAACGCGACAGTGAGCTTTGAAGTCAAGTTAACATTTTGTCAGGTGTTCCCCAAGGACCTGCTCTTGGACCTTTATTATTTTTTTATGATCTTCCGACAGTTCTAAAAGTATGCATGATACACGTGTTTGCCAACGACGTACATTTCGTACATTTTTACGTATATTTCGGTAGTATCAACTTATCTTAAACAGAGATGGCCCAGCTTAGGCCGATACAAATTTCATTTTCATTTTATGTCACCACCCCCCCTTAAAAAATGTTGAAAATTGGAAGGGGAAGAAAAAAAAAGTTCAAACCGTTTAGTTGATATTATTGACTTTTCGACAGCGTATATGCTTTATTCGGCAACAATCAAGTCCAGTAACTGTGAAAGTGTCATCAAAAGGCAAGCCAAATGAAAAATAATGATAATAATGTGATATTTTTCATCACACTTTTGCATGCAAGTTACAAACGTCATAACTTGCACACAATTTTTCATGACAGCTATTTCTTTTTTTCTTCTCACTGTTATTTATTTTTTGCCCTCCCGAAAGCTAAGGTTGATTACCGTGGACATAAAAACTATCAAAATTTGTATCCTACCGACTAAAATTAAAGTAAATATTTATAATTCGGCAACAACGGCCCTTTTGATAATCGAATAGTATTCCAGGGAGAGATGTATTACACTACGTTGATAGTGTTACCAAACTAGGAGTGAAATTTCAAGATAATTTAGAATGGGTTGAACAAATCCGCTACCGGTATTCGCTCATGGCTGGGATGTTGACAGTTGAAATAAAAATCAGAATTTTCAAATCATGAAGTTGACTTCGAATCTATTCATGGCAGCCTCAGAAAGATTGAGGGCTGCTTTGAATTGCTGGTCTGGTGAGTATTCAACTTATCTAGATTTTCAAAAAACTCTTCTTTTCCAGGTAAACTTGTTGGCTGTAATTTCTATGATTTTCGAAGGCCCCCAGTATCTTCTGGAAAAATATGAACCGTTTAGCAAAACAAGGACAAGAAATTTTAGTCTGCCTTACTTCAGCATTTTATCATTTTAGCAGCACATTTATCATATGAGCAACTATATTGTCGAACCAACTTCTCATATCTATCAACATTATTTAATCTCGAAGAAGGTTCCATCTTGAGTATCTTGCTTGGAAAAATGCTTACACCTTAATATCAGAATGAACTTGTTAGTTTAAGATATACCTTTTATTTTTTAATAAGTGGGGTTTGTTAGCAGCTTAAGGATTTATGATAAATATTAGTAAATAATGAGTTTGTGTGGCCAATCACAAATGGTGACTTTTCAACAGTCCTTTCGCAAATAGGACTCATTATTCGTAGGGATTTGAACGTACTTGTCGAAAACGGAAAATAAACTTACAACTAATTTATTGGCTATACAGAGAGCACAGCGTAGCAATTGAGGATTGCAACGATTTTTGTTGAAAATTGGTTGTAATTTTATTTGACATATCTTCTAATGTTTTAACACCAGTAAGTCTATGTGATTCGAGTGTACCAAACCAAGGAGGACGTTTCAAAATCATTTTGAGATTTTTTTTTGAATCCCTTTCATTTTCTTCCTTGATAAACAACAACTTGACCAGATCGGTGCAGTATAAAGCATTCCTGGTCAAAAAATTTGTTTGCAAATCAAAAGTTTAGAAATTCTAATAACAATCTCGTATAATTGATACTCTCAATGTGCTCTTTGAAAATAAATTGTTGGTCGTAAATTAGTCTCAAGATACAACTTCATTCACAAATGAACAACCGATTGTAGAAATTCAAAAGAAAAAGTCCTTAATTTGTATTTATCAGTTAGTGAATTCAAGTACAAAATACTAATGCTGATCATTTCAAAGCCTTTGTGTGACTTATGAAATCAAATCCAGGCTTTAGAAAAGTACTGCGGTGCGACACTATACTTACGACTGGACTCTCTTTTTCTATAACAGCCTCATGAACTCATGAGAGCTCACATACTGGCAACGAAACTGCATTGTGTTGCACACGACAGCTCATTCTTGCGCAAGTATTTTGTTCGTTCGGACATGACAGCCTGGTTTGTTCATTTTGAGGATGTCCTGTTGGTTTGGCCTGCGCTGTCGACAGCTTACTGAACGCCTGTAGCTGCCATCGATAATATTAGACTCGCACTCATTCGTTTCTCCTTTTTCTTAACCGATGCCATAATGACTACGAAGCAACCGTTTCATATATTTTCTCATTTTTGACTTTATTCCTCACTTGATAAACAACGTGTTTCGCACCGCCTCACTCCCTCGGGAATCACACGTACCTGACAGCCCGCTCGGATTTTTACCGAAGGATGTCGGGCTGTGAACAGGGATGCCACATATACAGATTTTTCTGTATTTTACAGATTTATGAACTAAAAAAGTAATACAGAATCTGTATTACAGAATTACAGAATATTGTCGAAAATACAGATTTTACAGATTTTTTTGTTATACCGACAAACTGAAATCAATTTCAAAGTTATAATTTGATTACACGATTGTCAAAGTTTTGTTAAAAAAATCATCAGGATTTTGTTGGTATCGATGCAGAAAAAGTGGAATGTGACTTGGACGCAGCGCGAAAACTAACGTTTAGAAATATTTGTCGGGTTCGTGACACAAATTGCAAAGAGGTGCGATTTCACCGATCTTGTTGTAAAAACGGCAGCTATAAGTAATCTTAAATCGTTCGTGAAATTGGAAAATTTAAACGATTTGATGCGTCAACTCCCCAAATTCGTATCAGCAACTGACCGACAAGGGCTGAATAACGAATTTCGCACGCTTAAAACAAACTTTTGATCGAAAGATTCATTGAAACAAATGACTTAACCTGGTCTGATATGTTGGACACCCTCAGGCGGGACGGTAAATTTATGTTTCCGTTACAGATCATTTGTTAAATTGATTTTAAATAAATCCACATTCTTCAACTTGGTTAGAACACATCCGTTCATAACAAGTCTAAAGTCAGAAATTGTTAACCCCTAGGCTAATATTCTCAATTTTAAAAGCTAACAGCTACGTTGCAGACCAAGGAGGAGAAAACTTTAAAAAATAAATTTAAAAACCTGTAGAGAATATATTCTGCAAGTAACAATTTTTCCATCCAACATTCTTAGTTTGCTCGATACAGATTTTTAATACAGATTTTTTGGCCCGATATACAGATGTACAGATATTTTTAAAGAAAAATACAGATGTAAATGTGGCAACTCTGGCTGTGAAGGCTGATTAGCGACAACTTGGGAGAAACAAAAAAAGTGAGGAGATGAAAAATAACAGTCCGTTCAACATTGCATGTGTGGGCTGTCGTCAGTGGCTGTCGTGCTGTGTACGAAACGTATAGGGAGCAGAGAGAGCTGTGCAATACAATAAGAGCAGAATTAGTTCAAAATTAGCTGTCACGGAAAGACAGTACTTTTCAGAAGGCTGACCACATCACGATCTGTGCATTGCATTAGGGACCATACTTAAATGACGTAGCATTTATGGGGGGAGGGGGGATATCATCATTTTGTGACAAGCTGTTACAAGGGGGGAGGGGGGATTGTAGTAACATCGACGTAGCATTTTTTTTAAAGACTGATGTTTTTGCAGGAAAAATGTATGCTAAAAATACACCAAAACATTGCACACAGTATTGCAGCGAGATCTGCCGAAATGTTTTTATCTGTGCCATACTGAAATCTTCTAAGAGCTCTGCTACATAAACAATCACTTGGATTTCCAAACACACAATCTGTTTTGAAAACAAAGATCGTTGCTTTTTTGTAGCTTTTAATAGTGAAAATTACAAGACACTCGTTTCATTTCCGGAATAGTTTCTGTGCTTTCTGCAGACATGGATCATACTACACACTTAGATATTATCACCGAGTACGGTAAAATCAATTACCGAGTTTTCAACAACTGAGATCTCGGTAAAAATCTCGGTAATACATCAAAACACCGAGATTATATAAAAGCAAAAATCAAAAACCTGTCAAACTTTAACGAGATTTTCGGTTATGTTTCGCCGAGCTAATCTGGAATTCGAACTGTCAAATTATTACGAGAACTTCAGTAAAATTCACTGAGGCACGTATTTTGCGACTTTTCTTAGATAACCCAGAATATGAATAAAACGATTAAATATACAAATTAATTTATTAATTACTAAGTCAACTGATTGAATTAAATACACACGCAAAAGTTGGATGGTGCGAAACCAGTACAAAATTGTGCGTTTTTAGCGCAATTGTTGATGTAATTCGGAACCAGTAAAATGATTGCTTGTTGGGCATAACGCAATTAATGCTCTAGCGTTTCTTAAATGTATTTGGCAGCTCCAAACTACTACACCCAAACAGTTTCAACTGATATCAAGCAGCATTGCAAAGCGAGCGAGAAGCAAAACCTTTCTCCTCCTTTCTGCTTGAGGACGAGACATATGCTACGCTTTTCAAGTCTTTTGTACACACGCTTTCGAGATACTTTTTCTTCTTCATGCATTCCTCTGAATAGCAGCAAGCACGCACCGACAGTATGAGTGAGAGACTAACAACACTGGTATCAAGTATGTACAGCACGGGTGTCTCGCTCATTTCGTGAAGCAACGAGAAATCGCCTTGCGCGTCGCATAGTCTTGTCGCACATACATGGAAATTCTACGAGCGAGAGAGAAATTTCTCTCGTCGCTTGAGAAAAAAGCGCGTGCAGTCACTAACACACTCGACGTGAGAAATAAAGTGTCGGTGTATGATACATATTCTGATTTCATTCTATGTCAATGTATTCGCAGTACAACTGTTGCGTTATGCGTTTCACACATTTATTGTGCGATTTCTGTGCAACATTTGTGCGAATCGGGAAGACACAATGATTGTTCAATACTTCAACTTTTGCGTGCAGCATTGTTAAAAACTGGAGAGTTTTATTGCTTCCATGAAATAAACAAACATCTATCACTCTGCAACTTCCATCCTACGAAGAGAGTTTATAACTTGCGAAATTGAATGAAGAAAGAATTAATCGTTTCCATCGAGTTTTCCTCGCAGCAAAAAAACAAGCTCTGAGAAAAAATAGTGTATACTCACTCAATATTTTAACCAATCAGATCATTGCAGATTTTTTTATATAATAATAATCAGCCGCAAAATCTGCTCCTTTTCTTTCTAAACCCGGACACGAAAAAACTGTTAGTGTGTGTCCTGAAACACGCGTTATTCTGACAGCTCAGTTTTCAGGAATCTCGGTAAGAGCGTTTTTGTTCGACGAAATCTCGGTTAAATAATGTAAAAAAAAATTAAATAATGTAAAAATCATGAAAAAAATGCTACGTCATTTAAGTATGTTCCCTTAGACGAAATCACAAGCATTGGCGTTCTTGCAAGCGGACGCAAACCATGTCAAAAACACGAGCTTATTACTTCGTAGAATCCAAACAGATTTGAAGTTCTCTAGATTAGTTTCTTTCTGACCATTATTGTGTTAACCGCGAAAAAGACTCATTGGAACAAGTTTGTGTATAATACACATGCCAATCTCAAAAATCCATATACATTACGGATTACTTGCTGCGAACTATCAATATCCAACCATTAATTTGTACGCGGGGGATATTTAGCACGTAAAAAAACCGTGTTAATACCGAAATCCACATAAAACAAACGCGTAAATTGAAATCCATGTGAAAAACTTCATTTCTTTCGAAAAAGATTCAACAGCAGCGTTATTTCGCCTGCGAATCGAGCTGAAAATCAAGAGAAAATATGGAAAGGTTAGGCCAAATCACTGAGTATTCAGTAAAGTAAACTCATCTGACACTCTGAATAAACGTTTTGAGAATAAAAAGCTATTAAACACATACCGCGTGAAAAACGATTTTTTCGAAAAATCCACGTGAAAAACCGCGCAAATTCCGAAATCTGCGTAAAAACGACTTTACTGTCACATCATTGAAAAAAAAAAATAATAATAACCTATTATTTCAAAGAGTTCATTTTTAAAATTTTTTTTGTATAGAAACTAAAACAGGTTGATGGTTGTCTGATCATGAAAAAATTTGTTTAAAAACGGAAATATTTTTAAGGCCAAATCAGTGATCGGTGGTGAGTCTTTGACAAAATTGTAGATACAATTTTTTTCTTGCCAAAAAAATAAACACTGTAGCAAAATTTAAAAAAAATTGGTTACTAGGAAATTTTTATTCTTATTTTCAGATATTTAATTTATAATTATATTTTTCGGCTTCTCTCCTATTTCTTCGTCTTACGAAACTTATTTTTTTAGAAAGACAAGCATACTGTCTACAACTTTGCCGAAGACATAATATCAATCAAACAAATAGTTATGGTTTCAAATTTATTGGATAATTTGACCTTTTTTATTTTTTCCTGATCGAAAATCATTACACTTTATCTTACCTTTTGAAGTTTTTACAAAAACAAATACAAAATTTTAAAAACATGAACTTCTAACAATAAATATTTTTTTAATTTTTTTTGAATTTTGTTGTTGAAATTTTTTTTTTTATTTTTCTACAAGGATAAAATTACTATCTACATCTTTGCTAAAAACGTCAGACCGAATAAACAAATCTGACTGGCTCTAAAAATATTTGCAATTATCAATACCCTATTAACATGACACCTTTTAAAAAAGTAGTCGTGCATCAAAAAAGGAGGGGTTGTATCTTAGACACGACCGCATGACTGGCGTAGAACTACGCACACTATTAACAAACGCATTGTTGCAAGTGTTTCATTAATGAGTCATAGAGTCTGCTATTGCTTGCACAATTCCTGAAAATCTTTATTGAGTAAACCCTTACCAACACGCAGAGAATCCTGAGTAAGAAGCATACCTTCAACTCGGTGACGGAATCGTGAAAGGAATCGCAAACACGATCCGGAAGATTTCCACTCAGGATTCTTATTCAAGAATCCTAGAGCCATATACAGGGCATTCCTGAGGAATCTTCTTTCAGGAATCCTTTTCAAGGACGCTCACGAATCCAATGTGAGGAATCCTAGAGAATCTATGCGAATCGTATGTGTTCATCCGGGAACACTGGGAGTCTACTGTCGAAGTTATACTGCACTACTTGAAGTAAGAAACAATTTGCATGTTTTGTGCCGTGTTAGAATAGGAAATATATGTCTGTGATCGGGAACCTTCACGTGGTTGTGCAAAATTCCATATCTGTCAACCTATTTCAGCTCAGCAATATCTCAAAACGTCTCAATAGCATCACTACTGTAGCATTACCATAATTTTGGTTATTTATAAATTAACAATTACAAATAAAAATATTACATTGAGCAACCCCTTGTAGATTTGGCTCGCTCAATATTAAAGCTTTCTTCTTTTCGTTCTCACCTTAACAAGAGAGTGAGTGTGCATCTTTGGCTATCTCGCGCAGAGCGTTTGAAAGTTTGATTAAGCTTTGGGCCCACTGTAACTCGCAGACGGGTTGGTTCGATGGTGAAGTTAAGGGGAGTAGAGACGCCCCTTTCACAGCAATGAGAATTAGGGAGACAGAAGTTGTTCGAGATTCCAAAGAGAAGCGGTTCGGTCATACCCGAACTTCGGAGGTTGGAAATCAATACCTTGGGGATACTTTAGGGGGGTGGCTCCCGTCACCAATGAGTTCGGGTGGAACTTTCGTAATAATTTCGTGAATTATTACGTAGTTCCGGTCACGATGATTTCTAGGACCATATTCTTATCTGAGGGAACCTTAGATTTCTCGATCACTTGTTCTTGGATCGTGAAAGAAGTTGGAGCGGTTTTTCTTTAGTACGCCGCGGTGTGGTTGAAAAGGTATTCAAACCACGTGAAAAAGTTTCATATTAGGGAAGTACTAATAATAGATTCTTTTCCCAGAGTAGTTAGTAGTTCCCAGAGTAGATATAGTGAGTGCGTGACAAATATCGTGCGTGCAAGAATCGTATCAAAGGTAATAAAATTTTAACTTAAAGATAACGATGTGCAAAATCGTAAATCTGTGATATGCGTGCTTGTGGTGTAGGTTCATCGCTGGAGATTCCCGACGCACCGCCAATTCTACGTTTGGACCCGCTTCAGACCCCGAGATCCCGTTTTTCTAAGGACAAGTTCCCGGTTAGCTACCACGCGGCCGGAAGAGCGCCGATCGTCATCAGCGCGCTAGGCAGGGAGCAGCACGCCGAAGTGTCATCACCGTTTACCTGGCTAAATCAGTAGAATCTACAGGAGGAATCCAAGCACGTAAAAGAATCCATGGTTGTGAGTACGTTCCTTATTATTTCATTCATGCGCATGATCGATATTCGAAATATTAAACTCCACCCCCATCACCCGGTGGTAGAGAGGGTAGATCGTACCGTTAACTCCCCTCATTCGAAAGCTAAAAAGCTCTAGGGTTCGCGGCCCGTCTGGGTTCGAGACCCGTCGTCGTCGGTTAGTTTTTTTGTACCGCTTCGATTAAATGTACTGATCTTAACTAAAGCCACGTGGAAAATGTTTAAATAGCACGGCTACTCTTCTTTGCCGTTTGCTCAACCGATAGAACTGACCAATCGAAATCCTAGCTAGGTCAGCGATGCGATCGCTGCAGTCTCCGCACGCACGTTTAAAAGCTCAGTAGATAGATAGTAATGAGTTTGTATAGCGCTCTGGGAAAGCACCAAATAGATAGCGGCGATAGCCGAGGTAGATAAAGCACTGATATGATAATTAGAAGTTAAGAGAACCAAGGTTCGAACCACGCAATGGAAAAATGATAATGTAGTTTTTTTCCCTTATAATCACTAAATATAAATGCCGCTATAATATAAAGTTTTTCAATCGCAATCTATTTTAGTTACTTTTCTGGTTTGAGGCAATTTCACGTTCGGATATTTTTGGGTTTATTTTATTCTAATCGCTTTGCCTTGGAAAAGCAAGCGAGGTTGGCTTCAAGTCTGAAGCGTTCTAAGACAGCAGAAGCGAGAAATCTTCCCAGTGATGATAATCGGCCAGTAGAAACTATTTGGCCAAACCGATTTCGTCGTGTTGTTGGGTTGTCATCCCTGGTAGTTTTCTTTAAGTTTTGATGGAATATCAAGGTCGTTTCCGGTAAGGTTGAACCGTTTCAGAGCCGGAATCTTGGAACAAATAAAACCCGCCCGAAATAAGGAGGGTCTCATTAGCTGGGCAAGAACAACAAAGGTGGGTGGTCTCTCGAAAGGGAGTGGCGCATTCAAGCCACCCGCAAATCCCCAAGTCAGGCTCCGGTCCAAAACCGTCCCGTGTTACAAATGGCGCCCAACGTGATTTGGCACATTATTTGAATAATTTTAATTAAAACAAAATCTTCTTGAGTATTTTCAATAATTTTTTTTTTCTCTTAAAATAAACCTCAGTGGACATTTGTTTTTGTTCAAAATTAAAAAAAAAATCCGCTTTATGAAATTTTTTTACTATAAAATTTTTTTGTTATATGTTCATGTTTGAATCTTCAACTGTATATAAATTGACCATTAAATGATTAGTATCTATATTTCGTTGCACACTCATTAGTTTAAGCTATTGTTATTTTTTTTAGTAAATTTTTGTATAATTTAACCTATATTCTTGGTAATACTACATTATATGAACTTATTCTGGAAATGGACAAATTTCCCTACGCTGAACATTTAAACTCAGAAGAAGTTGACTATGAGTTGAATATTCGTGGTCAACTGAACGGATCAGTAAATGAACTTGACCTGGCAGGCAAGCAAAGGTTATAAAGAACTTTATTCAAATCAGATATTAAAAACAGTAGAAACTATGCATCGCCACTCAATGTGTCTGAAGAGTTTTGTCACATTTCGCAATGGGTTGCAGATTAAAGCAGATCACAGCAGGTTTGAACCAAGATTTGAGTCACGACTTTTACACTATTGGTATCGCGCTAAACGCTGCAATGCGGTAAGCGAAGACCAGAAGAAAATGAGAAGGGAATTAGTTCGTCGTATAGAAGATTGTATGAGAGATAACAAAATTGCACTGCCAACTTCAATGTTCAAAGTTCGCATTAACGAAATGTTAAATAGTACAGAGGGAGCCGCAGGTGGAAATCTGCGTCCATCAATGGTGCAGTAGTCAGGAAAGTTCTTGGTTCACACACCTACGAACTCAAAGACGAACAGGGGAAGAGAGTGGGAGTTTTCTTCGCCGACCAGCTGAAGAAAATGATTCCCGTTTCTTCTCATCTAAACATATAAGTAGACTAACAGCTATGTACCTTTTTAAGCGACCACCGATTACGATGAGAAGAAACACCTGCGGGGAAAATTTTAACTAGCACTCAGCGGTAGCTTTGGAAAATAACCGAATCTCCACGGAAGAATGTGAGGATTCGTAGAAGTATAGCGGTTCAATGCCTAACGGAAACAGGGCTATGACCTGTCAAAAGTAGTAGCAATGCTATGAATCATAAAGCGAGCCCGTCGTTGATGTTGTGGTAGAACTTGCAAAGTCAGATGAGCAGTCTCCCGTGTGAGCACCAACATTTCCAAAGAAAAGATTTGAGAAGCTAGACATTTCAGCATAGTATGGGGAGAACGAGATCGCAAACTCCAACTTGCATAATGTAAATAGAAAATGTAAATATTACAGTTAGTTAGCTAGTTGTTTGATTACTACAATCCGTCCTATTCTTACTACTATTAGTTCTTAAAATTTAGATTAGTTTTTTCTCTTCTTTACCGACAATGAGGTGGTTGCAATTTGTCATTCGTAGCACTAGTTTTTCCTTCTTCATGTATGTATATATATATTATTTTATCCTTCTTCAATTATCGTTCACATGTACATAGCACCTTAAAAAAAATAATAACATTAGTAGCCGATTTAGATTAAAAAAAGGATACACTCAGTTTAGTTGGTAAAATTGTTGACGTTGCACTTGTGAGCCTAACTTCTCGCAGTTTTTTTTTTCCCTCAATCGCGATGCTGGCTGTTGTGACGACAGTCGGTTTTTTTTTTCTCTTTTTCTCTAAATCCTGAGAGGTATCGTTATTTTCAAACAAGTCCTGTGGTCAGTAGTCGTATTATTCATTCCATATAGCATCACAGTTCCTTGTTCCCACCATCCTATCCTATCCTTGTTTCTCCAGTAACCGTAGATTGAAGTTGGCCGTCGCAACAACATTACCTAGAAGTAAAAACCGAAAAAAAAAACATCTCTTCAACTTACATCGACCATTAACGACACTAGTTCTTACTCTCCTTATAGTTTCTGGACCTAGATCAAGCAATATTGATTGATCGTAAATAATTCCACTTCTCACAAACTAAACACTGCAGACGATTGATGGCACTGACGGTTCACGGTTTTTTTGACATTTGTTTATGGTATTGGCAAAAGAATGAGTCGGTAATCAAGTGAGAGTGAGCAGAATGCCCGAGGGGTGAATGAATGTTGAATTATGGGGTAATTTAATAATTTCCGTTAGGGAAAGGATATCTCAAAAAAATTTACATGTTTAAATAACGGTTGATATTATTCAGGATGATTAAGTAACCGGAACTTGAACATAGACACTACTTTAAAGAGAAGTTTGTTCATCTAATCGTTCCTCGATAAAAATCGCGGGTAAGAGAAAACAAAACTCTCTAGATTTATTTCACACAAGTGAAGGTATTTTGGTTAGAAATATATGAAGTGAATTAGTTTTTATACTGATGTTTAAAAATATATTTCTTTCTTTATTGTTTGGGCAATTTTAGTATTTTTTTTTTTTTGCGAATTATTTGAGACATTTCTTCAAAGTTTTTTTTCTTTATTTGGGTTGTGTATGTAGCTGCCAATGCTAACATGAATTAAAGTTCAATAGTTTTGTTTGTCGATTGGGTCAAGTGAGTTGGGAAGTTTTTTTTTGTTCACGTAGGATTAGAATTTACTCTAAGTTTGTCTATTTAATTTAATATTTATACTGCTGCTGGAGACCGGAGTTGAGAAACGTTGATGGTCAGTTACAGACATAGTCTGCAAATAGAGGATGAGTCAAATTTTGACGATGAACACATATGACCCCGGCAGTTGAATATAAAAATAATTCGAAGTCTTAACCTTCGAAAATTTGATTGGTATTGTATAAGCGAATTCGCTTTCCACTGCCAATCAAATTTTCGAAAACCTAGTAAGGAATGATGTAGCATTACCATAATTTTGGTTATTTATAAATTAACAATTACAAATAAAAATATTACATTGAGCAACCCCTTGTAGATTTGGCTCGCTCAATATTAAAGCTTTCTTCTTTTCGTTCTCACCTTAACAAGAGAGTGAGTGTGCATCTTTGGCTATCTCGCGCAGAGCGTTTGAAAGTTTGATTAAGCTTTGGGCCCACTGTAACTTGCAGACGGGTTGGTTTGACGGTGAAGTTAAGGGGAGTAGAGACGCCCCTTTCACAGCAATGAGAATTAGGGAGACAGAAGTTGTTCGAGATTCCAAAGAGAAGCGGTTCGGTCATACCCGAACTTCGGAGGTTGGAAATCAATACCTTGGGGATACTTTAGGGGGGTGGCTCCCGTCACCAATGAGTTCGGGTGGAACTTTCGTAATAATTTCGTGAATTATTACGTAGTTCCGGTCACGATGATTTCTAGGACCATATTCTTATCTGAGGGAACCTTAGATTTCTCGATCACTTGTTCTTGGATCGTGAAAGAAGTTGGAGCGGTTTTTCTTTAGTACGCCGCGGTGTGGTTGAAAAGGTATTCAAACCACGTGAAAAAGTTTCATATTAGGGAAGTACTAATAATAGATTCTTTTCCCAGAGTAGTTAGTAGTTCCCAGAGTAGATATAGTGAGTGCGTGACAAATATCGTGCGTGCAAGAATCGTATCAAAGGTAATAAAATTTTAACTTAAAGATAACGATGTGCAAAATCGTAAATCTGTGATATGCGTGCTTGTGGTGTAGGTTCATCGCTGGAGATTCCCGACGCATCGCCAATTCTACGTTTGGACCCGCTTCAGACCCCGAGATCCCGTTTTTCTAAGGACAAGTTCCCGGTTGGCTACCATGCGGCCGGAAGAGCGCCGATCGTCATCAGCGCGCTAGGCAGGGAGCAACACGCCGAAGTGTCAACACCGTTTACCTGGCTAAATCAGTAGAATCTACAGGAGGAATCCAAGCACGTAAAAGAATCCATGGTTGTGAGTACGTTCCTTATTATTTCATTCATGCGCATGATCGATATTCGAAATATTAAACTCCACCCCCATCACCCGGTGGTAGAGAGGGTAGATCGTACCGTTAACTCCCCTCATTCGAAAGCTAAAAAGCTCTAGGGTTCGCGGCCCGTCTGGGTTCGAGACCCGTCGTCGTCGGTTAGTTTTTTTGTACCGCTTCGATTAAATGTACTGATCTTAACTAAAGCCACGTGGAAAATACTTAAATAGCACGGCTACTCTTCTTTGCCGTTTGCTCAACCGATAGAACTGACCAATCGAAATCCTAGCTAGGTCAGCGATGCGATCGCTGCAGTCTCCGCACGCACGTTTAAAAGCTCAGTAGATAGATAGTAATGAGTTTGTATAGCGCTCTGGGAAAGCACCAAATAGATAGCGGCGATAGCCGAGGTAGATAAAGCACTGATATGATAATTAGAAGTTAAGAGAACCAAGGTTCGAACCACGCAATGGAAAAATGATAATGTAATTTTTTTTCCCTTATAATCACTAAATATAAATGCCGCTATAATATAAAGTTTTTCAATCGCAATCTATTTTAGTTACTTTTCTGGTTTGAGGCAATTTCACGTTCGGATATTTTTGGGTTTATTTTATTCTAATCGCTTTGCCTTGGAAAAGCAAGCGAGGTTGGCTTCAAGTCTGAAGCGTTCTAAGACAGCAGAAGCGAGAAATCTTCCCAGTGATGATAATCGGCCAGTAGAATCTATTTGGCCAAACCGATTTCGTCGTGTTGTTGGGTTGTCATCCCTGGTAGTTTTCTTTAAGTTTTGATGGAATATCAAGGTCGTTTCCGGTAAGGTTGAACCGTTTCAGAGCCGGAATCTTGGAACAAATAAAACCCGCCCGAAATAAGGAGGGTCTCATTAGCTGGGCAAGAACAACAAAGGTGGGTGGTCTCTCGAAAGGGAGTGGCGCATTTAAGCCACCCGCAAATCCCCAAGTCAGGCTCCGGTCCAAAACCGTCCCGTGTTACACTACTTCTCCCATGCTAAGCGAACGCTCTAACATCTGAGCTACATCCACGACGATAGAAATGGCCAAAATAAAGCAAAGATCAACACATGGAAGATGGCCGAATTCCTCAACTTGCAAACTGGCAAGTGATTTGTTTGAGCCGAAAGCAAATTCGGAAAGCCAGCTGATACAGAGGCGCTACCCGTTGCTGTTATTGTCACAACCCGCTACGCTTATGCTAATATAGGACCGTCTGTCAGTCCCACCGTCTACCAAAAGAATGTAATTAGTTTGACCAGAGGTAGGCTCTTTTATAGCCCAAGGAGTAGCATTCCCGGATAACTATTCTGTCGATCTCTTTAGGAAAAGCAAGCATGCTTCCAATCATAGGACGTAATTTTCGTTTCAAAAAGGCATCGCAATTTTCAATACAGTGATCACCCGATTATATCACCCCCTTGATGATGTTATGGGTGATAAAATAGGGAAAATTGATAAAATAGGGAATTTTTTTTTATTAATATTTTGTTATAAAAAATGGTAAACCAATAATTTAATACGTAAAATCAGCGATTTAAATCAATACAAGAAATCTAATCATATGAAGAAGCAGTTCTATCTGTTTGTCTGTCTCTCTGATCCTTACAGACGTGAATCTACTGTACCAATCGGCGTGAAAATTTTTATGTAGGGGTTTTTGAGGCCGGAAAAGGTTATTAGAGTAGCTCGAGACCCCTCTTTTTGAAGGGAGGGCTCCCATACAAATATAACACGAACTTCTGCGTAGCTTGAAAATTAATCCAGAAAATGGAACCAAATTTTACATGGTAAGGTTTTTAGGAGTAAGAAATATGTCAATGGTAACTTGACACCCCTCCATCCTCTGGAAGTTAGGTACTAGTGTTTGCATAAAGCTGTGAAGTTGTGCTGTTAGTGTCATACATACATCTTGTAGAAGGTTTTAAAATTCGGGAAAATGTGTGAAAAAGTTAGAACGAAAATTGGGATTTTTAGTGCCTTTCGAAAGAAAACTTCATATGGTTCGTAATATTTAATAAATTTGCTGAAGACACTATGCGTCTATCTCAATCAGATGGAGAAGGAAATTTTCTATCTTACTTTTAGGTGAATTGATCACCCATTTTTCTATACCAAGATGTGTTGTTCAATAGCTTAAAAATATATGGATTTACGTTATGGCTTGAATCACTGAATTCAATTAATCGAACGAAAAAGCCAAAATAAAAAACTGTGCAATGGTTGAGTTTTCAATGAAAACTATATCCAGAATAATGTTATTCTACCCAAAGTTGTGCAAAAGTACTAAAATATTGAATCTGGAAAGAATATCAGTTCATACTGACATGTTTTTTCGATGACATGTTATATGATGATAAAATCGGGTGAAAAGGGTGATAAAATCGGGGGCAGATAAAATCTGGTACTGATATAATCGGGTGATCACTGTAGTACAATAATTTGCATAACCCAACAACAGTTTTCTGCATTTGGGTGGGTGCGTGTATAATTTTCCAATCGATTGATGCAAGAATGGAAGAAATCGGTTGAAAACGAATCAACTTGCAAACATTTGAAAAGGGACAAATTTTGTCACCTTTCCGTTAATAAATTTTCATTTTACACCCCTATGTCGTAGTTCTACGTCGAAAATACTAATAGCATAAAAGGACTTCGCGCAAAGTTTCAGCTGGATCAAAAATGGTCGTTTAAAATGGTTGGCCGTTTTTTGTGGAATTGCATATGCATAGAGCAGAAAACTACCGCCTTCTACGTTCATTTCGAATTTGGCTTCCGTAACAGCACCACGTATCAACAATATCATCGAACGATACTTTTCAAAAGCTTCAAAGCGATGCGATGATACGAGTTTTCTTAAGCATTCCAGGCTCTAACAAGAAAATTAACGCGACGAAAATGGAACTATGTGTGGTGTTCAGTAACCGCAGCAAACATAAATTAGCGTTTTCACGCGTGATGCATTAACTGTTACCGAGTCCTGCGCTTATGAAAATTCGAAGTAATGGCTCGAAGTCGACTGTTTGTAGATCCAAATCCAATCCTGTTTGTCCTTAATACGCGGATGGATAAATAAAAATTTTTACGCGTTTCTCTCAAACAGACAAACGGATGGTTAGCAAAAAGTGCTGAAAAAATGTTCATTAAGTATTACCAAGTATTAGAATTTTTTTTTCTCTCGATGACCGGATGCGCAGAGACCATAATGTTTCCATGTTAAGCGCGAATTTCCCCTACCTTGGTGGGTATTTCAATGATATTTGTGGATGATTTTAAGGATTTTTAGATCATTGATTAGTCAGTTGTTTCACATCGAGAATGATGAGGGCAGCTACATTCCATGACTAGCTTTATTCAGCACTGTAAGCATTTATTCACCGAACGTCTATTGAGGGAATTGAGTACTTCTATGATGAAATGTAGACATCAACACTTTATATCAGTTTTTTAAAGAGAAAATGACAGCGGCCCCAAGTTAGGTACTTGTGGCACATTTCAGGTTAAGCATTATTATCTATTTTTCTTAATATAGAACAAAGCTTAAATTTTTTATCAAATTTTTTAAGCTTTCTCTTTTTGTCATTCGTTAAACTATAACTATAACGTCCTAAAACCAGCGATGATTACATCTCCAATAAGCATGCCATTGGTTGTTTTTTCACAAGCAGGGTCGAAAACAAATAGAGGTTTGTCCAACAATTTCTACAGAAATTAATATCTAAAACAAACGGCATCAACCAGCATTTTTCGGCAGAAGTTCGATATACGAAAAAACGAGCACACACACACACACACACACACACATCTGACCATGAACTAGTGGTGCGTGGTGAACTGCACCGAACTGGCAAATTCCTCCACTAAATGGTTTATTATTTTCGCACTCAGTCTCGGTTCAGTGTGCAGGGTTACCACACCCCGCTCCAAAAAGCTGCATCATGACGACGACGGTTGCCTGGTTCGGTATTTGAAACCAGGCAACTCAAATTTTTATTAGTTGAAAGAGCAGTCGCACTGGTTTTTATTGTTTTATGAAGTGAGTCCAAGTTTTTTTTCGTGGGGCCATAGCCAGCATGGTTTACGCTGCGGGCTTGCACTGCATCGCTGGAGCAGTTGATGCATATCATATTTCATTTCGACGCCGTCGTCGTTGTTGTCGGTGCTTAACGAAATCCGTCAACGATGCAATTTTATGCACAAAAGCGATTGCTGGCCCCGTTTTATGTTGGTTTGCGTTCAACGGCGACCGTGTTTATGCGTTGCAGTATATTTCGGATGAAGTACTTTCTATTAAAATTTGATGCCTGTTTTCAATCGTTCGCATGATTTATCTGAATTCAATGAAGTGGTTTACTTTATATTCTCCCCAAAATGATGATTTATCTTTTTTTATTCAGCAACGATTCCAGTTGTGATTCATTCCGAGCACGTTGCTACATAGATTTGGAATCACTGCTACCATTGATTGTAGAAGAGAAGCTCTACAAGCGCAGAATTCCCACAACAATGAGGTACCTTTTACATTCAGCTTCCATTGTTTGGAAATTACCTTGAACAGAGCCACTTGATAGATAAGAGAATAGAAGGACTTTAGCTCTCAACACCGAGCAGGCCAAATGTTCATTGCTGCAGCAGCACAATCATCTCTTCATTGTCTCGCCTCTTACTTTCAACTATGCATGAAGAAAGGCTTCTTGTCTGAAATGCCTCGGTGGTTTACACAGCCAACTCTCGGGCGCTGCATTGTTCCGGGCGGGCTTCAAGACTGCTATTAGGGGAGGATTGTACAAAACGCACCAGTTAAGCATTTGCGCGATTTACAGCGCTTCAAATCATTTCAAAGCGACATTGAACGTGTTGGATGATTGTAGGATCTATTTATTATATGTTTATGACGAAGTTTATTATAAAATACTCGATTTCAATGTCTTTCTTGGTAAAAATTACCATCGCCGCCAAACAAGCCCGTGACCAAAACGCACCACAACAAAGGTCAGTATGCTCCAAAGCAGTAGGCTAATATAATCAGCTCGCGAAGTGCGAAGCGCTTGAAGTCTCGAAAGTAAATAAAAAATAATGGAACATGCTCTAAGTTGTCAAGCAATCTCCTGCAAGCTCTTCATAGTGCATTCTGCCCCAATTTTAATTTCAAATGTTTTTAGGTAAAATTTGACGAAAGTTAGTGAAATAATTGAAAATACTCATAGTATTATAAACTCAAAAAGTGTAAATGTTAGGGGAACCATAGTTTTTTGTATTATTTACAAGTCAGTTAATCATAGAAGCTTAAATAAAATTCATGAATAATTACAGGTTGGACAGAGCCACAGCCAATTGCACAGTTTTTTGAATTTTTTAGTCATTATGGCATACTTTTTTAAATGAGAACAGTAGAGAAGCTGGGTTATTATGAAAAAAGCGAAGAATTTCGTTATAAAAAGCCACATGTGTAAGTATTTTGGGGAATTAAAAGCATGGGCCATCTTACCCAACTGGTGCGTCTTGTACGGTTCTCCCCTACGATCAGCCTCCCGTCAGCACGGCAGACGGACGGAAAACGCTTCGTCAAAGGAGCGAAATGATGACCAATTATCCTTTTCACCAGTAGGTTCACATTCAATGATAAGCCGACGTCGGTCGCCATATAGTTTATCGAGGGATTGAAGTTGGCAGAGATTGTCGTACTTTGAAGATTCTAGTAATTGGTCAGTGCAAAGTTAAGCCCAAAAGTCGCCTTCCGACGGAACGTTCCGTTCAATCCGATACTTTTGCTTTGGGCGGTTCTTCACTCGAACAAAAACAAGCTTTGGCAAGCAGCAAAACACTGGCTGGATTACAATTTAATCGCGCACAGTGCAAAATTTATCCGCTTATCATACCGCCGCCACAGCACGGAAACAAGTTACTTACCGTTTTGCACTTGCATGCATATGAGCTTGACAAGCCCGGGCTGGTTTTGGATTCCACAATAGCTGGTGCCTGCCGGCCGTGTTGTTAGTGAGCACGAACTTAAGCTTTTGCGAAGTGGATTATCACGCCGCAAGTGCTCGGTTTTGTGGAACTTGTTTGTTGCGATAGTTCCCGGTTCCATACTAAAAACAGAGATACCGAAGTGAGAGGAAGAGAGAGAGAAAGATCGAGAAAAAGCGAGAACAGCCGTGCCTATTTGCTTTGCTAGCAGAACTATTAGTTTAATTACCATTCGCTGCCGAGATTACGATAAGCCTAGGCCGTTAATATTTACTATTGAAGCTGCTACGCTGTTGACCAACAACCGCTACGAAATGGTCAACCTCGATCGCAGTTACGCGAAATTGGTTCACTAGGTCATATTGCGAAGGCGAATTCGATCGATTCCGGCAGCGCGGAGTAAAAGCAGAAGCATTTTACGCTGAATTAGGTACCATTAAAGTGCATGTTCTTATCGAGCCAAACTGGGATGCCGTGGGCAGCCGGGGGCTCCAGTCGAGAAGTTGGCGACAGCGCGAACTGTTGAGTGGAGTGAATTTGCATTTGGCAGCTACTAACATTCTTTAACAAAAACATGATTAACGACAGCTGTAAAATTGAGAAATTTGTAAAATTGAGAAAGTTTTTGGCATTCCACTTTAATTGGAAGGAATATTAATTTTCTAGCATAAGCAAAAGAGTACTCGATTTAACGAAAACAGATTGCAGCCATTAAATTAATTCGCTTGAACAGTTTAGCCACCAGCGAACGGAAATGAACGAAAAACTAGAAGAGCTTTCGTACATCAAACGAAAACGTGCAATAGCAGACAAAGGGCTGTCATAAAACTGCGCAATTGTGTATATTAGAGAGCGTTTTAATTCACTTAATTTTAGAAATAAACGCCTGCCTAATTTTATGTTCGAACCTTCCGAACTATTTTTATGGCTCAAAGGCTTCGTAAAAGTATCTTAGAAATGTATGAAACGTCGAGATCTGGTCATAATAACTTAAAACAATAAAAATAATTTTGTTTTAAAAAATAAAACACTTTTTACGACTGAAAAACTTGCAAGTTGTGAAAGACTCCCATTCTTATTTTTTTTTTTCTGAAAATATTTGTTTGAGATAAACCACATTTAAGAGTCTCATGCATTTTTAGGAAATTTGGCAAATTCTAATTTTGAATGTTTCCAGAGCCAGAGCGGTTTTTTTGATCGGTGTGACATCTTATGTAAAGTTGTAAACAGAAATTTTGTCCTTCCAGAGAAATTATACACCGTAAGACAATTGAAGAAGAAAACACAAGAATATAATCATAAACTATAAATCTGAAATGGAAATCTGAGTTTTGTCTACAAAAACTACACAATGTAAGCTGAACATTGATAATTGTTTGAGTTTGGAGATTTTTTTTTAATAGCCAAAATTATTATTTACAACTTTGCCTTAGACACTATACCGATTGAACCAAAAAAAAAATTTTATTCTTTGTATAGACAAAATTACTGTTTACAACTTTGCTCAAGACACTTTATCGAATAATCTGTGGGAGTATTTCCCGAGTCGAGCGCTTAATGATAAAATTATTCTTAGAGCCAAAATGATTTATTTTTAAAAAACTGTAAAAATATTAAAATTTTTTCTGATCGGTACACCGTCCTATTTATATTGTTACTAGCAATTTTGTACATTCAAACAAAACAGTTGTTTGGAAAATTTTACCATTTTCATTATTTATTTCTAAGTTCAAACAATTACCAATAGTCATGAAAAAATCAAATTTTTTAAAAGTTGTTATAGTTTTAGTTTTTATTTTTTTGCTATACCGTGCATATTTTTCGGAAGAACCCAACTACTGTCTACAACTTTGCCGGAAACAACATACTGATCAAACCATCCGTTCGGGTTAAATTTTTTTATCTTTTCAGAAAATTTGAACTTGCTTTTTCTTATTTATTCACGATCAGACAACTACAAGATGCTTTTAATGGATTTACAGCGGGTTTGAGTTGGATTTGGGTTGGTATTGGATTTGAACTGGATTTATATTGGATTTGGATTGCACTTGGATTGGATTTGGATTGGATTTGGATCCGATAAGAATTTCATTTGGATTGGATTTAGATTAAATTTGGATTAGATTTGGAAGGGATTTGGATTGGATTTGGATGGGATTCGGATTGGATTTGGATTGGATTTGGATTGGATTTGGATTGGATTTGGACTGGATTTGGATTGGATTTGGATTGGATTTGGATGGGATTTGGATTGGATTTGGATTGGTTTTGGATTGGATTTGGATTGGATTTGGTTTGGATTTGGATTGAATTTGGATTGGATTTGGATTGGATTAGGATTGGATTTGAACTGGATTTGGATTAAATTTGGATTTGATTTGGATTGGGTTTGAATTGAATTTGGATTGGATTTGGATTTGGATTGGATTTAGATTTGATTTGGATTGGATTTGGATTGGATTTGGATTGAATTTGGATTGGATTTGGACTGAATTTGGTTGGAATTTCGATTAGATTTCATTGGACTTTGATTTGGATTGGATTAGGATTGGATTTGGATTAAATTTGAATTGGATTTGGATTGGATTTGGATATCGACAGGATTTGGACTGGATTTTGGAATTTTGATTAAATTTGAATTGGATTTGGATTGGGTTTGGATTGGATTTGGATTAGATTCGGATTGAATTTGGATTGGATCTGGATTGAATTGGTATGTATTGGATTTGGATTGGATTTGGATCTGATAAGATTAGATTTGAATTGGATGTAGATTAAATTTGGATTGGATTTAGATTGAGTTTGAATTGGGTTTGGATTGGATTTTGATTGGATTTGGATTGGATTTGGATTGGATTTGGATTGGATTTGGATTGTATTTGGATTGGATGTGGATTGGATTTAGATTGGATTTGGATTGGATATGGATTGGATTTGAACTGAATTTGGATTGAATTTCGATTAGATTTTGATTTGGATTGGATTTTGATTTGAATTGAACTTTGATTTGGATTGCATTTCGATTGGATTTGGAATGGATTTGTATTGAATTGGATTTAAGTTGGATTTGGATTGCATTTGAATTGGATTAGGATAGGATTAGACTGGGATAAAATCTGGATTGGGTTTGAATTGAATTTGAATTTTATCTAGATTAAATTAGAATTGGATTGGATTTTGACTTTGATTGGATTTATGTTCGATTTATGTTGGATTATGTTCGAATTGAATTTGATTTGGATTTGGATTTGGTTTGTAATTGGATTTGGATTGTTTTTTCTCATAACTTATTTCGCCATGATCAGATAACCATCAATATTTAGCTACCCTTTTGTAGTTTTCATTAAAAAAATAGGTTGTTTGTTCTTCGCGCTATCTGCACTCCCGCTTTTTGACATTTATTGTTTTGATGCTCTTTTGACGAGACTGAATCATTGAATCATGCTCTCTGTTTTTCTCCTATATGATGAAAGTTAAATCGAAAATCAGCAATTCACCACTCGTTTTCTTTTTTTTTCTCAGGTGTTTCGCCCATATGACGAAAAATAGAATATAGGCTTAGATCCGTCGGAAAAGGACCCCATACTTTAAACCCCAAAAGAGGAGAGGAAATTGGGAACCTTCAACACCAAATCATAAATTAATTAAAACTCAATCAGGAAAAAACCAAAAAACAAAATAAAAACAAAATTAAATATGAATATCTAATGACTGTCGGAAAAAAATAAGAGAATAGAATTCTATTAAAACTGTCCAACATATCAAATATATGGGTAAGATAGGACTTCTCAGTCAAGCTTTTCTATGTAAGTTTTAACAGCTTTGTCAGTATGAGGCCGAGCGTTGTCATGTAGTAACATCACTTTTTCGTGTCACTGTTGTTTTTCGTGTATTGCTCAGATTTATTCCATCAATTAAAATTTTGTGGGTTTAGTTCGGTTTCAACAACCCATGATAAATAACACCGACCCGGTCCCAATAAATAACATGAGCGAGCAGTCTTTCTTTTTTTTGGTTTCTGTAAAAAATCCATTTTTGTTCATCCGTCACGATGCGATGAAAAAATTCTTGAGTTCTGACCCAAGTAGCGTGAAATGGCTTGGCAGGTAACTCCAACAGTAACGTTATTCCTTTTAGAGAAGCATTTACGTAAGCTTTTTGGCACTCTCGATGAGATTCAGCCATCATTTCCTTCAAATGAAAAATAAGAAGTAACACTTCCCGCAAATGACGATTATTAAGCACAAAAACAGACACTTTCATACTACTCAAAACTGAAAAAACTGTAGAAGGTGTTAAAATTGTCTGAAATCCCCATAATCATACAAAATATGTAATTTTATTTGGATTTTTTTTGTGGTTTTGTATTGTTGATTGCCTTGAAAACTGTATCTTGCTGTCATTGAAGTGATGAAAAATCTGTTGTAGGAGTAAAAGGCATGATTCATTAGGCAAAGTTGTAAAACATTTATGCAAGTTTCCCAAGTTTTCTCAAGATTCGAAAAATGACAAGGCAATTTTCTAGTGCGAAGGAACTAAGTCCAAACCCACCGATCAGCTTGAAACTTACTTATTAGTAACTAAATTCACACCCTGTTACGGCACCAGGCGACATGTGACAGTTGGCGGATTTGCCGGGATAATTTCAGCGGACAGGCGACATAAAATCTGCATTAACGGTTGGCACCTCATGGCGTACCGAGTGAAACGGGACCACCGCATCGGACAGGTTTCGATGGATGGCGAACCGGCTGAGTTTATTTGCAGTCTCAAATTTTTGCGAAGGCAGACTCAAATCGCCCGTTGGCAGCTCTTCCGGACAGATATCATGCCCGGTAGTGTCGTTTGGAAGCACCACCGTTGAAATATCCATACACACTAGGCTTCAGGTTGTTTGGAAACAAGTTGAATCGGATGAAACGAGATCCAGTGATGCATCAAAATCCAGATAAACGGCATTCTGTTGTGACACAATTCAATTCATTTCCAATATTTGATCCCGAGGAAAAGCAACAACACGGTATACCGGAGGGAATCGATTTCCACTTTCCACTCCAACGCTACGTCTATATTTATTTTTTCACTTGACGGGTCTCTCTCCTTTTTCTGGTTCTGACGATCCGTCCGTCATCAATGGGCAGAGTGCCATTTTCGAGTCTGTACTTACTCTCCGGATCAGGGCACGAAGTTTGCTTTACATTGGAAAAATGACGCTAACAAACAGAACCTGACATGATACCAGCAAGTGCAAATAGAATCTTGCTTATCCCTCAAGGGGGAAGATTCAAGCGAAAGCTCGGCACATTGGAGCCGGTATTTGGTCCAGTGAGGGACCCACAAATTGGTCCGAAAAATCCGATAGCCTGCGATAGCTCTAGAAAATATAACCATATCCGGTGATCCCTCGTCGGAATAACCGGTACCCCGCCAGCGCAAATTTGCGCGGCCATGAGAATTTTCCACGCAAACGGGAATCATGTCGCCATTGTATGCGAGCTTTTACATCAGTCGGTAGAATCTCGGTGAAAAAGAGGAAAACAAACATTTCCTCTGCGCGTTTACTCAATCCACACGACCGACAGACCGTCCGTTTGAAGGCAGCCATCAGCGAGATTGGTTTCAATTGGCACTGCCATTAGCGTCAGACATTGCGTTTTGAATTTGTTTTTAAGCTCTTCAGATTCTTACAGCGCTTAGCCATTCGCAAGGCGCATTTATTGATCGAACACAAGTTTCCATTCTACACTGCTGTTGACTTAGATCGCGGAATTAATTTTAACAATTTAATGGGGAACTGTGAAGTCCGCAGATGGTGTTTGGATTTGACTCGAAACGAACAATAATACGCCAAAACATTGTGTAGAAATAAAAAGCCGCTCATGACCCGTAAACTTTCTCCACGTTTCCTGTTGATTTATCATTCCATGTTCGCTTGTGTAAACTTGATGGCGCTCGTTTCGTTTATTGCTCCCACCCAAATCCAGATCCACCTTCCGTGGCGGCACCATTAACAAGACGCCATGGTAAACCCCCACGCGAGAGTCGCGCGGCGTCGCAACATCCGAAAAGTGAAATTGTTGTTATCTTTTCCGGTTCAACATTTAGTTGGCGTACGACAGGCTGAAAACTTTGACGTTACTCCGTGCTGAACATTCTTTCGGGTTTTTTTTGTAACCGAGGGAAATTTTGCATGACAATGAGAGCTATGCAGCGTCTCGATGTCATGAGTTTGGTGTGCTCTGCGGAGCAAATTAACGAAAAAACCGTTCCTCCTTCAGTTCATCTTACCTCCCGCTACAGATATGGGTGTGTTGTTGTAATGTTGCACCAAAAGTTTTCCTATCTATAAATTACACTTTTTACCGGCATTACCCAAAGAAC
Organism: Wyeomyia smithii; assembly: GCF_029784165.1. Lineage (NCBI taxonomy): Eukaryota > Metazoa > Arthropoda > Insecta > Diptera > Culicidae > Wyeomyia > Wyeomyia smithii. The sequence continues at coordinate 43,873,040 of NC_073695.1, read as the reverse complement.
CCTCCGACGCGATGTGCTTTGCTTGGAAGAAAGCCCGCAGTATTTGTACTGCAAAAAAAAGAGCGAAACTATTCCGAAACTAGTCGCGAGAACAAGCAGCCCAAGAGCTGAAATAATTTGTTAATACACGAAAAGTTTAATGACAAAACTTTCGACTGTGGAAAACCACATACCGTGGCACTTTTAATGCTTCGGATTGTAGCAGAATAAAGATAAACAGATAAATTTGAATGAGGCGGTGTGTGTGATAGAAGAGGAGTTAGTGAACTTTCTTTGTAGTCAAAGTAGTTTGTGCAGTACCCTTCATTTTTATCTCACGGAATAAAAAATCTACAAGATCCACTGTTGAAAAGAAGTTTCGAAGTCATTAGAAGGGATGAACTAATCAAGCGGTTATCATAAAATATGGAAACTCAAAATAATAACTTTAAATAAAACTAAAGAAAACTCGCAAACTTATGTGACGTCAAAATCTGTAGTCAAAAATTAACATATTCTCTTATGGTGAAAATGCTTTTTTTTTTCTTGTGGCACCAGAAGTAGTTCCGATATACGAAGCCGGTAACCATACAATTATCACATTTTCGGCTGGGAGATACTGTCAAAACTAAAAATTAAATTAAATGAATGACTCAGAAAAATGTTAAAAATATTTTCCAATTGAAAATATCATCATTATCATTGTTGCTTATCAATACAGTAAACACAACAAGAAAATGTTCTGTCCGATGGCGTCACTTAAGAGTTAGTTTGCGAGAGGCGCAGCCGCATGTTGCTTTGATGTTCTCCGATTGGGCTGGAATTTTGAGCGATTGTTTGTCTATTCAAGGTAGGGAGTTTGGCAAAATTTTGTATCTTTTCATTGGAGTTAAGTGAGGTAAAACGGCCCTTATAGATGACATGTCCAAAAACTTCCAAACCATAAAAAGTTTATTAATTTCTGCCAGACTTGATGCATTTTCTACAAAATTATGTTATTATTCCATACTAATAGTACTTCAAAATACATGGTCACAATACAGGTCGGACTCGATTACCCGGAACATAAAAAAAAATTTCTTTCCCAGAAAAAATATTCAAATTTGCGATTAACGAACATAAAATAAATATTTCCTTTTTCTATTCTACTTGTATGATGCAATAATTACTTCTGAGGCGAAAAGGGGTAGAATCTTGAGAAGCAAAAGAAATAAGTTGGACATTGATTATTTTCACTTAATTCGAGCATGTCCCAAACATGCCGGAAGTGACATGAATGGTAATAAATATGCTAGAAGGGACGGTAAAGGCGAAATTTCGGAATAAATATTATAACGAACACCAAAAAAAAAATAAAATTCCGGATAATCGAGTCTCTGGATAATCGAGTCTGACCTGTGTATGGTAAAGAAATAACGTGACGAAAAAATGCAATTTTTGCAATATAGCGTCCTGAAGAGCAACTCAAGAGCTTTAATTTCATGTATAAGCCAAATGCGTCAAATGGGGTAAAACGGCATTAGAAGATTTTTTTCCAAGAACCATCAGAATCACTAAAGTCACAATATTTTCGGCTTGACTCGATAGATTTTGCTTAAAAATTTGATAATCACTCTGCCTTCCTCAAAGATACGCCATTTGGGGTAAAACGTTACTTGAAGAATTTTTTTTTCAGAATACTGTCATAATCACTAAACTGTAAGAGCTCGGGAAAGACTTGATAAATTTTCTGAAAATTAAGATTATTGCTCTTGCAAAATAAGAACCTAAGGGCAATGTGACAAAGTTGACAAATAAATTTCTACAACGGAAAAAAATATATTTCTTGGAAAAGACTTGGTGATTCTCGGGATGCTGTTTTCTTAATTGAAAAAGGTGGTTGCGTTTCTAGCGAACTTGCTCTCAATGTTGACAGTACAGTACAGGTAAGACACGATTATATAAAGTCCCCGACTTTTTTTCACTATGTATAATCGAAATTTATGATCAAATCAGAGAAAAAAATGTTTTTTTTTTATTTTGCATAAATGATTTGTTTTTTTCGAATGAATAAGAATAATTAAAATTTTGATTCATCCCCCTAAAAGTCAGAAAACACATTTTTTGCAAAAAAATATGTATCTTGTAGTTATTCCTGATCTAACTGCAGTCAAATGTAAATAAATTGACCAGTGTATACTGATCTGTCAATTCATTTATATTTAATTTCTCAAATTTTCAAAATTTGAATTTTCAATTTTTAACTTTTTTTTAACTTTTTTCCGTATTTTTTGAATTATTTTTATTCAGGTATTTTTAATTTAAATATTTTTAACTCCTTTATTTTTAAAGTTTTGAAAAATTACAAAAAACTTAAATATTTTTTTTATTTTTTTCATATTTTCCCCTTCTCATCAAGCGTTGAGTATTTTATGGATGTTCTCTTATGACATATTAGCTCTAGGTAAGTCATATTTGGTAGTCAAAAAAAATTTTTTTGCTACTATATATAATCGAGTCTAAAATAATATATGATCGAATCATATATAATCCAGTCAATATATAATCGAGTCTCTATACAATCGAGTCCGACCTGTATTGGTATTTGGTATTTGATTTTTTTCTACAAGATATTATTACAGGGGATAGTCAAAATAAGTAGGATAGGCAAAATTTGGATGAAATTAGAAATACTGTAACTTTGCCAAATGTTATTCGATTTTAATAATTCGACCGCCTTTGAACTGGAAAACTTTTAAAGTTTAATTCTCTGTTATATTCCTGAGTTCCGGTAGGCATGTCAAACCTGCTAAATTTTGGATGGATTTGGTAATGGGTTACCTGATAAAAATGTTTATTGCCTCATTGGCGTAGATGACAACCCAAGCAGCAAAATTTGTTTCGATTATGAACTTTGTGCATCACAGCAACAAATTCTTATGTGAAATTAAGTTGCAGTTACATCTCAGTTTCTTATACAATGACAAAAAAAGCGCAGGAGGTGGAGCCAATTGCAACATTTTCGTTGTTTCAACACAAGTTTCAAGAATGAAACCGCAATGTGTATGAACTAATGCATGGAATTTAAGAACAACATGGTAAATGCTGCATGGTAAAATTTCAGCTACGAAGATGCATCGTAACAGCAACTAGGGCGCAACAGAAACTTCATGGCGTTGTGGTGAGATTGTAAAACGGCAAATGGTCAGAATGGAAAAAGATTGTCTGTATAGCGATTTATCTTTGATTATTTCCAGAAATTTGAGGATTCAACTCCAGTTATTAATTTCTATTCACTTTTCTCGTTTGTACTATTTACGCCATTTGCTGTAGGAACACTTGCAAGTTCATGGCTCAGTTTAAAATTTTGCTTCCCTTATCATGCTAATGGTCATTACCAGTTTTAATTTTGCTTTTTTAATTCATCAGTACCTCAGCGTGATAATGAAATTCAAAGCAATTTATCACATTTCGTTTTAGAGACCCACACTTTTTGGACGACTTCTAGTCCAAGTACCTAAAAGTTACAACGCAGTAAATAACCGCATCTCAAAAACAAATATAAGGCGAACGATCGAGCAAAAGTTGTTGTTACATGGCTTCAGAGCATGACAGCAACTTTTAGAAGTATTTTTGTGTGTTTGTTTTTCGTATCTATTCTAGATCTATTCAGTGAAGGTTAGATTTCCAAATGCCGTTTACACGTTTCAACAACAAATCCAACCACGCGAATTACGTTGTTGGTGTGAAGATTTTTGAAGCAGCGATGCAACTTTAGTTGTTGCTTGTTTCTTTACAATTTCATCGTAGTAACAAAAAATGTTTCTTAAAACCTCGGAATTTCATTAGTGTAACAAATGATCACAATTTATTTTTCTATTATGTTTCAATTGTTCCTTGGGAAAATCATTTCTGAAGCGAATGGTTCATCAAGATTCGGAATCGGCCAAGAACTCATCGAGAAAGGGCTATTTTTCATCCGGAAGTCTTCAGAGGAACCTGCAGTAGGGGACATTTGTATTTTTGCATCAAATATAGCGTGTGACACCTCTATCTTCAGGATTTTCCATCAGAAATCTCTCAAGGACATATTTTTGGACATAGGCTTCATTGGCCACTTCCGAAACAACCTGGATGTCCCCAAAGAAACTCGTAGTGGGGGAATTTACATTTCTGCATCAAAATATAGCATGCGACAGATTGTTCCGCAAGTGGCCAATGAAGCCTGTATTCAAAAGTATGTCTTTTGAAAGATTCCTGATGAAAAATCTTGAAGATAGAGGAGTCACACGCTGTATTTGATGCAAACATGTGAATGCCTCCTACTACAGGGTCCTCTGAGGACTTCCAAATGAAAAATAGCCATTTCTCGATGAGTTCCTGGCCGATTCCGAAACTTGATGAACCATTCGCCTCAGAAATGATTTTGTCATCTATGTCAATGAGGCAAATAAGCATTTTTATCAGGTAACCCATTACCAAATCCATCCAAAAATTAGCAGGTTTGACATGCCTACCGGAATTCAGGAATATTTCTTACATCCAGTGACTTAGGCCAAATTTGTGGTCAGAAAATGAAACTTTAAAAGTTTTCCAATTTAATGGTGTTCGAATTATTAAAATCGACTAACATTTGGCAAAGCTACAGCATTTCAAATTCCATCAAAATTTTGCCTATCCTACTTATTTTGACTATCCCCTGTAAATATCCTAGATATGGATTATGTTGGCATTGGATTTGGATTGGATTTGGATTTTATTTGGATTGGATTTGGATTGGATTTGGCTTTTATTTGGATTGGATTTTGATTGGATTTGGATTAGATTTGGATTTGATTGGATTTGAATTGGATTCGAATTGGATTTGGATTTCATTTAGATAGGATTCGGAATGAATTTGGATTTGATTTGGGTTGGTTTTGAAATGGATTTGAATTGGATTTGGATAGTATTTGGATTGAGTTGGATTTGGGTTGCATTTAGATAGGATTCGGATTGGATTTGGATTGGTTTTGGATTATTTTTGGATTTTAATTGGATTTGTTTTGGATTTGGATTGGATTTGGATTGGATTTGGGTTGGATTCGGATTTGAATTGGTTTTGGATTGAATTTGAATTGGATCTGGATTTTATTTTGATTGGATTTGGGTTAGGTTCGGATTGGATTTTGATTGGATTTGTTTTGGATTTGGATTGGATTTGGATTGGATTTGGATTGGATTTGGATTTTATTTGGATTTTATTTGGCTTTTATTTGGATTGGATTTGGATTGGATTTGGATTAGATTTGGATTGGATTGGATTTGAATTGGATTTGAATTAGATTTGGATTTCATTTAGATAGGATTCGGATTGAATTTGGATTTGATTTGGGTTGGTTTTGAATTGGATTTGAATTGGATTTGGATATTATTTGGATTGAGTTGGATTTGGATTGCATTTAGATAGGATTCGGATTGGATTCGGATTGGTTTTGGATTATTTTTGGATTGGATTTTGACTGGATTTGGATTTGGGTTGGTTTTGGATTGGATTTGAATTGGATTTGGATTGGATTTGGATTAGATTTGGATTGGATTTGGATTGGATTTGGATTGGATTTGGATTGGATTTGGATTGGATTTGGATTGGATTTGGATTGGATTTGGATTGGATTTGGATTGGATTTGGATTGGATTTGGATTGGATTTGGATTAGATTTGGATTATATTTGGATTGGATTTGGATTGGATTTGGGTTGGATTTTGATTGGATTTGGATTGAATTCGGATTGGTTTTGGATTGGATTTGGGTTGGATTTGGGTTAAATTCGGATTTGAATTGGTTTTGGATTGAATTTGAATTGGATCTGGATTTTATTTGGATTGGATTTGAATTGGATCTGGATTTTATTTTGATTGGATTTGGGTTAGGTTCGGTTGGATTTTGATTGGATTTGTTTTGGATTTGGATTGGATTTGGATTGTTTTGGATTGGATTTGGATTGGATTTGGATTAGATTTGGATTGGATTTGGATTGGATTTGGATTGGATTTGGATTGGATTTGGATTGGATTTGGATTGGATTTGGATTGGATTTGGATTGGATTTGGATTGGATTTGGATTGGATTTGGATTGGATTTGGATTGGATTTGGATTGGATTTGGATTGGATTTGGATTGGATTTGGATTGGATTTGGATTGGATTTAGATTGGATTTGGATTGGATTTGGAATACATTTGGGTTCGATTTTGATTGGATTTGGACCACCGAGAATGAACAACTTCGCAAAACCGCGGGGATTGAAACGCTATTTGGTTGTGTGACACAGACTACCAACCGAATAATAACCAATACACATTCATGCTGATAACTGATAAAATATTAAAGACGGAGAAGATTAATTTAAATGGAAATGTTCTATTTCTAGAGCATTTTGTGAGAAATGGGACTTTATTATTTATTCAAAAAATTAAGCTTATCATGATTTTAGTAGCTCAAAACCTATATTCGAAGCTGGATTGCACGATAGATACGCTTCATGAAGTCTGACGAACAAAGCTGTTCAAAACTCCCTGGTGTGCCCCCACCCTAGGCAAGCCACTAATGCACAAAACACCTGCAGCTGTGAGGGTAAGCAAATACCGGGAGTAATACCAGTCATTTTCATTAAGCAGCGGTAATACCGATGCCGATCAATGCGATGCCGGTCGAGTAAATTAGTAACGCGAGAGCAGCGCCGTCCTGCGAAGGTTGGTCGTTCGCTTGACACAATCTTTGAATAATTAATTATTTCTAATGGGCCGTGAAAGTTACAACAAATTGGGGATGACGTTTCAGCTAATCTCCCGCGGTGGAGGCAAACTGGGGGCCTGCGACACCGCGTCAGTCGGCTGCGACATCGGTGTGTGCGTACATTCAATTGATGCTGACAATAAACAGCGAACTTTGGGGGGAACTTTGAAGCGATAAGGCGGCGCTAGGCGATTCGCATCTTTCCTATGTTATGTCACATGATGTTGATACGCCTAGCTGGAAGTAGGTTCAAAAGCGGTCAAAGTAATCAAGTTCGAATATTCAAGTTATGAGAAATTTTTGTTCCAGTGAGCCGCGCATCTCCCGCGTTGATTGTGAGTAAATATTTTGCCAAAAGCGAGCTAGCCTAGTAAGAGCAAACGATGATGGTGACTTCCTAGCGCCACCCCAATTGCAGTAGAAGTGATGAAAATATTATTTAGTAGATTCTAGCGTTTTTTTTTGGCACGGCTACGTGCGAAGCATCATGGGATGTTTTTTCTGTTGTTTATTTTGACTGGAATCGATAATGGCAAGCAATTGGCGGTATGGCGCATAATGTAAACACCCCAAAATTGGGGCGATGATTGGTGTGAGAATAAATTAGAGAGAAGGTGGAGAAGGATGACGTAAATTTCTAACCATTCATTGCGTGAGGTTTGAGACGGAAGATTAAAATATAACCCAGAATGATTAGTCTAGCAACCTTAACGTAGCATACTGAAAAGGTCACCTTGAATACTGTGTAACATTTTCATGTTTTTATTTGATTAATTAGAATTGGTAATTGATCGTTAACGTTCGTTAAGTTCCGAGGAAAAAAACAGTTTTTATAGCAGAAAGTAACTACCTTCGCCCACACGCAGATGCTAATGTTACGATGCGATTACAGATTTGAGGAGAATTTTTAGTGTCATCACGACAGACGAAACGGATTACCCGCCTAGACATTGGTGCCATGTCAACAACCGCGATTGAATTGTGCGATAAATAAGGCTGCTTGCTTGCCTGCCGACAGGTTGCAGCCGTTGTTGTCGTGCTGCACTTTTCTGTTCCCGCAGAAGCCGGGTGGGTGGACAACAAACTTACACAATACAACAGGTATATCGACTGACGTGCTGTCAACCCGCGAAAGGTACGCTAGTAGTAATGAACGCGACACTACGACAGGAGACGGCCAGCTGGTCCGGTCTGGAGAGGGATCTGTGGCCAAGCGAAGCGGAACACTGGTCTGTTTATTCGGCTAATAAAATAAACCGTTTTAGGGTTGCAATAAAACGAAACAAAACACTGCTGGCCGTGTATCCGAGACTGCATTTGATGCGGAATGTGTTCCGAGGCAATAATTGTAAACAAATTGGAATCTTTGTTTATTTGAAGGCAGCCGGAGGCGTTGCAACCGATCTGGTCTGTCGTTGTTGCTAGTGGTACGTCACCGGAGTGCTGCTGTCAAGGCTGTCGGACCAGCAGCAAGCAGGCAGTAAATTTTGGCAGTTGATCGAATAGGACTATAAATTAGTCTGTGTATGAAATCACTTTTATTCGATCATCCAGCTTTGTTTGAGCCCTCAATTGCATTGCTGTAATGAAATAAACCACGTGGAACCCAAGCTGCGTTTCCAAAACAATTAATTTGTTGCAATTCAGTGAAGAGCGCTTCTACATGCAACTTTGACATAAATGAAATTCAGGTCGCTTTATTATTCTGCTTAAACAAAATCAATAGCAATCGACCTACTAAACTCAGCCAGTCGTCTCGAGCCATTCCTTCTTACCAGCAGCCCGGCTGCTGTCAGGAACTATTAAGCTATTATCATTCGATTGCCATAGAATGGCTTACCGTCGAGATCAAATGCACTTCTAATTACCCCTCGCGGATCGAGCGTTTGATTGACTCTGGCGGCCTTCTGGGTGCGAACGCTGTATCGCATACACGTGCACGAAATTGATCTTACTTTGAAATGGTAATTCTCGCGTCCATGCCTGTTAGTGCTGCTGGCCAATCGGGGATGATGATGATGATGATGATGATGATGGCGCGCGCTTAACGATTCCAGCCAAAGACCGGCACAGAGCTATTGCGACGACGTGATTGCGATTGATGATGAAATGCAAATTTTCATTTTCTGCTGCAAGCTGTGGATGTTGTGTTGTTGGGACTGGCACAAGTCAGTACTACCATCAATAATTTTTGGCATTTGAAATTCTGACATGATAATAAAAAACATGTTTTCGGTAAAAATATAATCGAATTTATTCAGTCAAACTGGAAAATATATTGCACATTTTTTTAGCTCACACCCAGATTACATTCACAAACTTGCTTCCACCATTAGGCACACTTTTTTCAGTACTACCAACTCGTACTTGTCTGCTGCGTAGATTAAATGCTTTAGGTTCGATGGGGTGATGTTCGCCTTTCCGTAGTAGATAAACCGGAGCATTTCCAGAAATGGTTCCGGCTCGATGTCGATGACTTCAATCACTTTCTGTATGCTGCCACTGCTGCAGTTCTGCTTGTCGTCTAGTAACGCGGCAAACACATCACTGGACATGATTAGCGGATAGTGGTTGGCGTGGATTAAAGTTCGTTTGCGACCAACGCGAAATGACAAGTCCGAGAAGAGTGGATTGTTCAACAGCAATCCAGTCTTGGGCTGTCTCGAGGCTCCGCACTTCCAGCCCGTCATAACGGTTCAAAGAATCTCTTTCACGTGGGCGAACTGAGTGAACTGATCGGCTCAATACAGTGTTAATTTTAAAGTACACTTCGTGGGTATACATTTACTCAGCATACCTAAAACAGGTAATCAACAACAGCGCAGAAAAAAAAGGCCGAGGAACGTATAATCAACCCATCATCAGCAAATATTCTACCGAACATGTTAATGGTTCCACTTGTAGGTGCTCGGATCGACGTGACCGATAACACAGTATATAATTGAGCAGCGTTTTACAAATCTATTGGCCTATTACCTGCTGCGTCCCGATATTCGGCATCGTTTCAGTTACCATAAATATCTCTTTTATCTCAATGCCTCGATCACCGAACGGTTTTCCAGCATGTTTTTTTTTTTTTTTTTGGTTCGTTCGTTTGTTACCGGCGGATGTGCCCCAAATTCCAGACAGTGGCGCTTCGTTTCGGTTTCGAATTCTTGCTGCACTCTAATCTCCCTCACCGAAGGCTAGGGCTGTGTGGTGCGTTAGTGCAATTGACTCCGTAGAACCTTGTCAAACAGATAAACTCCAATTCGCCCCTTGTTCGGAGACACTGGGGAGCCGACAGTGAAGCCGAATCCGATAGTCCAGCTCGTGCAGGAAAATTAAACGATTCCACTTTTCCGCCTGTTACATTCGATTGCATCGATTGTTGGGCGGAACGCGGCGAAAGTACTACAGCCGAGTGACAGTTTGATTTACTAACTTCCAAAGCGTCAGATCTGGAAGCGATCATTTATCACTGGATAATTTATTGCTGCACCGAGTTGCCTCTTCAGCTACCGATGCGGCGCGTCCCACGTTTCTGGTTACAGCCGCAGCAAATGAAGAAGCCAGCTGTAAAAATGGGTATTTATAATTCCAATGTAAACAGGTAGACAACCGTGTACACGTGAGAGTTAATTTATTTAGATAGCAATGTGCTGCCACAGTACCGCCGCCGATGCGCGCTGATAGATTCAATGGTTGCCTTGGAATAATCGATGAGGGTGCAATGCTAAGGTTTTGATAACAGAAAGCAGATTAATATTACATCGGAGGTGAGCTCAAACAAATTTAGTGAATTTGAACCAAGACTTTGCTGTGAGCATAAATATTGAACAGCCAACTAGTAATTCTACCAATCAGCTAATTCACTAAGACATAGCAGATTTTCATCGTTTGTCGATGCGGGTCCCATACAAAATGTATATTTTTTTAGATTTAGAACATTTTTGTATATTTGTAATACTTTTAACTTTCAAATGTACAAACGTGACAGCGAGCTTCCTAAATTAGGCCTAAACTATAGAGAATTGGTTATATAAGGTAACTATGAAAAAATCCCAACTTATATACCGATTGGACAACTCCCCGCTCTGTAAAACCCTCCCCTTTTTTGTAAAGTTGCTATTTTTTGTCAATAGTTTTTTTGTTTTTTTTTTTTCAAATATGGCTAAAAGCCTAAAATCTAGAAATATATTGGAAATTATTTTTGAAGAGATTAAGTCAAGGAATCAAAAAAAAAATTTAAACAATGGTGTTATCAGGTACGCGTTTTTTTGCATTCAATAAATAAAACTGCATTTTTCGACAAACTTATATATATCGTTTTTAAATTTGATAATTTCATCGTATTTCTGAGATAATTTTATACGAAAAATACTTATCATCCCGAGGTATCTTGAGCGGTACTCAAGTTACAGCGTTTTTTAGGACGTAAAATCCAATTTTATCTAGTTTTGAGCAAAATTCTCTTTTATTTTTTTATATGTTCAAATATATTATATCAATGGGTATTCTAGAAACAGCATTCTCAAGAAAATTGACCAAAGAATAATAAAATTGAGCAGTAGTGTTACCAGCCTTTAATTTTTTTTATTTCGGTGCTCATTATTTTTACACCAGATACAGCATTGTCTGCAAACAATTTTAGATTTTTCAAATTCGTAATTTTCTGTTGGATATATTTCAAAAAACAATTGAGATTAAAAGGAATTGGAACATGCTTCCAAAGATTCGATTAATATTTATTCAGAGACAGTGTTGTCAATTGTTCTCTTATTGTTTTCGCAATCTATAGTAAAAAAGTAGGAGGGTGGTATTCAAGACACGACCGCATGACGTTGGACTACGGTATTCTTATATTCCATTAAAACAAATAATAGAGAGAATTGCAACTCTAGTATTTGCTGCAATTTTATCTAACAGTGCATTTCTGGATGCTGAGACGTTAAAACGTTATAAATAATAATATATACTAAAAGAATGGATATCTTTTATTTAATCGCTGTCATTTCATACATATTCGAATCAACCCTTTGTTTGATGCACTACCAAGACAATCATTTAATTGAGCGAATTGGTAAAATTTTCCTATCTAAGCAAAAAGCAAACTTTACGAAACTATCTGAAATTGGAGCCCGAACGATTCAACCGAAAATTTTAAATTTGAAAATTGTTTGACATTTAATCGATAAAACTCATGCTAGGTTAGTTCCAGCCCAGCATATAACTTCATGTATTTGGAAAAAAAACGTTTGGTTCAATAACTCAATATAGCAAGAGCTCAATCACACGTTTTTCGGTAGTTGTTATCAAGGTTTGGGCGAGTGACAGGAAAATATCTTAACTTCTTCAGTTGTGATTTAGAGCATTTCTAATTGTTTTGTTATTTTTCACGATAGCGACAAGTTTGTTTCTTTCTCTGTGTGCGAGAAACAAAATCAAAACCGCGCATCGAGAAACAAAAACGAAAATTTAATGAATGCTCATTGAGAAAACTTGCAACTCTTTTTACCAATAACTTATGATACTCAAAAGAACCCGTTTTGATCTAAATCAAATTTCTAGTAAATAAGTGTTGATCATTCATAGGTAGTAATTTTTCCTCGATGAATAAAGACTGGCTGAAGAAGTTAAAATCGCTGCTGTAAAATCAAATTCACAACTGTGTTCGTTAAGACGTTTTAATATTTTCAATGACAATAATAATCTCCGATAAACACCCGCTATAGTTATTCACACACATGCTATAACTATCTAAACACGCGTTAAAACTATTCATACACACGCTGTAGCTATAGCTATCCATACACACGCTATTCCTTTCCATACATCCGATACAACTATCTATACACACGCATAAACTATCCAACCATGTGCTATTACTATCCATACATACGCTATAACTAATCATTACACACGCAGCAGCTATCCACACACAAGCTATAACTATCCGTACACACGCTGAAGATATACACGCAATAGCCATAATATGCTACACATGCTAGTGTCTTACACACGCTATAGCTAGCCATACACACGCAACAGCGCCATCCCTATCATCGCAAATGTCATAGCAATACAGATGCACATACGCTATATGTGCACACTGCACACACACCCAACGTTTTCACCCAACGATATCTGAATTGGATTACCGCTGGTGGGGTCCAACTCAGATCGAAGGAGCACCGAACTGAATGAAGAAATGCAGCTTCCCACTACCTCCGCCGCTGCTGCCTGATACCACCGCTCTGGTTCTGCTGCAGCTCAGTTTGGCCGCTGGAATCAGCCACCGCTGCTGATTATACAAGACCGGCCTGGTGGCCTTTCACTTGTTAACTGATGACTGCTATGAGACGACACAGGCTATTATATAGCCCAAAGCAAAAATCCATCCGCGAGCAAACAAGAAGCGAGCTTGTGATTGGTTGAATGTGCACGACTTTTAACACAACTTTGAACTAGTTTAGTATCGAAAACATATTTAAATTATTATATGACAATCTTGCGCAATAATTCCCCTATCAATCAAGCCATTGGTGTTTAGAATCTGTTCAGTGGTAATGATAAAAGAAGCATTTTAAAACGGTGTTGAAACACCTGTTGCAGCTACCGAAAGCGAGCTCGTTATTGGTTGAAAGCTGTGAGACTGTTTACAAAGTCAGATCGGTTGTATCCGTTAGTGTCGACTGTGCTTGTGAAGAGAGGTGGTGATTGGTTGCTCGGTATGATTTAGACAATCGATGTGATTTATCAATTTTTCAATAGTGTATCTCGAACAATAGGTTATTTTTGTTACATAAATTCAACCGTAAAAGAATTTCTGATCGGTTGATGCCAAAACCTCGAAATTCTGAAAAGAAATGACTGATATATAAGCGCTCAAAAACCTGACCACTTTTCCCTGGTTTTCCCCGGTTGAATTACTAGATTTTCAAATTCAGGTGCCTAACTTCGATATAGACGTTAGTCCAACGTCATAAGAATGTAGTAAGAATATAGTAAGAATATAGTAAAGGAAAAGCAATTACTGATTTGACGGGGGCCTAGCGTGGTTGGTAACGTCTCCGACAACCACGCTCGACGCCTGGGTTCGAATCCCAACGCCGCCATAGGTGTCGATGGTTGTGGGGTGGCGTGATAAACTCACAACCAACCCAACTAGTCTAGATTCAATCCTAATTGACACCGGGTGATTTTCTGAGGCGAAAAATCTCTGGGATCACGCCTTCTATCGCATGAGGAAGTAGAGCCGTTGAAAAATGAAAACTATACACGAATCAAAGTAAATTTAACATAATAATTTCTAAAAAATACTGTAGTAAGAATTTTGATAATGAGTGTTTTTCGCATGAACTTTTTTCAGAAACATGATGAAATTGTCAAATTCAAAAATAATATGTATTTATTTGCCGAAAAACACAATTTAATTTTTAAAAACAAAAAAATATATATCTGGCTACACTACCACTCAACTTGATGCAGGTTGGACACTTTATATAATCGAAACCTATATATGTACACATATTCGAACAAAATGTTTTTTTTTTGTTTCTTTTACATTAACGTTTTGTTGTTTTCGAATTTTCGCTCATCCCCCTAGAAGTCAGAAAACAGATTTCTTATAAAAAAATATATATTGTAGTTATTTCTGATGTAATTGCAGTCAAACGTAAGGAAAAATTTTGATCAGTGTATATTTATTTTCCAACTCGTTTTTTTTTAAATTAAAAAAAAACTTGTACCTAAAAAATAAAAATCAAATTTAAAAAACAAAATTGTAATTTCATGAAAATTTTTATTTTTTCTATTTTATTTTATTTTTTTAATTTTTTTTTATTTTCAAATCAACACAAAACTAACTATTTTCGACTTCCACTTCTTTTGTTAAGATCTTCAAAATTGTCTTTCAGGTTGCTAAGCTTTGTCAGACAGCCTCCCCTCTTCCCATTAAACGTTACGTTTTTTATGGATGTTCTCTAAAGAAATATTAGCTCTAGATAAGGCATACTTGAATTAAAAAAAATCCCACTACTATATAAAATCGAGTCTAAAATTTTATTCATTCGGATCATATATAATCGATACTATGTATAATTGCATCCGACTTGTATGTAATCGCATCAGGTTTTTTTTGTTCCTTCTGCGTAAAAGTTTTGTGGTTTTTGAATAAATCTGAAGATTTTTTTGACTAACCCACCTTAGGTCTTTTTCATGTAAATGCAGTCAAATGGAAAGAAAATTTTTTATCAGCGTAGGGGAACTGCTCCATTATTCATCTCATTAAGCCGATATTCACGAAGAATGCACGGATTAAACACCAAATTTTCACGAAATCATTGAACAAATAAACTAAATATGCTTATGTGCTCTTATGGAATCGTTCAGCATTATATATTTAGTAAAACTAGCTAGATTAATCCTGAATTTTGTAAAACAAACCATTTTTAACAACGCTTCCAGGGGAGGCTGTCTGACAAAGCTTAGCAACCTGAAAGAAAATTTTGAAGATCTTAACAAAAGAAGTGGAAGTCGAAAATAGTTAGTTTTGTGTTGATTTGAAAATAAAAAAAAAAATTAAAAAAATTAAATTAAATAAAAAAAATTAAAATTTTCATGAACTTACAATTTTGTTTTTTAAATTTGATTTTTATTTTTTAGGTACAAGTTTTTTTTTATTTTAAAAAAAAAACGAGTTGGAAAATAAATATACACTGATCAAAATTTCCATCTCCGAACTTGAATCACTGCTCAATTATTCAACTCACGACGCCCCCATATTCATCACACTGTTAATCATGAATGAATCACATTATCATGCATGAACGTAGCCGCAGCCCGTCGTAGTAGGTTACATAGCTATCCGCTGTAGCTGTTTACATACAAAATTGGTAACCTAGGTAACCACTGCAGTGCTGTCGATTTATGTCAATTATGTCGGAATAATTTAACATTTTCAGTATGAATTTTTCGTATTAACAGAAACTAATCTGGCAACTTTTGATTTTCTTCAACGCAGTGAAAACAGATAAAAATACATACAGTTGAAATTTAGGAATTGTAGAAATTCATCTCATATATTTCTGATAATTTAAGCTTGTTTTTGGAAATTTGAGGTGAACATTTTTAATATTAAAGTATTCTTAGTGTAGTGAGTGATTTTGATCAGTGATTTAAATAGAAAGTGGTCCGCTAGTGATAAAAAAACTTTGATTGGCTGCTGAACGAGTCCCGTTGTAGTCGTATAGAACAATGCGCGGATTTTGTTTTCTGAGGTAGGTGATTGAATTAAATGAGTTTTCGAGTGCAGATGCCCGACTATAAAATCAAATTTAGAGCTTTTAAGTGAGTTTTTGAGGATTATGCTTTGTGAGGAATCTAAAGTGAACTAAGAAAAATCCATTCCATGTATTCGCAGATTGGTTTAAGAAGCAAATATGCGTTTTTTCCTGTTTTCAATTGTATTTCCATGTTTTATGAGATGAACATATGGGCTGAGATGAATAATGGAGCAATTCCCCTATATTAAGTTGTTTACTTTTAACCCTTAACGTCAGTTTGTGTTTTGACACTTTTATTTAAACTTTTTTTCTGCATGGGTTGCAACGTTCTTGTCAGGTAACCCCACGCTATTCTCCTAAAGCGTAACGTATTTTATGGAAGTTTCATCGCGACATTTCAGTTTCAGATAAGTTCTATCTGACTCCTTAGATAATTCATATCCGACCTATATTGAGACTCCTTGATTAATTTTCTTTTTTTAACATTTGTACCAATTTTAACATTTGAATCATACTCAATATTTATAACATTTTTAGCAGTCTAAACATTTTTAACATCTTGAACATTTTCAACATTTTTAACATTTTTAACATTTTTAACATTTTTAACATTTTTAACATTTTTAACATTTTTAACATTTTTAACATTTTTAACATTTTTAACATTTTTAACATTTTTAACATTTTTAACATTTTTAACATTTTTAACATTTTTAACATTTTTAACATTTTTAACATTTTTAACATTTTTAACATTTTTAACATTTTTAACATTTTTAACATTTTTAACATTTTTAACATTTTTAACATTTTTAACATTTTTAACATTTTTAACATTTTTAACATTTTCAACATTTTTAACATTTTTAACATTTTTAACATTTTTAACATTTTTAACATTTGTAACATTTCTAACATATTTCACATTTTTAACATTTTTAACATTTTTTTACATTTTTAACCTTTTTAACCTTTTTAACCTTTTTAACATTTTTAACATTTTTAACATTTTTAACATTTTCAACATTTTTAACATTTTTAACATTTTTAACATTTTTAACATTTTTAACATTTTTAACATTTTTAACATTTTTAACATTTTTAACATTTTTAACATTTTTAACATTTTTAACATTTTTAACATTTTTAACATTTTTAACATTTTTAACATTTTCAACATTTTTAACATTTTTAACATTTTTAACATTTTAACATTTTAACATTTTAACATTTTAACATTTTTAACAATTTTAACATTTTTAACATTTTTAACATTTTTAACATTTTAACAATTTTAACATTTTTAACATTTTTAACATTTTTAACATTTTTAACAATTTTAACATTTTTAACATTTTTAACATTTTTAACATTTTTAACATTTTTAACATTTTTAACATTTTTAACATTTTTAACATTTTTAACATTTTTAACATTTTTAACATTTTTAACATTTTTAACATTTTTAACATTTTTAACATTTTTAACATTTTTAACATTTTTAACATTTTTAACATTTTTAACATTTTTAACATTTTTAACATTTTTAACATTTTTAACATTTTTAACATTTTTAACATTTTTAACATTTTTAACATTTTTAACATTTTTAACATTTTTAACATTTTTAACATTTTTAACATTTTTAACATTTTTAACATTTTTAACATTTTTAACATTTTTAACATTTTTAACATTTTTAACATTTTTAACATTTTTAACATTTTTAACATTTTTAACATTTTTAACATTTTTAACATTTTTAACATTTTTAACATTTTTAACATTTTTAACATTTTTAACATTTTTAACATTTCTAACATATTTCACATTTTTAACATTTTTAACATTTTTTTACATTTTTAACCTTTTTAACCTTTTTAACCTTTTTAACATTTTTAACATTTTTAACATTTTTAACATTTTCAACATTTTTAACATTTTTAACATTTTTAACATTTTTAACATTTTTAACATTTTTAACATTTTTAACATTTTTAACATTTTTAACATTTTTAACATTTTTAACATTTTTAACATTTTTAACATTTTTAACATTTTTAACATTTTTAACATTTTCAACATTTTTAACATTTTTAACATTTTTAACATTTTAACATTTTAACATTTTAACATTTTAACATTTTTAACAATTTTAACATTTTTAACATTTTTAACATTTTTAACATTTTAACAATTTTAACATTTTTAACATTTTTAACATTTTTAACATTTTTAACAATTTTAACATTTTTAACATTTTTAACATTTTTAACATTTTTAACATTCTTAACATTTTTAACATTTTTAACATTTTTAACATTTTTAACATTTTTAACATTTTTAACATTTTTAACATTTTTAACATTTTTAACATTTTTAACATTTTTAACATTTTTAACATTTTTAACATTTTTAACATTTTTAACATTTTTAACATTTTTAACATTTTTAACAATTTTAACATTTTTAACATTTCTAACATTCTTAACATTCTTAACATTTTTAACATTTTTAACATTTTTAACATTTTTAACATTTTTAACATTTTTAATATTTTTAACATTTTTAACATTTTTAACATTTTTAACATTTTTAACATTTTTAACATTTTTAACATTTTTAACATTTTTAACATTTTTAACATTTTTAACATTTTTAACATTTTTAACATTTTTAACATTTTTAACATTTTTAACATTTTCAACATTTTTAACATTTTTAACATTTTTAACATTTTTAACATTTTTAACATTTTTAACATTTTTAACATTTTTAACATTTTTAACATTTTTAACATTTTTAACATTTTTAACATTCTTAACATTTTTAACATTTTTAACATTTTTAACATTTTTAACATTTTTAACATTTTTAACATTTTTAACATTTTTAACATTTTTAACATTTTTAACATTTTTAACATTTTCAACATTTTTAACATTTTTAACATTTTTAACATTTTTAACATTTTTAACATTTTTAACATTTTTAACATTTTTAACATTTTCAACATTTTTAACATTTTTAACATTTTTAACATTTTAACATTTTAACATTTTAACATTTTTAACAATTTTAACATTTTAACATTTTTAACATTTTTAACATTTTTAACATTTTTAACATTTTTAACAATTTTAACATTTTTAACATTTTTAACATTCTTAACATTTTTAACATTTTTAACATTTTAACATTTTAACATTTTAACATTTTAACATTTTTAACAATTTTAACATTTTTAACATTTTTAACATTTTTAACATTTTAACAATTTTAACATTTTTAACATTTTTAACATTTTTAACATTTTTAACAATTTTAACATTTTTAACATTTTTAACATTTTTAACATTTTTAACATTCTTAACATTTTTAACATTTTTAACATTTTTAACATTTTTAACATTTTTAACATTTTTAACATTTTTAACATTTTTAACATTTTTAACATTTTTAACATTTTTAACATTTTTAACATTTTTAACATTTTTAACATTTTTAACATTTTTAACATTTTTAACATTTTTAACATTTTTAACATTTTTAACATTTTTAACATTTTTAACATTTTTAACATTTTTAACATTTTTAACATTTTTAACATTTTTAACATTTTTAACATTTTTAACATTTTTAACATTTTTAACATTATTAACATTTTTAACATTTTTAACATTTTTAACATTTTTAACATTTTTAACATTTTTAACATTTTTAACATTTTTAACATTTTTAACGTTTTTAACATTTTTAACATGTTTAACATTTTTAACATTTTTAACATTTTTAACATTTTTAACATTTTTAACATTTTTAACATTTTTAACATTTTTAACATTTTTCACATTTTTAACATTTTTAACATTTTAAACATTTTAAACATTATAAACATTTTTAACATTTTTAACATTTTTAATATTTTAACGTTCCTCAGATTTTTTCCCAATATTTGTAAGATTAAGATATTTCTTCCAATTCGACAATAGCAAAAATAAATAATTTTTTGCATTTTTAAAAAATTAAAAAATGTTTTATCATTTTTAAGTGTTTTACCTTTTTTAACATTTTTAATATTTTTCAACATCTCTAACATTTTTGACATTTCAAACAATTTTTTAACATTTTCGAAATTTCAAAAAAAAATCATTGTTTTTGTAATCTTTAACATATTTGATATTTGCTACATTTTAAAAATATTGTTATTCTTAACTTTTTTGACATAAAGTTCATATCTTATATGCAAATAAAAAGGCTGAGCATTTACTCTTACTTCTTTTCTTTTACTTCTCTTACGAATATAAAGATTAGGTGCGCAACGAAGTTCTCGCTATTTGTCTAAAACTTGATGAACCAAGCTGAGACATATGGTTAACAATACGCTTTGACATGGAAGTGATTTTATTGTGACGGTTTACACTTTTATTTGTGTGACAATATCAGATTTTGTGCCAAATAATCGTCATTTGCAGGAAGTGTTACTTTTTTCACTTCATTCAAAGAAAACAGTGGCTAAAGCGCATCGAGAGTTAAAATGACAGTAGGGTTATATGCAAAGCCACGACCGCAAGGTTAACGTAGAACTACATAGGGTTGCTTGTTACATTATTTGTGTTCAAAATGTTCAAAATTTCAAAAGAGGAGTTGAAGTGCAACCGAATTTTAGTTTGCACATATAAATACAACATCACTAAACAGGAATGAATTAAACACTAGGCGGCACAAACAAGTTCTAATAGGCAGAGTGCTTGCAGGTTAAAATAACGTTTTACTTTTATTTCTAGCACAAAACAGGAAAATATTGACTTTCTATTCATGTGTTTGGTTGTCCTGAAAAGGACAGTTTGTCGTTCAGCCTAAAATAGAATATGATGCAGATTGCACCTCTATGCTACCTCAACAACAGGAATTATGGTGAATTCGTGCATGACAATTGCAAGCATCCCAAAAACTTAAGTGTTGCCAAATTAAGGCAGAGCTTTTCACCGGAGAAAGTGCTGGTCAGTGCACCTACCGCTGATGCTGCCGAGGCAGCTGTTCACTAGCGGAAGTGCCTCTGCACCTAGCGATGCTGCTACTGGTACCCGCCGCCGCTTATGCTATCCACAGCCACTACTGCTACTATTGAGTTAGGACCGTCCTAGAAAATGATTGGTTTGAGCAGAAGCAGGCTTTTATATAGCTTAAATAATGCATTCCCGGTTAACAAGGTATTTAATTCTGTCGACCGTGTTAGAGAAACCGAGTATTAAACGACCAATCAAATCAATCGACATCGGCGTTCCAACAAGGCTTGTCAATTTTCAACAGTACAGTGTTTGCATTATTAAGGCTTGACAATTTTCAAGGATTGATTATGCGTTTTAGTGTCGTAGTGTCGCATTTTTTTTATTACACCGCTGTTGGGTGGTGTTGCACATTGCTGAAAGGAAATAAAACGCGGTTCGTGCTCTGATATGGGGACGAAATCAAATTTGCAACCGTCTTTTAGAGGCGTTCTAACATTTTGAATGAAGTGAGATAGATGAACGAAAAAAAAAAATAACTCTTCAGTTAAGTATTTATTTGTCCTCAAAAGAAAAGTTTGTTGTTCAATTTAATTATATATTTCTGTCGACCGTGCTAGAGGAATCAAGCGCTAAGCGACCAATTAGAGATCGAAATTTACGTTTCAATACGGCTCGAAAATTTCCAATTACAATCAATTACAATAGTTCGAGCAATATAGATGATTTTCCATTCGATTGCATTTGAAATTGGACATATTTTTCCCGTTTTTAGTTTTCATTTTACAACCCTATGTAGCCGACCTTCCTGCGAGATGTAGTTCTACGTCAAAGTTAACGAAAACTCTGCTTCAAGTGAAACAACGTGTCGTGATTGATTGGAGCTTTAAAGATGGTAATCTCGATGTGGATGACTGTTCGACTCATCGGAAGGCTAAAAACCTTCGAATTGCTCGATGATGATCCATGCCAAAAGGTGCAATAGCTTTCTTCTGCATTAGGAATCACCCGCCAAGTTAGTTGCGCACCTAACAAATAAATTCATTCTAATGTTTGATTGTAAAGCTGTTTGAATTATACCACCAAAACATGGAGCCCGTATTCTTCTTCCAATTCCAGTAATAATGACACTAATTTGTATCCGCTTAGTTCTTATTTGTGGTTTGATCGATTTTTAACCTAGTTCACCAAGCTCTCGTCAACAGACCAACGAATTTCAAAATCAGAGCTAGCAGAATTTTTCAGCTCTTTTCAAGCTCGAGCAATGCGAGAAGGAAACATCCGCTTATTAAAGTCGCTCAATCATTCTAACAACGCTCAGTGACGCCTATCATGGTATCAAATTGTCAGAAGAATCGTTCGAAATTTCTCCTCTCGAGTAAAACAAAAGCACACGACAGGCAGACAGCGGCGACGGATTTAATTCGCCGTCAGTCAAGGAACCGGTATCGCTTTCCTTTCCACCCCCTTTTCGAGAGAAGATCTTTGCCGGCGGGCGGAAAGGAAACCAACGAAAACAATTTTCCACAGGAACTGTTCTAAAATGTATGCAATGCATAATGTCAACCGATGTGGCGGCCGACGTCTTGCGGAACCGTTTTCCATTCAATTCACCGGGCTTCGTTGTTCCGTTTCTGGCAGGAAATCCGAAATGGGAACGTAGACTGCAATCGTGAATTATTTAGCAATTTTACATTCCGCTGTACTTTATTTTATTTTTGGTTGTTGAAGTGTAATTTTTGGAAGTTTTAAAAAGTTAAATGCGGTTCGAAAATAACGTACAATGAAATGAGAGCATGACCACTCGGAGCAACTGATGTAGCTTCCTTTCCGTGAAAATGGATGGCAGAGAAAAAGTTGGTCTCACACAAAAGTTGTGCCAAAACAAGCACCGGGTGCAAAACGTTAGTTGGTCTCTAGTTTTTATTTTTTCGCCAACTTCGAAGTCATTGTGAGAGGGTGTGAATATGTGACTTATTTGCAGCATAAAAATTAATTGTGATAATAATTTATTCAATCATAGTCGCTATCGAATCAAAGAATTCCATCTTCTCTAATTTCACCCAGCGATGTCCGATTATTTGTTTTGTCCTTGTTCAATACTTCCCCGGTACACTCTGCCATTAGAAGAAGCTCCACCGTCGTCATTTCATGCTAGACGAATTGGCAATTGACACCAGCTGCGACGCAACCGACCGTTTGGTAACCGGGTCGATACGGTTATTTATGACTTCGCAAATCATCCGACATCGTTTACGGTGAATTCCGTCGCTCAACGTGCGGTCACTCATCGTGACCGTGGGCAGAGGCAGAATGCACCGTACAAAGAGCGATGCTAATCAAGCCACACCTCGGTTTTCAAAGGAAATTGAAGCAGGTCTAGACTAATCATCGTCGTAGCGCGTTAGTGCTATCCGATAAGACTGATGCAATCGACACTCGCAAATTGATTTTCCATTATCTGCACAGCGAGCTGGATTTGTGCCTATATTCAAACACTGCACCGATAAGTGCTTTCTTGGGAAATTTAGCATCGATTTGAAGCGATAGACGACGACGCATATTCTATTTATGGATATACATAACGGTGATAACATGTTGGCACATCAAATCATGTTCATTACTGTCAGAAGAGAGCCCCGGTGGCGGTGAGTTCAATGCACTAATTCTAGCGCTCGCTCACATCTATCCATACCAAACCGTGGCCAATCTCCGAATGTGCGCAAATGATCGTATTCCTGTTTTAGACCACCTTAAGGCCGAAACCAGTTCCGCCGACTCAGTTGAGAGTGTCGTTGACGCTGCTTTACAACGGCTTCGCTGATCTTCCGCACAGCCGTGTCGGCTCGGTTCTCGGTTAGCTATTTCTAATACGGATTATCATTTTTATTAGCTATTGAATGCTTTGAAATATTAACCCTGAGGCGGCGCGCTTGCTGTGTCAGTTTCAAGTGTCTTCCACGAGGCGGCTTCTTATCGCTCGATTGCAATCTCTGCTTCGGAAGAGCTTGCGGTTGTTGTTTATGAAGTGAGGAATAATTTAGCTCGGATGAAAATTTGATTTATTGTGTGCTCTTCTGGCCGTAAAGAACACAATCACCGCCGCCTGTAGATTAGAGACAGCAAAAGTTCGGGCAGAATTCGAAATTTAGTCCAAATGACGAATGGCAATTCAACTGATCCATCAATCTGGTCATGCTCGGCATTACCTTCCACGGCCAGCTTGAAATGTTTATAAACAGTTCCACATCGATTATGACTCGATAAATATCCGACAGACCCAGCGTAAATGTATACAACTGGCAAAAAGTGTCACATTTCGCAATAAAATAAAATCGCTGAACTGAAGGAAAAATAATCATAACCAAGCCGGGCGAAAATGATCCGCTTGTCGCGACAGGCAGCCGTATGCTAAACGGTCGATCACTGTGCTGCGGACGGCCGAATCAGAGCCCAACCAGTTAGCCACTTGAGTTTATTCGATTTTTATTGGACTAGCCAGGCGCCAACGAAGCAAAACTTGCGAACCCGAGCCGGGTAGCAGCAGCACGACATTTGGACGGACTGACCGGCGTTGAACGGATTCGACTGCTCGCGGAGAGTGGACCATTAAAATCAGGAATGTGTATCGCACCGTTTAAATCCGAACAAGGAGTTACCGAAGGCCGCAGCACGTATCATTTGTCACCGGGCTATTGGTTTCGGTGTGATCAATCGCGAATGAAAAATTACGCCCTGATAAGTTTCACGGCTAGCAATTAGTTCATTGTATTGAAATTAAACCGTTTTTTTAGGTAGTTCTTTTCGGGAATTTTTGCAGGTAAAATGGAATTTAACCTGCAATGTTCGAAATCGTTTTGAAGATCCAAAATTTTGCTTTTGAATTTCGTAATTTAACATTTTGGGAATTTCTTCTGCAATTTCTGTGAGGTCGACAAATAAAACAACCATATTTATCAAGACGATTTAATATTGAATATAGTTTAATGATTCTTTTCAAACTCACTGTTTCTATGCTAGCTATCTACTTTTGATGAGGATCACTACTGTGCATGTTCAGTACAATGTGTAACAATGTACATTGTGTTGAAAACTTTTCGGTTTTTGGCACGGCTCCATTAGTGCATTATTTCAATAAAAAATTTCAATAACTGAAGAAATGTAAAAATTTTCAATAATGTTGAAGTTATGTAAGAAAAAAATTAAAATTTCTTCAGTGAAATTATGTGTTTTGTGATAGAAAACAACATTGTAGAGCACTAAAAAATTGCAGAAATCCCCCGTAAAAAGTCATATTGAAAAAAATAGAAACACACATATCTGACCACATTAATGACGTAGAACAACGAGGAGTTATCAGTCATTAACACACAACACAGTGAGCAAGATGGTAGAAAACTAAAATTATCACGTCCTCAGTTGTTAATTGGCAAAGTCATGGGTTCCAGTTTCATCACCGCTTTAATCTTATTTGGGTTCATTGTAATGACATATTAAGTACACAACTTCCTCCATACCCCCTCATGGGTAACGGAAATGTTGGCATCGTTCATGCCTCGTTATGTCACAAATTAAGTTTTAACCTTTAGAGTAGAGGACAGGTAGTATACCAATACTCGAACTATTCCATCATATTTTTAAGCACTTTTCTTTAAGTTTGTGAGCATTTCTGTATTTTGCTATAACGGCATATATTATGAAAAGGAGAAAATAAACTCTTTAATTTTCCATCCTATTTGTCCTGTAGAAGACAGTGTGCCAGTGCCCGAGCTATTACCACAAAAAAAAAAACAGGAGGGTTGTGTGCAAAGCCACGACCGCAAGGTTGAAGTAGAATACTTTTACAAGAAAGATAACCCGTGTCAGTCATTTTTTCTAGGAAATAAACGTTGACTAATCAGATCAATCAAATTTTGCGCTTCAACTAGGATTGACCATTTTCAATAATATAGTAAGTTGTTTGTCATGGTTGGGGCTTGACAATTTTTAAATTTTGAGATGAAATTTTTCCGGATGTCGTGCTCATGACTGAAGGAAAAGATAATTCAGTACGTTTTGAGACACGGAGATGAAGTAAAATTTATAACTTTTACAAATTTAAAAATGTGAATTAACTCATTAGAAAATATTAACTCTTCAATCATGTTTTTATTTCATCCTGAAAAGGACAATTTGTTGTTTATTTTAGTATCGGATAAGATGCCGATCACGTTATCACTAACAGGGCGAATAAAGTATTCCTTGTGATAAAGTAAACAATGAAATGCTGATATAACACTCAAAACTAGACGGCTCACGTGTTGTCAAAATGAGTCAACTTTTCATTGAATGCATTTACTAGTGCCCACTATCGCAAAGAGACTGCATTTCACTAAAGTGCCTCATTGCATCAGCCGCTATCGATGCTGAAACCCGCTGCAACTAGTTCGCTTTCTATAGCCATGACACAGTTGTGGCCGCTATATTCTGCCATAGATACCCACTGTCCCTGCATCAGCTGGCCCAGCTGCTATCGTTGCTGGAATCCGCTGCAACTAGTGCGCTATCCATTGCTACGCCACAGTTTTGGCCGCTTTTCGCCATCGCTGGTATCCACTGCACTGCTAGTGCTGCTGCTAAGGAAGGACGACTGCCGTTGTCGCTGTCTAGAACTATTATGTGCGGCTTCGACGGAAACAGGTTCTTATATAGGCAAATAGCATGTTTAAAATTGCAAGGTATATGATCCTGTCGACCGTGCTTGGGAAGCAAGCATATAACGACCAATCAGAGGTCGAATTTTTCGTTTTGACAAGGCTTGACTATTTTCAATAGTACAATAGTGTGAATAATAAAATTACAATTATCTTATTTTGGAAAGAATCTTAGAAGGTTTTCCAATCTATTGCTGCAAGAACGAAGGAAATCCATCATATACTAACCGATTTATTAGCATTTGAAATTGGACATATTTTTCACTTTTTTCGGTTTTAGATTTTCATTTCACATCCCTATGTAGCCGAACTTCCTGAGAGAAGTATTCTACTTCAAAAACAAACATTTATTCAAAGTCGTCTAAATTGGGTCTACACCACCACTATGTGGATGACTAAAAAAAAAAAAATGACTAAAAAAAATATCTGCTGAAGACAAAAATACACTTGATGGAGGGCTTATACAGTCAATCCAAGCCATGCTGTCCGATGCCTACCGGACTAAAGCGAAAATTCAATTCAACTCTTGGTTGGTTGTTGCTTCTGGCGGATATTATTTCTTTTGCATCCGATTGATGAATGAAATTCATGACGAGAATCCACATGGGAGAATGAAGCGAATCTTGTCGTTTTTTCTCTAAGGCAAACGTAGAAGCGAGAATGACGGAGCTTGAAATAGTTGTATAGTTGTATGTGCTTCATATGCGTCATTGCTCGGAAGATATGTGTTTAAAAATTGCTGCTGATGCTACTGTTTCAGAAGTAACATTAGAAAATAAATGCGAGTCGCATGCTTATCCTGCTTTTATGCAATGTAAAATGAGACCGTCTCATCCACGGTGACAGTAGTATGATTAATGAAACAACCATGGTAACGATGAAGATTCGAGGTGTAAGGCAATATTTGGTACTTGTTTGCGATATCCGTGTATGAGAAGCGTGCACGTGGTTGGTTGGATGATATTGATTTTGAATTGATTCTGGACTTGTTGATTGTTTTAATGAAATAGTAACTATTATAACATATTATGTCGTACTACAAATGGCAATAACAAAGCATATAAAATATAGGAGTTGAATAAACATATTTGTCGATTTTTACACACGCTGACAAGACGCGAGAGAAATCTTAAAATGGACACTTACGGAAAGACGTAGTCCTACGTCAAAACTAACGTAAAATTTGTTTTATCCAACGCTATTTCAATAATTTGGAATGGAAATTTAAAACAATTTTCTAAACATCATCACTTCCCCCTTTATCGCTATCTCTCTCATTTAATAAACCGATTCATGATAATAAAGGTTTTAAAA
Organism: Wyeomyia smithii; assembly: GCF_029784165.1. Lineage (NCBI taxonomy): Eukaryota > Metazoa > Arthropoda > Insecta > Diptera > Culicidae > Wyeomyia > Wyeomyia smithii. The sequence goes on along the minus strand of NC_073695.1, from coordinate 43,845,023 downwards.
CTTTAACCCTTTTTAAACTTTAGCTTGAATAAATTTACAAAAAAAAGTAAGCAAAGTTGCTCAGTTTACAAGGCCTAAACACTCACGAAGATTCGTTGAACTATGACAAAGTGTTGCCAACGTCTGAGTTGCTGGTGTGAAATCGGTCTTTAACTTTCTACGAAAGAGTATTACAACGTGTATTAAAATGTCCCTTTTTGTGAAGAAAAAACAGCCATAACAACAGCCGAACCAAGAAGACTACACACTCAAAAAAGTCGGGTGTTTTTTTGAAATTTTTGGAAAACGGTTTTTTTTCAGGACCACTACAAAAATCACTGAGAAGTTTGACGAATAATAATTTGCATAGTTCTACGTCAAAAATGTGGTTGTGTTTTAGACGCAATCACCAACTTTTTCAATTGTTATATGTTTCTTTCAGAATTATACACACTCCTAATTCACCTATGTTCTTTTTTATAACTTTTAGAACAATTCGGCAGTTTACTCAGGCTTTATGAATACAGTGCTTTTTCGATTTTATCACGATAAAAAAAAAGTTTCACCGTAAATTTGCCGAAACCGTGATAAAAAATCGAGTTTTTGTGTTGGATTTAATTGAAATTTATGATATTTTGTGTAAAATGATGCACTTTCATAGTTCAATGACATATAAATTCAAGATACAAATGAATAGACAAAAAAAATTAGCTGATAAAATTTTTCTCATAGCATTTTTGCGAACTTTCTCACGGAAATTATACATGCAATATCAATATGATTTATACTGCACATTCTTCAGCATAGTCAGGAGAGTCTAATGCTTGTTTATGTGAAATTGACGAACCGTTAGATTTCATAACTTTTAAATCCACGTTCTATGAGCAGGGCTATTTGAGCTATGATTTTCTTTCTCAACTGTTCGAATAATACATAATTTTTGCTCCAAAGAAAATTGATCAAATAAATAGAGTTCATAAAACTATACACATTCAAGGACGCAAGGCACGAGTGAAAATTATGTTTCAAATACACTTTCTACAACTGGCAGTACATTATTCTTGATTTAGAATTTTTTTTTTTTGAAAAGCGTGACAAAAACGAAAAAAAGCAAGAGAAAATCGAGCGTGAATTTGGCGCGTAGTGATGAAAACGACTGTTGATAAAATCGAAACAGCACTGTACTTCTAAAGGTTTCGCTACTTTAAAGCTCATTTTTTCCCTGAATTTTCAGTAATATTCAACAAAAAAAAAACAACATTATTGGTTAAGTTGTACTGAAACATATTTTTGATCTCTTCTATGTCTCACAAGCACAGTTTGTAGGCACATAATCTGTTTGTACACTTCAAGAGGGCGTACGATTCAGTAAAACGCAACGAGATGTGGCAGACTATGATTGAACATAGTTTCCAAATAAAACTGTTTGAGGTTATTTAAGGTTGAAGGTTTCACATCATGTGTCAGAACAGTGGTCAAATTTTCGGCCACGTTTGTGAAGTTGGATAGTTTAGTTAGAGTTTGCTGTTCAACATATCCATGAAAGGTGCTATACAAAGGGCAGGTGTGCAGTGGAGCTGCAGCATCATCACAAAATCTCACATGCTTCTAGGCTTCGTGGATGACATCGACAGCATCGGTGAATCGTTGAGCTTCGGAGAAGGTCTTTACGGCGCTCAGAAGGAAAGCTGCGAGAATTGTACCCACATGCATGGTCACTGGCAGAAAGCATGGTAGTCCTACGGGCGTTGGTGCCATGATAGTGATGGATGTGCATACTTTGGAAGTGAAAAATGAATTTGTTTATCTTGGTACACTCGTAACGTGTGATAAAGAAGTGATTATTGTAATTTGAAAACAGCTATTTGAATTGTGTCCTACGTTTCGACACCGATTGGTATCTTCCTCGGGGAAACTATATTTAAATAAGTCAACTATTTTAACAATTTTCATTTGTACATACATTGCCTACTTACAAGTTCTAGCTTTGTTTCGCGTCCTACGGTTTTTTAAAACATATAACTGTGTGTTCTGTATCGTTCAATAGTGACATTGGTGGATTGGCTAAATTTGGAAAATTATTATTTTTAATGTGTCATTTTTAGCTTAGGTTTAAAGTTTCTTACTATTTTGGTGTTTTAATTCTAAAAACTGTGATTGTGGCGGTTGCGTACTCTATGGTGGATTTAAGCTACTAAGGAATGGTATCTTGGTTATTGAAAGTTTGGCTATTGCTATTTGAGCTAATTTTAGAGGGAGATGGGCTATTGTTCGTTATACCAGTCAAAAGAGAGGCATAGGCTGTATTTAGTCCAGCAATGTCTGTTCTCTTAATGACGGCTTGTTGTGTGGTGTATATATGGCACATCTCAAGGAATGGAAGTGTGTTGGGGGTTCTACTACGGTCAAGCATGGTGGTGTTGTCTAGGTTGAATCTGTGTCCGAAATCAACACAGTGCTGTATGAGAGCTGTTTTCTCTCTCATCTCGTCTATTGTTGTTGTTGTGTGGCGATAATCTCGTCTATGCGTTTAATATTAGATTTGTGACTCAATAGCCTTGTGTTCAGTTTGTTGTTCGTCATGCCAATGTAGCAACTTCTGTTAGCAAAAGGACATACGGGACAGAACCTGTACAGCTTTACCTGTTGTGTGCTACTGGAATGATCTTGAGGCTGTTGCTGGATATGCTGTTCGGTTGCTGCTGGCTGCATGATGTTCTCGCTGGTTTGTTCTTGCCCTGGACTGGATTGTAAACGTAAATCCCGCGAAATCCCGCAATACATAGAAGTGATTATAATAATAACATTTTCAGATTTTTGAAATTTAGAAATTTTCTTTTTAATTATTAGCACCAGAGTGATGTAGTTAGGATTTTTCTTGGAGGGGTGTTTTCAGAATTGCTATTGGAGGAGAGGGGAAGGAGTGAGAAAAGGGAGTTTTAGGAATTTTTAATAGAAAGAGGCTATCATGTAGCAAAACAGAATAGTCATTGATCTAATTCCCTAACATTTCTTCGCTGGAATAAAGTAATGATACTAGACACCTCGTTTCCTTTGGGATAAAAAACAACGGCCGCATGGCAGCGGAATAAATGACATGATTAAAAAAAACAGAAAAGGACATGGAGAGAAATTGGAAAAGAGATTTGTTTCTCTCCGCGGTTTCAGCAAAATACGTGTAAATAGAGTTCGTTTATTAAAATCAATCTTGCAACAGACTTGACTTCGAGCGGTCCTATTACAAGTTCATGGCAAAGATCTATAAATTAACTCAGCTTTCAGAAGCAATCGGACATCCGGGAATCGTTTCTCAAAACGGTCAAAATCTCATTTTTTGAGCAATAAAAAATAGCATGAAATTTTTTACATTGAGAAACTACAAATATCATGTATCGATATATTTTTAGGACCCAACTGGGAATTTATAGAGAATAAGTTTTGAAAAAGTGAATTTTCCCATATAAAATCGTATGGAAACTTTGAAAATCGGGCGCAAATCAGGCGTTTCACCGATCGATCTGAAAAGTTACACAGTTGTTATAGGATCCATTAGGAACACGAAAAAGGCACGGAACCGTGTCCCAGTCTACTTTCCATCCGAGATGTCGCAAGCAAGCTCGTCTATAATAGTGAATCGAGCTAAAAAACGATTTCGTGGTACAGGATGGTGAAACTTACGTCAAGGCAGACTTTAAATAACTTCCTGAGCAAGAAGATTATACGGCAGCTGGAACAGGAAAAGTGGAAGATATTTTCAAACACGTTAAGTTGTCGATATTTTCGAAAAAATATCTTGTTTGGCAGGCAATCCCTTCCTGTGATTTGAAAAGCAACATTCGTGAAAGGTTCCGTCAAACAAGCAATTTATGTTCAGGAATGCCTAAAAAAAGGTCTGTTGCCTTTCCTCAAGCAACACAGTTAAAAAAAAAACAAAGCCTTGGTGCTACATTCCGATTCGGAACTCGACCTTATGTTTATTATACACAGACTTCGCAGCCAACTGTTTAGTGTACAGGACAATTGCGGGGCTAGCGCTACGATCCTACTGACCACTAACTGTCTCTCCTAAGCCGAGACTCGAACCTACGATGACTGGTTTGTTAGGCCAGCATCGTACCTCGAGACCAGCTGGAAGGTTGGTCTGGAGCAACACAGTTGTTCCGTTCTATTTTGACCGAATTTGGAATCTTACCATTACGGGAAAAAGCAATGGAGTGGTCTACCGCGAACACATCCAGACGTGAACCCTCCCAACACACCAGAGCTCTATTTGACGAAGACAGTTGTCAATAAGATGCAGTTCAAAACTAACTGGCTTTCTGCGACGAACAAAATTACCAAGAAGGCTATACAAACTAAGTGGAAGGAGTCAAGAAAAATCTCCGGCAGAGGATGAGTCAAAATTTTTCTTTATTCTGTACAAGTTGAACTCAACAAAGAAACATTTGTTTTATTGACCTATTTACAAACATTTTTGTTTGCCCAATTTTAAGCCGTAACACCATGTACATTTCGAGGGTATTCTAACAAGCAGTAATGCAGAAACTTATATTGAAAAATATAAAAACTGGAGAAGGTTAATCAACATCAACATAGAGATTTATCTTCAATCGAACACTCCAACTGACAGCTACACTATGAAGCTTTAATTGAATCATTTGCAGCGTACAAATCCACCACTCAGCCGACATTTAACTGCACGCAAATAAAAACTAAATATGGATTGCGTGTCTTTCAATACTTCCGAGCAAGTGTTTACTTCTATCCCTCACTCGGTGTGCCTGCGGGAGAAGTTTTGCTGCTATATTGATCTAATCTTCCCACCAAGCGGTTGCAGCTCAACTATTGCGTGGTTATGCTCTGGTGTTAAAATGATTAATTAATTGAACACGCGTGAAACATAGCATACAGAGATCGAGTATCGAGTGGTTGCAGCTTTCGTATTCCAGCCGCACCCATTAGGGTTTTCTCGGAGTCCGAAGTTTTGTTAGGTACGGTATCTTTTTGCCCGTATCATAGGACTATAAAACATACATTCGACTTGCATTCCGTGCAGAAGAACAACGGTATTAATTCCACTCGGTTACCACTTTGCTGATTGTGCGGTAACGTAGATATGCTGGTCTTACTTTTTGCGCCGAATAAACAACTTGCAAAGCGCGATATAAATCAATGCGACCAACGCAGTCACGGAACGCATCACGCCAGGCTAAGAGCATTGGTTTGAAAGATTTGCAGTAGTCGTAACATAGTAGTGACCAACGACGGCGACGACGACGACGGATCGTGTGTACTTTTTAGCAACGATGTCGAACAATTCCGTTGATTAATAGTACTTTATCTTGCTTTATGAGTTTGCTCTCTTCTCGCCCAGGACTCCCACTTGTACGCATTCCAAGTAGCGCGTGGACCCGGCCGAAGCCGCGCAGGACAGTTACGTGTGGTCGACCCGGTCATCCAGCCGGAGAAGGAAAACCAACATACGAGGCGTGAACAACAGGTCCTCCGTCCAGCCGGCACTCGACGAATCACGCATCGTATCTTCCTTCGGACTGTTCCGCATTTGGCGTCTGTGTTAATTTATGCTGCAACTTTTGTGACTGTAGGTAGGGCGAAAATGCTACCACGCATCTCCTGTCGCTGAAATGTCGAACCGTGCTGCGGAGAATACGCGGCAATTAATTGCCGCGTCTTGAGAGTTAATCTACAGGATACTTTCAGTCTTCGGATCATTCACTTGGCATTAGATTGTGGCAGATGATGCGTAATTTAGCATTCCGTCGATTGCAGTAAGGCTGAAAAATTACCTTCATCTCTCATGTCATGGGTGTGCCGTAGCGCGAAATTGCCTTGCCTATTTTTCGAAAAAATCAATTACCAAAGTTGGAAGCATCGTTGTTCGAATATGACCTCACGATAGCCATCGAATGGCGGCTGTCAAAATTTGATGGTTTTTGTGTTGACGCCTCCAGTCTTCATAATTGGCGGCGATTAAACCATAAACATATCACACGGGTGCCAATAGAGCGCGTCACCGCGAACACTGGTGATCTCCGAATTTTTGCCGCAAAAAAACGCAACTTATGATGTTCACCCTCGGATGGTGGCCAATTAAAAAATATTACACTCGATAAGTGGAGCTAATTGAGTTGTCCACGCCTCGATGGCACGAAACATCGCATCTATTGATTGACGGCAACCCAGCGCGTGGAGATGTGAACCGAAAGAGGAGAAAAAAGTGTCATTCACATGCCAATCTCCGGGCCTAGGCTTGTTGTTGTGAGTTGTCTGTTCAAAAGTTCAAAATCAGGCCATAAAAATTGCGAACATAGAGATGGGTAGCAGCGGCACTACCAGTAAACAATATATCGATTAAATTCTGATGTTGATGAGGGACACATACTTTTCGCCTGATGTCATTCGCAACTCGAGAGGTGTGAGGAAATGATGAAGTAGTTTCAGTTCTGTAGTTTTATATTGTTGCTGACCTCAGAGAATGTGTTAACTAATAAGCACAAATGGGGTTCTGAACCCCAAGAGTTTCGTTCACCAAACGCATTGCTATGAGAATAGTGAATACTCCAATCATTTGCGATAAATTTTTCGATATCGGTTCAATTTCATCCCCTTATCACTTACACATGAAAGTAAGACATTCTGACAAAACAAAATAAATATATTGAAAGTAATTCTCCCTTTCACCAGCAAAAGACAATCGATTCCAGTGCACGATCCACCGGGCTATTGGATTATCAGCCATCGGATATTTTGTCTGGAATGAACGAGGTTAAAAGCATCACAATAAATACGTACGTATCGTCTGACGCAACCCCATTTGTGAGTGCTAAAGTTGCTCAGTAGTGGTAGAAGAAGCAGGTATAGATTGCATTGCGATGCTGCGGCTGCTGCTGCTGGCACTGACACTGGTACTGGCCCGGTGGCATCAGGTGGCATCAGGCTTCACGTTGTCGCCACGCTCTCATCTCTCGGATGTCTCGCTCGGGGGTAAAACCAGTCATCGGAATGTGTAGTAGCTGCCGGCTACCGTATTGGGGCAGGGACAGCGAGATCCAGTCCGGCCAAAGATATCGGTTAAAATACTCTTATTACAGTAACTCCTACTCAGCTCGGAACGTTAGTGTATGACCAGTGATTTGAACCCGCTTCGATGGTGGCCAATAATCGTAAAATGCTATCTTTATCGATGCATAAAACGACATCGATGGTAGTGCTGCTGCTCCTGCTGCAAGATACGATTGCGAAAAATTTATATCCGAGCTATTTCTTCGGGCGATAGCAGTCGCGCTTAATTGAGTGAAAAATAACGGTAAAGTGATTCGAATTCATTTTGGACCGGAAAAGGCGTTCCCGTTAATTGGCGAGAAATATTAAAATTAACTGAAATATCTGACCCGGTTCGATTCCGTTCACTGCTCATGAGTGATTTTCTAGACAACCGCAAGCAAAATAGAAATCGTATTGGAACGAATTTCGTTTTTCATAAACAACATCCCGATACTGACAACAAGGTATAACCTAATGGAATTAGCATAATTGTGCTGTAAAAATCACAGGAAGGTTGTATGCAAAGCCACGACCGCAAGGTTGAAGTAGAATACTTTTACAAGAAAGATAACCCGGCTTCTTGCGTGTCAGTAATTTTTTCTAGTATATAAACATTGACCGTTCAGTGGCAGTATTATAATTTCTTTTTGTTTGATATTTTGAATGAAGTTCATTGAATATTTTTAAATTTTGTGCAAATGAGAAGTTGAGGTGCTGCCGAATTGTAATATGCACATTTAATACGACATCATTAAACGGGAACGGAACAAAGGCTACGGTTATGCAGAACGCGAATGACGGCGCGATGCGATTCGCCTTACCGTGGTGAAATGTACAGCTCTTTTTAAGGCGAAGTAGAGCTATACATTTCAACACATTTCTTGCCAAATCGTATCGCGCCGTTGTTTTCGTTCTGCATAACCGTAGCCAAACACTAAGCGACGCAAACACGTAATAAAAGTCAGAGTATGCATGTAGATGAAGATAATTAACTTTGGATTATAGCGCAAAACGAGAAAATATTAACTCTTCAAATATTCATTTGTGTTCTTCAAATTTCAGTTGTTCAATTCAATATCCGATGAAATGTCTGTTTATTATCTGAAGAAGCTCTTATATAGGCCAAATGATGCATTCCCAATTTACTAGGTCCATAACTCTGCCGACCGCGCTTAAGAAAGCAATCGTATAACGACCAATCGGAGGTCGAATTTTGTGTTTTGACAAGGCTTAAGAATTTTCAATAGTACAATAGTTCGAATAATAAAATTGCAATTTCATGCATTTGGTAGAAATCTTAGAAGATTTTCTAATCGATTGCTGCAAAAACGAAGGAAATCCATCGAAAACTAACCGATTTATTAGCATTTGAAATTGGACATATTTTTCACTTTTTTCAGTTTTAGATTTTCATTTCACATCCCTATGTAGCCGAACTTCCTGAGAGAAGTATTCTACTTCAAAAAAACTATCTCTGATACAGGCCGTTGATTTGATAACAGCAATGTTAATTTGCGCAGCAAAATAATCTTTCCCATGACAGATCGGTAGCGGCAATCACACTAAATTTTCCTAATCTGAAGCGACCGATGCACATTTAAAGGTTTACCACACTTCTAATCATGAATTATTCATCGCCAATCTGGTTGGTTATTCATTCGATCGCTTATGCCTACGCCGCCCGATCGCTAGGCGGTAGGCTTCGTGTGTCACTGATTAGAAACGCGATAGAACGACGCGTGTGCGTGTGCTTCGCGGTGGCAACGACGACGGGCGGCGCGGCGGTTTGGCAGTTGACCGAACCCGAAATGGATTTGACTGTTTGGGTTAATTATTATTAATGAGCAGCCGGCTCTTGGATCTCACCGATGATGACGGTGATGATGTGGGGCGTGTGAAATATTGTCGGTCATATTTTTCCAACAGATGGCATAGGCAATAACTTCTCGTTGACTAATGTGATTGTTCTTGCTTTTGAGTGGTTGGTGTTACTAAGCATGGTTATTTTTTTCGATTTTTTTTGGATCACGCGTGAAAAACAAATGCTTTCCTCAAGTTCCTGATGAAGTAGAAATAAATATAAACTAGGTATAGCGATCGAAGTTAAAAATCGTCACTAGTTAGTACAGTAGGGGTCCGATTTTGGCATGATTCAGTTTTAACAACAAAAATTGACTGTTTCACAGCAACATTGAATTAATGATTGCAATGACTTCCATCGAAAATTGCCTTTCTGCAATCTGCCTATGACACGAAGACTTTTCCTTTCATGAAAATGCTTGTATCATTCCAGAACAATGAGTTTGTGCATTCTGAAGATAAATTAGGAACATCGGAGGTAATTCTTAGGACTGAATTCAGGACTAAATCTTGAGGCACACCTGCTCTGACAGGAAATCCCGCCAATTTTGAATTTTGGTTGACAAGCTGCAGAGCTTGAGTAGATAGATAATTTTAAAAATTGTGATTATGAAAATTAAAAAAAATTAAAGTCAACAGTTTCGCAATCAAGCCTTATTAGCACTAAAAATCTCATTTCAGAAAGAAGTTTGATTAATATGTTTCACGGTGTTCCCACAGACCGTTATTATTAAAAAATGCACCAAAGAATCTAAGTACACCATTCGATTCGTTATGACATCCTGAACCTCTGGCAAAATTTAAAAATCATCGTACGGTACATTTTTGAGTAATGCCCTTTTGAAGGTCGTAAAGTACTGCGATGTCCTATCTGTACGTTGGACACGACAAAATAGAGTTTTTTTTGTGGGAAACCCCTTCTTAAAAACAGTTTTTTATCTTTACTTTTTTCTGTGATTGCAAAACAATAAATTTTACAAAGTCTTAAGGGAGGCTTAGTTGAATGAATTGAATCTTAGAACAGTTTGAATTGTTTTGACCATTACAGACAAAATTATAAACAAAAAACTGATTTTAAGAAGGGGTGTTCCACAAAAAAAACTCTATTTTGTAGTGACCAACGTACAGATAGGACATCGCAGCATTCAGCAATTGGTTTTCTTTAAAATTTTTCCACTACTTTGCTGAAGGAAGCAATCTGTTATATTAAAAAATTGAAAAAATATTCTTTTACTTAACTGTTAGGTGGATTGATCGAAAAACCGAGAAAGCCAAAAGTAAGATCTTACTCTTCGGAACAGTTTTGCTGAAGACATTGAAAACATAAAATCAATTCTTCACAGTCAAATTTGAAACGATCACGATTTTTGAATTTAGACTACTGTGCACTGTGGGATTTTCAAATAAATCTTTGCAGCAAACGTAAATATCTTGAAATATAATACTTGGAATGGGTAAAAAATATTTTGGATGTTATTTCATAAAATGGTGGTTGAAAAATGTGCATTACAATCAGTATTTCGTCGTTTTCATATCACTTTTTTGTACTTTACGACCTTCAAAAGGGCATTACTCAAAAATATGATGATTTTGAAAATTTGACCAGAGATTCAGGACATCATAACGAATTGAATGGCGTACTCAGATTTTTTGGTGCATTTTTTTTATAACTACGGTCTGTGGGAGCACCGTGCTTTAAGATCCCATCGTTACCAGGTGCTTTCATATTTTTGAAAATTTCTAATACCTAATTGATTTAATCCCGTTAAAAATTGTTCAAAGTTGTTCTGCAGGCAGAAAATCCTGGGAAGAAATTAAATTATATTGACGTGTCACTTCATTTTCGATTGGATTCACCAAATTCTCATTTTGATTATGAACACTCAAACTGCTAAGCAAGTCTTTAAGCCTGTTGTATAGAGCTTTGTTTGGAACGCAGATTTTGACCCAACAGATTTGAATACAAGGTCAACTAGCACCCAGTATGGATACTTTCGTAACTGAAAAGATACCCAGCTGCCGAAAATCGACCCCAGGTGCCATTTCAGAGCACAAGATGTTGAATTTAGGTTCTTGAAAAACGTTCTAAAATGGCCGAATACCACTCAATAAGGATAGTTTCGTAACTGGGATGATTCATAGAGGCGATTTCAGATGCTACTTTGAAGTCCAAGATTTAGACTTCCAGTTTGTAGAATACATCCTAAAATGGCCAAAACCTACCTAATACTTTCGGAACCGGGTTGATATCCATTTAAATCGACCCCATTTTTTCTGTGTGCCCTGGGTACTGACATGCCACTGCGACAGTTTTGCTGATTATCTTTTGTGGCTGGCCCCGATTGCTGTGCACAGGTTACGGATTGCTCGTACTCATTGATGGAGTAGAACTGTTTTGTTGTAAACCTGTACCCCAATTAGGTACAACATAGTTGATGAAATTAATGACCTGCTTGGGATTAGAGCTCCATACTTGGTATGGAGTTAAAAGGTAACTTCCTAAGAAGTTGTACCTAGAGGAAGCAAGAGCTCCGCAAGAGCAAAGCAAATGCTCTGAACTCTCTGGTTCAGATTTGCAGAATCGACAGGTGTCTTTCAACACTACACCGATTTTCTTTAAATGATAAAAAGTGGGACAGTGTCCGGTAAGGAGTCCCGTGATTATCCGTATTCAGAGCCGCTTGCATTCCGTATTCCCGTGATTATCCGTATTCAGAGCCGCTTGCATTCGGCTCGACAGAGTTGCGTCGTCTTTACCCCTGACGATGAGGACGATTTCATCAGCGTATCTAATGACCTTTTATCCAAGCTTATTGAGAAGTGCGTCGACAACTAGTGATCATAACAAGGGCGAGAGAACTCCTCCTTGCGGGCATCCCTTGATCACTGACATTGTTACAGACGAATCTCCCAAGATTGCTGTGATCACTCTGCTAGAGAGCATTACGTGTATCCAGCTCCTTGAAGTGTGGTCGATTCCCTTATTGGAGAGAGCCGTATTAATTGATGCAAAGGACGTGTTATCAAAGGCCCCTTCTATATCAAGAAAGGCACATAGCGCCGTCTCCTGATGACTCAGGAACTTCTCAATCAACGTCACTAAGCTGTGAAGAGCAGTTCCTGTTGACTTGCCGCTCTGATAGGCATGTTGGTTCCTATTCAGCGTGGAGTCTTTAAGAAACTCATCACGGATATATTCATCCATTATTTTCTCCATCAGCTTGAGAAGTAATGAAGTCAGACTTATGGGTCTAAAAGTCTTAGGTAGGGTTTTATCCTTTCTTCCAACTTTGGGGATAAACACTACCTTCACATCCAGCCAGTCATCCGGAATATGGCCCAGGATAAAGGCTCTGAAGAGGTTGATGAGTTCGGACATGATAGCTGCGGCCGATTTTTGTAAAAAGATGGGTAGTATTCCGTCTGGACTTGGAGACTTCATAGGGTGGAGTGAGCTTAGAGCCCAACCTATTGAAGCTTCCGTGAACAGCCGACGGGCCAGCAGGATGGACTCCCGAGACGCCATATGTCTCGAACTGTCCCGCCGCGACCCATCACTATTCAGTTCTTCGGTCTCCGTCGATCCGGGAAAGTGGTTGTTCATGAGAACCTCAAACGTTTCCTTGGTAGTTATAGTGAGGCATCCATCCTCTTTCCTTACTTGTCCTTTTACTTGTATGGTCTTTGGACATCGCCTTTTGGAGCCGCGTAGCTTCCGGCAGAGTTTGGATTTTTTCACAGAAACTAATTCTGGATTTCCGGTCCGACCCCAATTACTGTTTTGTACCTTTTTGAGGTTGTCACATAACTTTCAGAGAATTATTATCTTGGGTGTTGGATAACAATTGTAAACATAGATAGTCTAGCATAATCATGGCATTAGAGCGAGTTGAAATAAATATATATCACTTTACTTCACCGTTGCAGACCACCAAATTGATTAACCCCAATCGAGTGTACTCCCAAAGGCTGTCGTAACTATACGTTAGCCTTGCGGCCGTGTCTCATACACAACCCCTTCAACTTTTTTGTTTAACATTTTCAAAGGGTCGCGTTAGAAAGAATAGTAAAATTATGCGGTAAAATAGGTACAATAGGTCTAGAAGAATCAGCAATGTTTTGATTTGGAAATTGAATTTTGTTTACTCTGTATTGCCCTCAGCCAAACGATCAGGTCATTGGTAAAATTTGCCGTATGTTTGCCTATTTGAAAAAAATTAAATTCCAGAAAATCGAGTTTTGACGTTGGACGAAATCAGGCGCCTGAATTCGAAAATCTATGAATTCAACCTTGGAAAACCAGGGAAAAGTGGTCAGTTTTAAGGCGCTTATATATCAGTCATTTCTTTTCAGAATATCGAGGCTTTGGCGACAACCGATCAGAAACTCTTTGCGGTTAAATTTATGTGATAAAACCAACCTATTGTTTGAGGTACACTATTGAAAAATTGGTAAATAACATTGATTGTCTAAATCTTACCAAGCAACCAATCACTACCTCACTACTGATACAACTGTTCTGACTTTGTAAACGATTTGTTGTTGTTATTGTTGTTTTACTCGAGGTCACTTTATGTTTCCGATGCTTTTTTACTTTCCTTACCTCTTTCCAAATAACTGACGTAACATTGATATATAAGTTACCATACGAACATTTCACCCCATCACATACATTACAAAACTCTACCGGTATCATACGCACGCCATAGAATTGACTTTGTCATTCGTGCGTTGACCGGCAAAGCGGACGGTTCTTTCTGGAGCAGCAGAAAGCGGGTGGTGGCAAATATTAGTCGCTTATAAAAGCGCATACCATTGAATTAAACTTCTCATTCGTTCATTGACCGGCAAAGCGGACGGTTCTTTCTGGAGCAGCAGAAAGCGAGTGGCGGCAAATAATAATCGCTTATAAAAGCGCACGCCATCGAATTAATTTTCTCATTCGTTTGTGTGTATGGAATACTATAGCGCGTGTGTGGGTAGCTATAGCGGATTTTTATCGAATATTTAGTATTTTCTCGTTTATTCATTAACATTCATTAAAAATATTAACACGCCTAAACAAACACGTTTGTTAATTCGACTTTACAATAGCGATTTAAACTTCTTCAGACAGTCTTTATTCATCAAGGAAAAATTATTGCCGATGAATGATCAACACTTATTTGCTAGAAATTGCCTTTGGATCAAAACAGGTTCTTCTAAGTACCATAAATTATCGGTAAAAGGAGTACTATAAATTATCGGTAAAATTTTCTCAATGAGCATACATTTAGTTTTCGTTTTTGTTTATCGGTGCGCGGTTTTGTTTTTGTTTCTCGCACACAGAGAAAAAAAACCAAACTTGTCTCTATCGTGAAAAATAACAAAACATTAAGAAATGCTCTAAATCATAATTAAAGCAGTAATATTTAATTTATATTTTCCTGTCACTCGCCAAACTCTTTATAACAACTACGCAAAAAGCGTATAATTGAGTTCTTGCTTTTTTAGGTTATTAAAATAAACGTAATTTCTTAAAATACATTAAATTATATGCTGGGCTGGAGCTAAGGTTTTTCTGAAGTGACAGCGCTAATATAAAAGATCAATTCATTTGGTATATATATTTATTTATAACGCTTTAACATCTCAGCATTTAGAAATGCACCGCTAGATGAAATTGCAGAAAATACTAGAGTTATAACTCCGTCTACTATTTATTTTAATAGAATATAAAAATACCGTAGTCCAACGTCATGCGGTCGTGTGTACTTTTTCCGAGTTTTTTTTTTAGATAACACCAGATCTTAACGTTTCATGAATTTTTAAGATATTTGGCATCAAAAAATTGTTTCGTTATCGATAAGTGCATAAACTACTACCTTTCAGGCTTTTCATTTCTCCTGAGATAATCACTAGTGTGTTTGAGGATATCTTTCACTGCGAAAACAACTACTCTCTCACTGGAGGGCAAATCGACGCACTTACTTGAAGAGAGCAGCAAATCGTGTGCATCTGAGTAGCTTGCAAAAAAAAACACCGTGGTGGAAGAGAGATAAACTGGTGTGATCTTTCCCACACGAGAGGAAAATGTGCTCAATAACTATCAGTTGTGTAGTGCTTTTACTGTGTGTCTCTCAAGCAGAGATTAAATAAGGGAAAAATATAGGTAAGAAAGTAGATTGCGTTGTATCTTGGAACTGAAACAAAAAAATAAATCCAGTCACCCGTCATGCATATTTGCTCTTCGAATGATGTCGAATTCATATCAGCAGTGAGCACCGCGGTGTATCTCTGTTTATACTCAGTAGAGCGATTCACCACTCTTGTTTCGCTCAGCAGTGATCCAGAGGTAGATCCACTTAATATTTGGTCGTAGCTTTCTATTACTGTGGTGTCTCTAGTGGCGGTTACGAGAGACTGTCATTGGTGTGAGGAAGGTTTGTTAACATAGTGGTGAACGTTTCATCAAATTCGAGCCAATGGATCG
Source organism: Wyeomyia smithii (assembly GCF_029784165.1). Classification (NCBI taxonomy): domain Eukaryota; kingdom Metazoa; phylum Arthropoda; class Insecta; order Diptera; family Culicidae; genus Wyeomyia; species Wyeomyia smithii. Next base: position 43,829,647 of record NC_073695.1, on the reverse strand, counting down.
AAGATTTCGACGATGGAACGTGAAAGACGTGAGAAAATTCTGCACTCTCACGTTGAAAATCCGACATTGTTAAATTCCCCGAATCAACCGTCAACAGCGTGCATAAAAGATTCACTGAAACTCTTACGCTGGATCGCGCTGATCACAGCAACCGCAGAAGTGGAACGATTGACAAGCAACACTGTTCGATGAATCTGCCGGCGTTAGGCCTGCAGTCGTTCCACGCCAGCAAGCACCCCAACAGGACCCTTAAGCGGAATCTCGTTGCAAAACGCCGCGCTAGGATGCTGTATGAAAAATTTTGGTCCAATTGGAAAATATTCGGCGATCATCACAAGCATGTTGAAGGAAAGTGGCAGAACGATAAAAAAACCGCAGATTTACATAGATGGTGGAATAAAATGGCGGATCGAGTTGACAGTTCCACTGTGCAGAAAATGATGGGCGGTATAAGACGAAAAGTGCGTCCTTTTGCCAGCGACTGGCTTGGTTTTACTAAGATTCGAACCTATCACCACCCGCTTGTCGAAGCGGACTCTGTAACCTTGCGGCTACGAAGCTCATACTTTTGTCAAAAAAAAAACGTAGAAAGAATCTTGAGATAACGTCTCATCCGAAACTCAGACGAATATTTTTTCTTCATTTTTCCTTTAGAGGTCAAAACGTGGATTTTTATATGCAAAAATAAGAAAAGTAGTATAATATTTTCACTTTTAAGTGAATTGATCACAAAATTGCAACTTCTATAAAATGATGAATAATTGATGGAATAACTTCGCTGAAGACACACTATTCAAAGCGTGCAATAGCCATATCGTTGGTAAATACAGCATTGAAGCCTCTCACCTCCATCAAAATTCCCAAACAACTTCTACTTCACACATTCTAGATAGCATGTGCTTTTTCTAAAATTTTGAAATTATTAACCTCATTACGGTTACAACAAATTATATAATCCACAAAAAAATCCAATTTTCTGGCTGGAATCATCAAATTTCTTTTGTTTCATCAGAGTTATTTGAGCAGGGGCTATGTCAAATAATTCTGCCAAAGTTATTTTGATCACATCAACAAATTGGTTCACATATCTTTTCAGGTAAAAACTCAATAAGGTGATCTCCCAGATGGTCTCAAGGCCAAACAAGCCAGTCGTCGTAGGTTCGAGTCTCGGCGCGGGACTGTTAGTGTCAGTTGGATCGTAGCGCTAGCCCCGCAAGTGTCCTGTACACTAAACAGTCGGCTGCGAAGTCTGTGTATAAAAAAAAACAGAGATCAAATTCCGAATCGGAATGTAGCACTAAGGTTTTGCTTTTTTTTTGACTCAATAAGGCGATTTCGATTTCTCAATGTTTCAGCCAGTAAACGGCATTCGCCTCTACGGTCATTTTGGTAGATAACAAACTTCGAAAGTTCCTTTCAAAAAAACTACAAGGTTCACAGCCCTAGGGGTTGTATGAAATGAAGACGTAGGACCAGACTTCCTGTGCACGTGCTTTTTTCTCAAGGGACGAGAGAAATCTTTCTCTCGCTCGTAGAATTTCCATGTTCGTGCGACGAGACGAGACAACGTCACATGCGCTTTGCAGGTTGCTCTTTCGCTTCTCTTTCGGTTCGGATTGCGATGCGCAAGCGATGTTTTGTCACACTACGAATTGAGCGAGACGCCTGTACTGTACATACATGATACAGCTCGTGCGCCAGAGCTCGTGAGACTTTCTCGTGTACCAGGCTCAAAGTAATACTTATTTTGTGCTGTTCTGTTAGGGAAAGTCAATTTTATTCGATTTAAATGGAACTTTGCACTCGTGTTTGACTTGGCAAACTGTGTATTTTTTTAAAACTTTTTGGGCCAGAGTGAATTGTTAATGAACACTTGATTTTGGTTAGCAAAAAATAAAGTTAAATAGTAAATTTTTTTCAAAGCAACCCACAGAGTGGTCTAAACACAAAAAACCGTGATCGTTTTAGATTCGACTGTGAAATATTGATTGTATGTACCCAGTGTCTTCAGCAAGTTTATTCCATATAACAAGGCCTTTCTTTTGGCATTTTCGGTTTTTTTTATCAATCCCCCTAGTAGTTCGATATAAAAACTATTTTTTCTAATTTTCAAAATACCAGATTGCTTTCTTCAGCAAAGTTGTAGGAAAATATATAAGAAAAAGAATTGCTGAACACTGTAATCTTCTAACTGTACGTCTGATATGACGAAGCAGAGTTTTACGAGGAACACTCCTCAAAATTAATTTTTCGGCCATAACTTTTTTGTAATCGTCGAAACAATTCTAAATGTTCTAAGATTTTGTTCATTCTGCTAAACCTTGCATTTTTGTAGAATATAGTGGTTTGCTATTTTTATTTGTTGTAAAGATATTTCTAGTTTTTTTGCTGAAAATAACCATGTTTTGAGTCCATATTTCGGCGAAGGTTGCAGATAGTAGCAAACCAGACTGTATGCATTTGAAAGTTTGTCAAAAGAAATGTATTACTCATAAGAGCTCAACTGTTTCTAGTTGTATCCAACCGAGTACTGAATGAAAGGAAAACACCCCTCAAAATTGGTTTTTTGTCCATTACTTTTTCTGTAATGTTTCGACGATTCTAAGATGTTCTAAGATTTTGTTCATTCTGCTAAACCTTATAAACAAATGCTTTGACAACAAAAGCTAGTCGAACTTTTTGATTGAAAATGTTTACTAAAACCTCTTAAAATCATAAACTTTATTTTTTTCTTGGAAAATTACATCTGGTTTTCTTCCGTTTTTAAATCATTTTTAATAAATACTTCAAATAGTTAAATATTAGGGATAAAATTTTGAGTCATGAATAAAAAAGTCCCTGCTGTGCTTGAAGACGCTCTGAAGCACCATTTCAAATTTAACTTTTTTCTTCAAAATGCAATATTTTACACTCACTTTAATGGGTCTACAAAGTATTTTTTTAAGTTATTTAGATAGACATTTTAGTCCAAAAAGTGCGATGCCCGCCTCCACCCAAAATCATGAGAGCATGAATGTTTTGCAAAATGTTTAATTTGATTTTTTTCATAAAAGTTTACCTTCAATAAAAATATTTACATTTCATTCCACTATCCTGAAATTTAAACCGGAAATTTTGTTATAACTTCGGATTTCTTCGAAAAGAAAATGAGAAAAAAATTAACTCTTAATTTTTGTTTGTCAATTAAGATAAGGTGTTTGTTTATAATTTATTTTGTCCAAAAAAGGTTTAATTGCGGTGTATTTTTTTTGTAAGTATTATTAGTTTAGGTACGTGTGCTGAGATTCAGCCAAATCAAAAATGGTAGATATTCGATGATGATAGGACATTTGGCATGATAACACTCAGGACTCAAATTGACGCAGACCATCTTTCTAGGATTAACACTCCGCATTTGACGAATCGAACGTTGAAATGTTGAAATTCATTCATAAATTCCATGTTGCACATTATAAAACATATATTTACTAGATAATATAACACCGTAGCATTGAATTGCATTTTCGTCTCCGGTATCGAAAGCATCATGTATCAGCGACATGATTCGAGCAACGCGTCTCCCACAGTTACTCAAAGATTTGTGTCTTCGATACAGTATGAGCCCTCAGATCCTTCTGGAGGTGCATTAGTTGGAAAATTTCATAATACAATATTACTAAGATTATTACAAAAGTTTACATCGTTGCACAAGGTAATATTCCCCTAACAGCAAAAAAAGATCAGATTACTATAAATACGAGTATATATAGTCGCACTAGAGTTAATGTGGCTTTAGAATCATATATCTGATTTGCAATATCTATACCTTATTTGAAAATTCTATCCAACACCTTTACCCCCAACATGTATTGAAAAATATAAAATTGATTATATTGGTTCTGTAATTTTTAACTCCCGAAAGGCTTGTACTCGAATTAAAAATCACATATAATCTTATAGGTACATAACTGAATATGATTTTCTTTGGAATGGTATCTATTATATAATAGTCAATGACATCTTAAACGACGACAGAAACCCACAGCATCTCCACGTTAACCAACACTAACATCTAACTAACACTCTGCATCTAATATATTTGTTTCAGTTAAAAATACCATGCATTTTTATACCGTTCGCAAAGAAAATAATAATATATAAATATGGTAACAAAACGTTCTTCATTATTGTTAACAAAAGTCGGATTAATCAACATATGAATTGATAAACAAATGAATTAGTTTACACACCATTCATTATTCAAACGGTGCTCTGACGCAAGCTCCTATACCACCGTAAATAATAAATCACATAAAATCTCCTGCCTTCATCCCTCTGGGCAAAATTAATTTCTTCCTTGCGCCATCAGCGCAAAGCAATATGTGAAACTAGCTCGCGAGACGAGCTCACGAGAATTTGCGCGCAAGCTGTCTCGTGTGCGCAACGCCCATGTACCGCGCTCGTTACGTTGTGAGACGAGATATCTTCGTGTACGTCGCAAAAGAAATTCCATGCGACGAGACATGGCTCGTACGTATTGCAAGTTCTCTTGCTCGCATGTGGCGCACAGCACAAAACGACTGAATGAGAAACGAGACTTGTAGCGCAAAGCGCATTGTCTCTTTTCTGTACGAGCGAGATTTCAGGAAGTCTGCGTAGGACTAAATGTATATATTATATGCTGCGATAAACTGTTCATAGGCAACACTACCGTTTAAATTTGATGGTCGTTATTGTAAAACTAACGATGCATGAATACATGAAAATTTTACCCTAGTAGTAGTTGTGAAAATTCTCATAACTCTTATCTACAAGCATTTATAGTTCTAAAAAGAACCGATACCATAATCTTCAGCTCGAAATGTGTGCTATAGAACGCTGATGATCGCACCACCACCGGTTGTATTGAATATTGGCCGCGCATAAAATTTGCTCTCCGCTGTGCCCTCCAGTAGCTGTGCCAGCAAAATAATCTGTACGTACGATAGTAACTGTTGCTGCCGTATGCAAAATAAAGGTAACATGCTCCGCACTGCCTGGAAGTTGGCTCGTATGCAGCTCTCGTTTCTCAATGTCGCGTACCTCTAACAGCTATACTCCACTCGCTGTTGTGTGACAAACTAGACTGAAGCTGAATCTTCTACACGCAGTCTTTTGTATCGAGTTCAGCGTAGATTTTTGCCATTAGGGCGTGGTCACACAGCTTGGAGAAAGACAAACAAACCAAAACACTTTGTTGAGTCAAAATATGTAGGCAGTGGAATTTATTTCGTCCATGTTATTGTTATCTGTGCTCGGGAAGCAAGCCAATAACCAGGGAAATGTATGGGAAAGCTTGACCTTGGAACTTTCCACTTTTTTTCACCATTAAGCAGTAAAGCAACAATGTTGAACATTATATCAAAAAATTGTTACACATTTTATCTATCCACTGACATATAAATGACTAAGATGCATTAAGTCGTTCGCTTGCTATAATCGTTTGAAATCTGATGCAACATTTAACAGTTTCA